>NC_080672.1:158460380-158791808 GCF_030247195.1 Topomyia yanbarensis | reverse complement strand
ATGCCTCTCAAATTGATATCGTAAGTTCATCGTAAATGAAATATTTGAAAAGGGAAGCATATTAACTGATCTAGTCCTTGTCCCAGCTGTTTTCAAATTAAGTAAGAACGAACATGACGGCCATTTGAAAAAATATTTTTTAAATTTTTGCAAAAGAAATTTCTAGGAATCGCTCAAATTTTTAAAACTTTTTCTGAGGTCCGGAGGGCTGAGTCTCATATACCAAACGACTCAGCTCGATAAATTTGAACAATGTCTGTATGTATATGAAAGATTATGCAATCACTCTAAAAATCGCCATCCCAATCCCGGCCCGGAGGGCCGAGTGTTTTATGCCATTCCACTAAGTTCGTCGAGATCGGAAAATATCTGTGTGTATATGTGTATGTGAAAAAAAAATGTCACCTCTGTTTCTCAGCGATGACTAGACCGATTTACACAAACTTAGGCTCAAATGAAAGGTACAACCTTCCCATCGTCTGCTTTTGAATTTTTTTACTGATTGGACTTCCATTTCCGGAGTAACGGATTGAAGAGTGCGGCCACACAGCAAATTCCCATATAAACTGAAATAAAAATTCTCAAAGGGGGAGTAAGTGAAAATTTCAAAATCGAATTTGTATTTTTGATTCCAAATGACTTTAAAATGCATGAAACGTTGATATTTGATGAAACATCAAAAAACAATTTTTGACGAAAATTAACTTTTTTGGACTTAGGCACATTTTTGCCTTTTTTATATAGAAAGGTTATTCAATCACTCTAAAAATCGTCAACCTAATCCCGGTCAAAAATTTGTTTGACCTATATAGGCTTAGTTAGGAGTATGCAATGATAGCTACTTTAAAATTAAAACTAGTTTACAATTTCTTAACAAGTTGAAAATTTTCCTCAGAGTCTGGATCCCCGGATCTTCCTCCTTGATCCGCCGCTGGTTTCAAACGATGTTTAAATGTCGACGCATAGTATCTCAAGATCTTGGCTGTCGATTCATTGAATGTATGTGCAAATCGTACTGAATATGTAATATACATTTTCATCATTGTCAGGTTCCTTACTCTTTTTTCGCCACGAAACTACATCATTGTATTACTTCGTGGGGGGGTCGTTGTGCTTTTGTCGTACGCCTTTCTTCTGCTCTATCTCGGAGCCTCTTTGATTTATGAAATGACTCGATCTTTGAACGATTCATTTAACTCTCGACTGCTCTCTTGCTTCTTTCCATCATATATTACGTCACCATTTAGCTCTCGTCCCCGTGAACCGTTTAGATGCTGATTCCATAAGCTTTTGTTTCCATGAGTCATTCAGCTCCCGGCTTTATTACGATCTACTCTGATAGTCCCCGACGGTGAACTCACCCTACTCCACAACGACCCACATCGATGTGATCTTCTCGCACTAATTCCCAGCGGTGGGTGTAGCTCACTCACGAGCTACCGGGTAGGGTGTAGAGGTCGGTCCGGCGATTGCTGTGAAGCCTGACGTCCGGTTCACTGGTGCCCCGGCGACCTGAATGCGATGCTACGTCGCGTACTTCTCAACTGATCCCCTACAAGGGACCTATCCCCGACGGCAGAATTTCTCCCGAAACCCGGTTTGTGGTTTCAGGGTGGCTTTCTGGTCGACGGCGCTACTGGTGCGTTCGCCACTTTCTTTGCAGCTCGGAGAGTATATTCGTAGCTACTCTGTTAACAGCCTCCCTGATATACTCGTCGTGGCACATATCTTCGACGATATAGTCAACTGTCACACTAGGAACGTCTTCGTACCTAGGGAATTCGAAGGTCACGTGTTCCGTTGTTTCTTGCATTCTGGGCATACTGCCTCCGAAAATATCGCTCTGTACGCGCTCATCACGAACAGCCATTAGGGATCATCCATAAATGACGTAGCATTATATGGGGGAGGGGGGAGTTTGAGATGATGTGTGACGACAGGGGGTAGGGGGTCATGTCATGCTACGTAGCTTTTTTGAAGGGGAATAACTAACATAGCCTTTCATTTTTTTTTAAATTTTGAAGGGACAAGGGGGGGGGGAGACTTACCGTCAAGCTACGTATTTTGAGGTTTGTGACGAAATGCTACGATGGGGGAGGGGGGTGTTAAAAATCACTCAAAAATGCTACGTGCATTGAGCTCAGTGCAGCAACCCAGGCCGGTACACTATACCTCAGTATTGAGGATGAGACACCCGCCAGGAGACGTTTCGTGCTGCCTCTTGCTCCTTCGTGATTCGGCATGATCCTGTTTTATGATGATATTATTGAAAATGCATATTCATTGTATTGGTTTGAACTTTGACAAACGAATAACGGATCTAAGCCCAAACATATCCACGAAGTAGAGTCGGGAGAAAAGTGTCTCAAATAGCCCCTGCACTCTCGATAGGAGATGCAAATACAATATTTCTTCTGACTTATAGCGAAGGTTTTAGTTGTTCATATTTTCTCTATGCTGAGAACACTTCAATTGATGTTTCAATGGTAGTCACAATTAGTAGAGTGGCGGTGAATAATTTATTACACTTTTCGTTGGAGTTCTCCGTATTCTGCAAGTAAAATAGCTAGGATTACAATCAGAGTTTATGCATTGAACAGAGAGTTCATCTGATTACGTTTTTGCCATACACATTACTATGTATCAACAGATGACACTGATTTGTATTGAAAACCCCATGGTACCATTTTCATGATCAATTGTGACTAGAAACATATTTGTTTGCAAAAAATTAAGACTTGTAATTTCAAGCCCATCCATCCATCAAAAGCCGTTCTTTTTGTCCAGTGACACTTACAATGGCCACTTACTTTTCGATGAATTGAAATACGTGTTCTGATAGTTTGAACTATTCCTTTTCAATAGTATTTGTTTGTATAGGACTCATTTATCAATATCCATATCGAAACACCATACAATGGTGTTCTCATGGGTTGATCCATTTAAAACTTTATCAAAACATCATGTAGTGGAGTGAAATTGGGTCATTGGCATGGAGGTATTATGGGATTTTCGTTAGCTCGGGTAGGTGGATTAAAACAGGTTTTTTTGAGACACTAGCGAATGTGTTCGCTGATGAGGTGCTAACTATTGACCAAATCAAACTCGCTGCTAACAGAGCTCGACTTGTGAGTCAAACTCTGAGTGATATCGAAGTTGAATCAACGATAATCGCCAAAGCTTCCTCTTGGCTTAAATCGTCTTTCAATCTGGGATCCGACGGTTTCCCTTTAGTTGTTCTGAAAAGGCACATCGACAATTTGAAAACTCCACTTCTTCATTTCTTTTGAGTATCAATTACCATCTTCCATCTTATCATGAATCCACGACTATGTTCCAAGCCTACAAAAATTGAAATAAACGCGAGGCTAATAAAAATCGTGGCATAACTTAATTGAGTGTTGTATCGAGTTATTCGAGCGGTTAATTATGGAACCACTGCCGGTTCACTTAGGATCAGCGTCTAACATGCTGTGTCCAACAGCCAACGCAACAAGGAATGGAACGTCGCGCTCCAACCGACATTGTTTACACCGGCTTATCTGCCGCTTTCGATAAGGCAAAACAAATAGAATAACACAGACCAACACACATTTGAAGAAGATTGCCAGAAACACACATTTACTGTTATGTCAGAAATACCACAAAGAAGCCGCTTGGTACCGTTGATATTTCAGCTCTACTTGATATACATCTGGTGCTGTAGACTCCATGACTGTCATTGACGAATTAGCTCAAGATGTTTTATTTTACTAGAAACAGAAATTCAACGCCAGCCACCTGCAGCATCCGAAAGTGACTTTGGATTCTCAGCTTTCGCTTATACAAAAAAAACGAATATTTATTATCTCGAATCGGTCTAGCTATGAAAATGCAAACTATTAGGTTTTCTCCATGTAAATTGTCCGTTAAAACCATAAAAACTTCAAACCCGTTGAACCGATACCTAGACCTGTTCGATTTGGTCCAAATTTGGAGCAGAAACTGTTAGTGGAAATCAAAATTGACGCAAGGGATTGATTTTTCAAACCTGTGTTATTTTTCGGGCGATTTAGTTCTTACCCATGTTTTCAATATGTAAACATCTGTTCTGTTTAGTTTTTTTGTCGTTTACTGCGCCTCTAAGTGAAATGATTGTAGTTTTGATCAATTGTCACTTAGAAGTGCATTGTTAGATAGAAACAATAAAGAAATGGTGAGTAAAAACAGGTAATATATTCAAAATACAATTTACCTCTTTATCAATTCGGCTTTAAAACACTCGGCCCATTGTCATTTGGCCTACTGTAATGATCCATTCGACCGAATATCATTCGATCGGATGGGTCAGCACCCAACAATTATGGGAGACATATTTGTTGTTGGGTTCAAAGTGTTATTCAATAAATTATTCGTTCGGCATAATTGATCTGAGATGTATTGTTTTCAAGATTCTAAATTCAGACTTGAAAACAACACATCTGCGAGCCAAGAGTAATGTTCATATATATGTATATGAATCGTGCCTCGTAGCTAGATCATAAATTAAACCTTGTTTACCGTACTTGTATCAGGCAATACTTGTTGTATGCGGCGACACAACTCTCCGAATGAATAATAGATCGATACTTTCACAATAATATTCATACTTACACGTACCAATTTGTTTTGATCCTCCGTATGATATGTTCAACGTACACTTGTTGTGTTAATCATCGTACACTGTTTTCTATCGCAAAACTATACTGTCAAAAATTTCTCATAACGTTTCCTCTCTAATGCTCATTATTTACAACCCGCATCAGCAACCGGGTTATATGCTCTGATATTTGTAGCTCCACCATTCGAATTGCCAGCTCAGCGATTACGCAGAAGTTCTGGAAAACACGATAACAAATGGGTGGAACGTGTCGAGATTCAGCCCCGGCAGCGGTCCCTCGATTCCGGTTTGATAAACATATGCAATAAAAAACCATTCACGCTCCGTGGTCTAGACCAGGTGAGGCCTTTCCATCCCATCAGGCACCGAGTTCCATCACTATTCACCCGGCGCGGCAGACCAATTTAAATCACCAACGGAAGAACCGGTGCGATGTGGGGAAAGGCAAATTTAATAGCATCATCCGCGAGAGGACCGCTACGATTCAGTTGCGTGGAAATTTCGTTGGCGCTCAGATGTTCATCGGTTTTCTTTCCACCTGACTGCAATCTCAATGATCCGTAGCTGGCCTACGACGGACCTTAACAAGGGTGGCCGTCGAGGCGACTGCGTGCTAATCGAATTTGTTAGCCGCTACCCAGAGGAGTTTTTGCACTGTCAGCATCGTACCTGGAGTTGATTGTATATGACTATCGAAATTGAAATTTAATGCAAATCCGTCGCAGTAAATTGCTAGTACTCATTTGCACAAAATGCGGTTAAGACAGTGATACTAAGGGATAATATTTCCCGTATGGTTGAGTTTTCGAAATTTAGACTAGGTGGGAAAAGGTCAATTGTTTAAACAATGCTTAAGTTTAATAGTATTTAAGCATCCCTAATAAACATCGTATGATTTAAAGCGCCTAACGACCTGTTCAGGGTAGCATCCATACAATATGTGGAATCGTTGCACTATATGGATTGAAGTTTGTGTATGATTTTTTTATCGGGGAGTGCAATAGCATCCAATTAATATGCTTACATGATTTGCTTGACTTTGTTTGAAGTTCAGAATTACTTAAGTTGTTGGAATAAAAAAACAGTCTTAACCTATTTTACTCTGAACTATGGTTCGTTGCGGTTCCAATGCGGGTGGTAAATGGATTGTCTGCACCGCAATCGCAAAAAAAAAAAACCGCACCGCAACCGCACTGCATTTACCGCACCGCGCGGTTATGCGGTAAAATTGATGTATTTAAAAAAATAGTGCTGAAAAATTATTCATTTATTTCGTATACTGCCACTCTACGCATAATTGTCCCATGTGTATAGGGAATCCCATAGAACATGGGACAGTTATGCGTATAGCGGCAGTATAACCATATATAATTTATAATAAAACTTTGACGGTCTCCTCAGAATGTAAAGTTTATGAAAAAATCATCTTTGCAATTTTTATTAATAAATTGCCGCACATTGTAAAACAAACACTTTCGAAACAAGGTAATGTATATTATCATTCCTTTAAATACTAGTAGGAAGCCCGGAGCTAGTTGGCGGTTGGGGCAAGTTGGCGGAATCCCCTTTTCTCCGTTTCTAATAGACATAAAGCGCTGTCTCTCGTTGTGAACCTTAAGTAATGTGAAACGCATTATCCAATCTGTTTTTGTTGCAATACGTTTTGTTTTGTAGAATCTGTGGGCGATATTGTGTTTTTGAGCATAACTTGTAAATTTTGATAATTTTAAACATTTTGTGTTATTCAAGGTGGTTTTCAATCTATTCCCCAAATGATATATTGTTGGATAGTGCGTGAAAAGAGCTTTCAGTATCCTTATAGATATTACACCTATCCATACACAAAAGTAATTTTTCAAATCCTTTTTTTTTATAAAATGTGTGGTTGGGGTAAGTTAGCGGTGACACACACGGGGCAAGTTGGCGGTCTATTCACATTACAAAAATAGTCATCAAATATTTTTATTTTTGGAATAAAGAGGAACTTTTTCTTGTGTCTCTCGTCAAAGGAGGGGACAATTATTTCGGCAATCGCCTGAAGAATTTCGACAATTTGGTTTTGAATATGGAGTACGTGTCGAAGTCAAAATGACGGGGTATTGAGACTGAAATATAATGAAAAGTGTCAAATAATATACAGTTTTTTTGAAAAGACAATCGTCACATTTTATAAGGACCACTGATGTAATCGTATTTCCATTTGATTGCTTATGAAAACTGAAAACACCGCCAACTAGCCCCGGTCTCCCCTATAGCTCTAAACTTCTATGAAATGTAACTGTATTATATCATTACACCCAAAATCCAACGGGTATGTTTCTTTTATTTTTGGGAAATATTCTATTTCCTTTTTGGTAACAGACCACGCATTTGCGCATTGCGGTATTAAACCCATATTATTGTTGCTTTGTTTTCATCACCGCTAGCAAATTTGGTATGGATGGTCATCGATTTTTTTCGGTGAAAATTAAAACAAACCGCATTTTACCGGACGTTTCGACCTACTAACATGTTCAGTCATCCTCAGCGGATTTCTAAAATATAATATTTGTTAAAATCTAACACTAAACACAAATTTAAACAACATCGCTCACATGCTAACAACGTCTGCACAATAAACAATAACATTTACAACTGCTGTCTTGTCTTGTACACTCAATCTCCGTTGGTTCTTTCTTCGGACGCACGGTGCTCTTTAGCTTTACTATTAAGCCGTTGTATGCAGACCTAAATTAAATAGGATCCCGTTGTAGATTGAGCGTGTTCGTCCAATATTTTAGCATTTTTAAGATCATTGATTGTATGTTGTGCTAGCCCCGTACTTCCTACGCTTTTATTTTTTATATCGTTCTTTTGCTGTTCTAAACGTTTTACATTTCTTACAAAAGAAATGTATGGGATTTGCTCAAACTTTGAAAACTTTTTCCGACGCGCGGAGGGCCGAGTCTCATATACCAATCGACTCAGCTCGACAGATTGAGACAATGTCTGTATGTGTGTGTATGTGGGTATGTATGTATGTACAAAATGTCATGTAATTGTCTCAGCAATGGCTGAACCGATCTCAATGAAACTAGTTTCAAATGAAAGGCCTAACGTTGCCATTTGACACTATTATTTTTGATTTTTGATGTGTTGTTTACTTTCTAAGACATGGTTGATTTTGTCAAAACACAGCAAGTTTTTGGCAAATAATTTTCAAACAAAGCAATGTTGTCCTGCAACATGCACATAAAAAAAAGCTTGTAAAAATACCTTTCTAACAAGCTATAGATTGTCAAAATCCGGCGGAGATATTAAACATTTAGTAATTTTATTTCCCGCTTAGCAATTTTCATTAATTAAAAAGGAGACCGTTTCATACAGAGTATTGCTTTACTGGTATTTTAGGAGCAAACCGATTTTGAATATCAGGGTATGAAAACACATCTACGTGCTTCGAGGAACTCGATTTTGAAAATATTTTGTGAATTACCCCTATAAGGAATGAACTATTTCTCAAAAACCAATATGCTCACTTTAAAGACAAAATAATGTGACCATATTGAAATGTTTCTACAGTTCTTGTGTTTATCTCTTGGATAAGGCTTTGCGTTCAATCGTTAAACAAATATTGGATGGGATATTAATACACAGATCATGAAGTAATTCACCTAGTAGTGAGATAAAAGATTTCTCATATTATTATACTCGTGGCATCACCGAAAGCAACCGTATTTTTGAATCCCAAAACTCTAGATAAAATTTAGTTTTTTTTTTGTCATCCTGATAGTTTGAACCATTTCTTTTTCACAGTATGTGTTTGTATAGGACTTCCCAAGTAACAATTTAAGTTTTATAGCATACCGTAAACCGGGGAGACTTTGATCATCGGGGTGACTTAGATCAATCGAAACTTTTTTCGAAGATCGTTTATTAAACCAGAATAGTCTACCGAATCATTTTAGTTTGAAATGATTTTTACTCTAAACTTATGAAATACTGGTTTGTTATACTTTTTGAGTACTTTGTTCGATTTTTGGGTACAAAAACTATAAAAAACCGAAATTTGACTTTACCTTATTTTTACGAGGCTTCATAAAGTGTCTATTTTTTATAAAACAAATAAATCTCAGATTTGTGCAAGAGAAATAAATTACAAGCGAATTTTATTTTCCATTAGAGTGGGATGTACCAAATTTACTTTTAAGAGTTTGTTTATTTTAAATACAATTTTTTTGTGAAACTAGTTGGCAATTATTTCAAATTTTTTTAAGCTAAAACTCGCAACTTTTTTTATTGTTCAATATTCCAACGTGTTCAGATGGATGAAACATTTGGTACATTGATAAAGCACTGAAATAAAACAATTTTAGCAGTTTTAAAGGTTTTCAGAATCTTTTATTCTAGTTGGACACAAATAATACGAATTTTGGTTACTCGAATTTTACAGTACATTGAATACTTGCATAATACCAATTAACATCTATTTAACAATGAGTATCTTTCTAGAATTAGTTTAAACAAACATTTGAATGAAAAACATTGACATCAATAACTTAATGTGGGTGAACATGCAGGTTATCAAAGTCACCCCGGAATATGAAAACGGACATCAACTTGAAATCATTTTTGGAAAAATAGCTGTAAGCGGACAATTTTAGGTAAAACCATCCAATCTTGTTCTCCTTACATCAGTACATGGTTTAAAAAAATTAAACTTGAAAAAAATGTGTTGCGTCTAAAAATATGCAATGATTACTTCGAAAAGTGATCAATGTCACTCCGGTTTACGGTACTACAAGTGCAAACTAAGTTTTAAGATCGACGTCAAGAATGCCACAAAACTTCAATTGTTACTAGGATTATTTCGACCCATTTCTTGAACGAAAATTCCGAACGAAATAATATTCAAGCTATAACGATGACTGGAAGGAGACTGCACAATAATCATACTGAATGCACGCCTTTATGCTATCGACATAGCCTAGACACTTCACACCATTGATTTTAATGCAAATGAAAACTTTGAAATATCTACTTGCCTTTTTCATCGCATTCTCCCTCTGTCGCTCTCTTTTCAAGGGGCTTGAAAGCCATAGAAAGTCCATTGTATATTAATTAGCCTTTTCTCAGAAGCTGGGATTTTCAAAACCATTTCATAACTTTCTGATGCAATGGTTCTCAAATTAGTACAATTCGGTTTATTCATTTTCATTATACAAAAATGTTTTTTAACTTTAAATATATGATCATTGCATTTTAATTAATTATTTCATTCAGCATCTTTTAATTCATTTTGTTCATCTGTGTTCATTTTATCTATTTTATTCGTTTCATTCTTTGGATTTACTCTGATCAGTTTATTCTTTTCGTGCATTTTACTCATATAATTCATTTAATTTATTTTATTCGCTGTTTTCATTCTATTCATTCTATTCATTTTTTCCAGTTCATACATTTTGTTCAGTTTCTTCATTTTGATATTCTAACTGTTTTTTTCAGTTTTATTCATTTCATCCTAATAAATTATTCGACACAATTTTTTTCTATTAATTTATAACCTTTTAAGATCTTTAATTTTTCATTTTAATCAATACATTTTATTCTGCTCATTCTCTTCTTTTTATTCATTTTATCATTTCAGATCAGTTTGTTTATTTGATTCGATTGTTGTATTTATTCATTTCATATATTTTTTTATTTTAGTTTGTTTCTATTATAGAGGTTTTAACCTTAAGGTCATTCGCCTCTTCGGGTTAGAAAAATCTCTTATGGAGAATTTCTAACCCTATGTGCGGGATCAGGACTCGAACCCAGGTGCGCTGCGTACAAGGAAATCGATTTACCAACTACGCTACGTCCATTCTTTTTTTATTTTATTCATTTGATCCATTTTATTCATTATATTCACTGGATTCATTAAATCATTCATTGGTTTGCATAGGACTTAATTAAATTGATTCATTTGATTTATTTGAATCATTTGATTCATTTAATTCATTTTGTTTTTATATTTAATTTTATTCATTTCTTGTTCAGTCATTCTTTTATTCATTTAATTCAATTTGTTAGTTTGTATCAACTTATTCTATTAGTCTTATAACGGGTGCGCGACGTTAGGCATATATACGTTACGCATACATACGTTAGGCATAAGTACGATAGGCATAATGGACGATAGGCATAATTCACAAAAAATATAAAAATAATCGCAAGGTTTTCTTTATTGCAAAGATTTCAGCCTTATGGTCGTTTTGCGGGTTAGAAGCTTTGATGTATAAAATTGCATACCTTCGAGAGACAGCAAAATGAAAAACACAAAGCGAGACATTGATTTCTTACAAGTGTAGAATTTGTTTTATATTTTTTCCATGAATGATCTGAATGCTTTCTTCATTTGAGTGAACTGTTTTGATTCAAGCCCATTTCAAGTTTGTTAGATGTATTATTAATACTATTATATCCAAATATTGAACAATAAAGAGTAATCATGGACAGCCATGATGTTATGAAAACTTGCAGTGTAATGGACAGCATCAGCATTAGCGTACGGATGTTACGTTTGTACCGAAACCTTTATTGTTTCGGTATCTCTTCACAGTACACGGAAAAACTCTGCTTCGTATATGACAGTTTCCGTAGTTTTATCTTTGATGGACTCAAGAATATAATCATTCGACTGAATAATATAGGAGATAATCAATATAGAAGCAACCAATTTATTATTCTTTCTTTCATGAACTGTTCAAGATATATATTTTCTTCTTGGACAAAGAACTAATCAAAGTTAATGTGCGTTTGTCATACCTTAACACAAATGAGATTTTGTTTTATATATATTTATTATTTTGTTTTATATATCGTTCGTTTTATTGCTTTTCTATAATTTATTCAATTTATTCGAGATTTTATTCGTGCAGCACTAGAAACTGTTTTCATCCCACCTCTAGTTGAGTGCCTACTTCGCATAAGTTCTCCAAACTAATGAATGATCCAACAGTGATATGTGTAAGAAATGTTTCATCTCACTGCTAGGTGGATTAAATCGGTTTTTTTTACAGACACCGCATGGTATTTCGTAAACAACATTAGTTCGACGGTCTTTTTCTATTCTGTCCTTAAGCTTACTGTGTACTGTGTCTTTAATTTTTTCAATGGTTTTAAAAGCTAGTTTTATGTTATGCTTTGATAAATACCGGGCTATTTTTCCCCCAGACCCGGTATATAAGGTGCAGAAACAAATTTCATTGATACATCAGTGTTTTTAGGCTCAAGAGCATTGTACAATTTGTGTGTTTGTTCTTTAATAATCTTGTTGCAGAATGAAACGGGGTAATTATTATTAGTGAGTATTTGTTTCACAACTTCTAGAGCATTTGGATAATATAATACTTCACTTAGTTTCAATGTCTGAAAGCAAAAGAAATAGAAATTTCGTTGCTTCATCAAAAATGTGAGTTTCTCAAAGCTTTGTTTAGAACGAATTATTAGCGAGAAATAAATCCAAAAAAGATTTTTAAATCCAATGCAATGGAAAAATATATCTTGTGTTAAATATTTAAAAAAAATCAACACTTTAACCGTTGGAGATAGTCATACAGTTTGTTTAGCACAGCTGCTTCAATTTAATTACATCATAACTTTGTAGAACATAATGTAGCTAAATTTCAACACCCTAATAACAAGGGTCACCCTAATTTAAATAATATAAAAAATCGGGTACTAAATTACTAAAAAGTTTACCAAAAATACCACATATCAAAAATAAACGGTATGGGCGCATACAGTTTTGTCTTCCGAAATACGGCTTTGGGACCATAGTGCACTTTGCGCTACTCAGGCCTTTCTTCGATTTGTATTTATCTCTAGTTCGTGCATATGGGTCCCCGCATGCCTTAGAAGCATTTTTGCTACCACAGGTGCCGCACCAGTTGTAATTCCATTGGGGTCGAGAAAAAGGTGCTTTCACTTTGAAGTTTCTTCACGCTGTTTGCCATTGCTCCCTGTCCTATTCCCTGGCGTGTTCCAAGAAACGCAACCATCGGAAGCAAAGCTGTCGCATTCAACATGTTTTCCACAAACCGTGGCGCAACCTGGTTCCGGAACGCTGTTTTCCTTGATTGTTTTTCAATTTAGGAAAGCGGATGGAGTATGTCTTGTACGCTCTGAGGTTACAATTTGCATGCTAATGCCACGTTACGTCGCACCGAAAGGCGGCAAAATTAACCTTCTGAAAGAAGTTGACACGTGAAAAATGTAAGCGGATTGCTACTTTGGAAATTTTCCTCGTCCGCACTACGCCGAATGTGAGTCAAAGTGTACATAATCTTTAAAGTATGTATTGTGAAATGGGATCCTAGGCGGAGATTGTAAAGGATCTAAAACTATTGGAAATGATTGACGATGGAGCTCCAACTGAAATTCAGCACTGAAGAAAAAGAAAATCTTCAGGTTCGTTACAAAAGGAAATCATTTTTCAATTGACTTAACGACGTCCGCTTAACTACTAATAAACTACGAGGGCTGCCCACCCACAGCATGGCTTTGCTTTTGCTTTTCCTTTCACCATTAATTGATTTTCTTTTTAACTTGCAATTGGTAGTGGAAGCAAGTACATCGATACAAAAGAACCGTTATGGTAAATTACCAGAGCATACACTAAAAAATTAAACACGTTAATATCTTGTGGAAAGCTATTGAATTGATTCAATCCTCCACACGATTGCCATTTCAATATCTAATCGAGTATGGGAAATGCGGTTTTCAAAGGGAATTCATGCAAACATTGTGTGAACATCATAAGAAATACCACAGACTAAAATTTCCAAAGTCATGTGGAACTTAGCGACTCAATAGCATGGCAGTGAATATTCAATGGAAAAATATATCAAATTCACATGCAATTTGTTTGAATTTAATTTGAAACACCACAAAAAACACATTTTAGGAGATTTCCAAGAGAAATTGAAAAGAAAATCATTTGTTTTGCTTTTTAACAGAAAAACGAACAGGAAAGTGATGTTTAATTGCCTATGGTTTTATCGTGTGGAATATTTTCAGTGCATTCAACAACTTGGATTGAAAAAAAACCCAGGTCTGACTTAGGGTCTTGTGCCAAAGTCTGTTAGATAAACACATGCTGTGACAATTTGATTTTATTTCGCTATATTGCTGCTATAAATTGAAAAATATCGGAAAACTTTAAAAATAGTGAGCATATTGAAACCATACCAGGCAATTTACCTCAACCGGAAAGATATCAAAGTAACGTAGGGCATTTATCTTTATAAAACAGCAGCTCATTATTTGAATTTCTCGTGTAGAAAGGTTATGCAACTGTACCAAAAACCAACAACCGGAAGGCCGAGTTTCATATAGAGGAGAGTGGTACACTTGATCCCACTTTCGTTTTTTTCTCATAAATTTCAGTTTATAACCTGTAACCAGTCTTAATGTTGTTTTATAAACATCCGCAACAAAACAAGATAGTCGACGAAAAGAGTCTTCAAAGCTTTTATAAGAGTTTTATAACGTATTTATTGTGAACAATTTGATTTATGGCAATACTAGTGAAGAGTAATTCGCTAGATGCCATTAGGGTTCATCCATAAATGACGTAGCATTATATGGGGGAGGGGGGAGTTTTGTATTTTGTGATGATGTGTGACGACAGGAGGGTAGGGAATCATGTCATTCTACGTAGCTTTTTTAAAGGGGAATAACTAACATCGTTTTTTTTTAAATTTTTCGCTGTCAAGGGGGGGGGAGAATTACCGTCAAGATACGTAATTACCTGGGGGTATTTATTGGTTTGTGACGAAATACAAATTATTGAAACTTTTCTAAATGAGAGAATATAAAATAAGTGCCTATCTTATACTGTTATCCGAACATTAGAAATAATTAAAGAACCTGGTTATTTTAAATTATTTAGCTTAGCTTACTTTTTTTCTAAAACAGCATTGAATTAAAAAGAAGGTATGCGATTCTAAATTTTATTGTTATTTCTATATATATATATATATATATATATATATATATATATATATATATATATATATATATATATATATTATATCTATATATATATATATATATATATATATATATATATATATATATATATATATATATATATATAGTTTTCAAGTAAAAATTATTTTGAAACCCTACATGCACTAGAAAAAAGTTGGCCATGAAAGGGTTAACTATTGGTTGGGAATTATCTGCCCGCCAGATGGCGATTCGGAACAAATTGTGTTTTACTCCTATTTCGTTCAAAGTCGCAGCAACGCGCGACGGGTATTAGGTAGTTCGCGATAAAATTTGAACCGCATGTTCTTCATGACTGGGCAATTTTCAAAATTCACTAAATCAATATTAGATTTCATTATTGATTATTGAAATTACACGCACACTCTGCTTATTTCTCACGGAACAAAGACGATGTTTATATTATTTGTTTGCATTGCTGCCTTCAAAAGCAATAAATAAATAAATACGAAAAGATGTGTAGCTTATTTAAAACGGGATCAATGATTCTAAATTGATTTGTTGTTATTAAAACCATTTCGAGAATATGTGTGCTGCTTGAAGAGTTTTATAACAGTTTTCTGTGCATTCTTAAATAAGCTTTAATAACTTAACGTAGATTGGGCCACTAGTTGGAATGTGATCTTAAAGCGGTGATTAGGAGGTTTTCATGGAGTTGAGAGCTTTAATGCTGGTTTTACAAAAGTAATCTCAAAAATCGCTAATAGATTTATTAATAATAAAATTGTTACTTGGGTGCGCAGCACCGTTCAACAGGCGACTGTGCTTGTCCAATCAAATGTCATGCTTTCCCTTGTGATGTGCTTCGTTTCTAGCACATATTTTATGTACAATCTCGAACTTATTAATTCGTGCAAAACACGTGCACAAAACCACTTTACAGTGGAGCTCGACTGTGCTTTATGCTAAAACTTGCTTTTCCACATAGCGTCGTGGTACTAGTTGTCTCTTTCGCTCCATCCATCATTACTAGCGTCGACTATTTTTTTCTTTTACGTGCCCTCATTCGTGTATGGATACGATGCACTCACACAGCTGTAATGGCTCAAGAAACCTTTTTAAGCATGTGTAAGAATTGATAGGTTGGTAGAATGCATAGGAAAAATTATGTTTAGCTATGACACCAGTTTATTCATATAAAACCTTTTCAAAACTCTAAAACAAGAATATCAGTCTATTTATTAGATTATCATGATTCAAATTATGCAAATTATGACAATCTCATGAATCGACAGATATTTTTTTTTAGAGTTTTAAATCGGTTTTATATTGATAAACCGGTGGCAAAGCTGAACACAATTTCACCTACGCATACTACCAAGCGTTCAATTCTTACACATGCTCAAAAAAGGTTTCTTGAGCCTTAAATTCAAGCATTGTACAACTGTACACCGTTCGCTTGGGTTCAATGTGTGAGACAATTGTTTTATTTGCGATTGTATGCGTCCATTATAACAATCTGTGCTTTCTGTGTGCAAAACCGAAAACTTTCTTAGCAACAAATTTACGCGAATCGATGGATAGCGCAACGAAGGTTTATTATTTACGTTCATTGATTCCACGTCATTCATTTCCACTCTGCGAATACATACTACAAACCCTATTTGTGAATAAAGACACTGCCACTCAAAAAACCGTCGCAAAAAGGCATCTAAGGTCATCGTCAAAATAATTTTCGATTTATTTTGAATTTATTGCTTCGAAGCATCCGCTACATTTAGGAAAATTGCAAGAATAGCACTATAACTAACTTGAATCTTCTTCATCAGTCCGGGTCACAATCGAAAGGTTTTTACAATTTTTCAAGGTTGGCATTGTCCCATAACGATATAAAATAGATCCAGCCATTGGTTCGGTTTTCGGTCTCAGTTTTCTAACTTCTTTCTTCAAGTCTTCCCAAATAAGTTTAATCGGATTCGATCGCCTACTACAAATAGAATGACCTGGCAAGCACGGCGGTTTGGTTCAATATGTAACATTCGGTGTTTATTGGTTATACTTAAACTGTACGAATGAAATATACATGATTTATTATTAATCCAAATGTACTAAGAAATTAAATATTTTACATTAAGTCCTATTACATTAGTGGAGTGCTACCTCTAGAGCTCGTGTAACCCCATAGAGCTGCCATTTATAGTTTTTTAACGTTGAATTGAGATAAATTACACAAAGATCGATGGCAACGCTTATTTATTTATTTGATAGCGTATGGCATTCACGAATTGCAATAATTTTCGCGGTGTTGCGGTAATTTCTGTCAGAAAGTGTAGGTCTTACCCGTAATTCCCCTACTCAGGCAACAATACAATACATGAACCGTCTTACATGAAGGAGAATGCAGAATAACACCGAACGAAATCGTATGCGGCTATCCGATTGGAAATGGAAAACCTTTTGCCTTTCGAATCTGAATCCAATCGACCACCACGCCGTCGCGTTGTCACTATTTGTCAAGTTGCACCAGACCAGTAGCGAGTGCAGTAACTGGAATTCCCAAGATAGATACTGCGCAAGAATCGACCAGAATCGCAGAGACATTGTGTAATAGGATAACTTGCAGCAAGGGGCAGTAGTTTCAACACGGGTGTTCAATTCTACTTTCGCTTAACAGCGTACCTGTGGGCATTCACGACAGAAACCCAGCGGGAGCAGTAGCGCCGCGAAATTTCACTATCGTTTAAAGAGTAGGTAGCAAAACTGCTACATTCTTCGACATCCACGGAGGTTTGACCCTTGCAACTGCTCGCGTGTTCGGTGACATACAATGAAGTAGGTGCATTACGGCCATTGTTTACAGCGCACTCGAGTGTTTGTTTGGTTGTTCGTTTTATGTTTACCTAGTAAATATCTAATGTAGCAGAAGGTGAATAACACGGAAAGATTCATTCGTAATGAGATTCGTAGTTTGTTGTATAAATTGTCGTATTGTTGTTTATTGTTATGATGTAGAAATCCTTAAGGAGGGGGGGTGTTGAGGGTTTCAGCGTATAAAAACACTTTTTGCGATTTTTTTCCAAAAAGTTGGGGAAGCGAATTGATTAAAACTTTTGTACATTTTAATGTATCGTTTTAATAACATACTATATTTTTTTCTCTGCAAAAATATCGACAAGCGGCTCAGTGACGAAGTTTTTTGTAGAATGTCTCTGGAAAAAATACGATTTGCGGTGTTACCTGCCATTCAAAAACTACTTAACCGTTTTATTTGAAACACATTCTATGTAAAACACATTCTATGTAAAACAATACCTAACCCGTATGTTGGGTTTTAGAGATAATTTTGTACTTAGGAGACGTACACTCATGAAATGTTGAAATTTTTTCATATGAAAAAAAAAACCCCTTTAATGGAAAATTTATCTACAAAACTCCAAACTAAAATGTTCACCTACCGGATTCCTTTGACTTAATGAAGAACTTTTCTGAAGACTGCATATATGTAGACAATCAGGATCTCGAGATACAGCCTCGTGAATTGACCCTTTCTAGGGGATGCTAAACTTTTCGGGTGGTGTTGCAATATTCAATATGGGTGTTACAATACTTATTGAAGAGATTCCAAACTTTTGACGGGTAGTAAATAATCATCAACATCAGCATTTTTGTAAGAAATGAACCAAAGCGACCAGTATTTAGATCTATTGTAGTCAATATTAACATAATATAAAATTTCACCCAAAAAAAGGTTAGCATTTCGTGCAATATCAAAGTGCACATTGCTCTACACTAAACACTGAACGGCCAACCAGCACCGCACAAAATTCGGCCATCCTATCCCAATGCATATTTTCGAAAACAGTCACGGTTTAAATTGAGCGATACACATACTAATTTACAAAAACAAAAGTTTACCCATCAGCGCCGGAAAAAGAACAAACGTGCTCCTGTACAAACGACAACACAAAAACACAAGAAATTACGTCGGTACCTGTATGACCCCACCAAAATCACTACAGGTGTCGCTATTGCGCATAATAGCCTTTTCATAAAAGATACTCGGCCAACCTGCCCCTTCGACCAACCAGCCCCGGTCTCCCCGACTGCTATCGTATATAATTTCCATTAGAATTTGCGGCCAATTCTGGGCTTTCCGAAATACTATTCCCAAGAACGATGCTTATTTTCGAATACTAATGTCGACTTTCCACGAAATAGAAGTAAAACATAATTTGTTCCGAAGCGCCATCTGGTGCCATCTGGCCATCTTCAACCAATAGCACACAAACACGCTCCATAACAAATGCCCACTAGAGTGACAGGAAAAAAATGACCCCTATCGGCCCACTCCGGAGGCGATTTCTAGTCCAACCAGGAGTACTTGTACCAAATTTGAAGCAAATCAGACAAGTCTAGCTACCGGACCAACATGCCTGAAATTTGTATGGGAGTTTTTAACAATTTACATGGAGAAAGCACATGAACTCGTATTTTCGCCGCTAGGTGGCATTGCATGCATCGTATTATCGCTGCAAGTGAAAATAAGAAAACTAATTTAATTGTCTACAACTTTGTCGAAGACTGCTAAAAAATCCAGCTTTGTTGAAAGAAGTTATTAAACTTTTAACGAAGTACTCCTGGTGGTATCCGGATTCAGGAGTTTCAGAAACCAACAGTAACATTTTGATGAATATCACTGGATTCTTCGTAGATCGTCAAGGTCACTCCATGCGTCAAATAATGGCAAGCTATAAAAATAATCATCAGTCCAGGGAACTGCATTCCGGAAAATCCGAAATCGGAGTAAATGTGTCTGCAAAACTTCCAATATGATTAGTAGATCATCTGGTTGATGTATGGGGAACATGGAGAGACTTGACCAGGTTTTCAGGTAAAACTGCATAAATCTCTAAAAAGGCCTTCAATCCCTCAAAAGTCATTGTGATATAATGTGCAAAGTTATTGTGCGTCTTCATGATTTGTTGCAGAATTTCTAATTTAATTTTTGAAAAGTTACAAAAGTTTTTCTGAGTCTCCCCACTGCACAGTGGTCAAAATGTGCAATTTCATGCCTTTAATTATTTTGCGGCTAAACTATAAGGTTTTGAGTTTTGGTTACTTAAGACAAGTTTATGGAGTTATTCAGACGGATTTTCAGAAGTAGACGGTCATGTTCCAAAATGAAGTGTAAAGGCATTTCTGAAATATAACTTTTTTACTGGAAGGAGATAGACAGTTTTAGTCTTCTGCAAAGTTGTAGAGAATGCTATTTTAAGTAATTTTACTGAAGATACAAACTTTCTAGTTTCATTCGTTGCAACTTTTTTGAATACTAATGGATACTAACCATTCCTTCAGGATTTTGTAGTTCATTGATAGTACTTTCAAGATCACACTATTTCATCTGCATATTTTTGCAACTTTTTTGGAAAACTGGCTAGGAAATATGGTATTTTTAATCAAAGAAACAGCTCTAACTCTTTCTGTAAACATCGTATCGTTTAAAAATGTTCAACAAAATTGTGGGTTTTTTTTATAATATCTAAAACATTGTAGAGAACATTGTTGTTGAGAAATGAATACGACAAAAATTATTTTAAAAAAACTGATTTTTAAAGGGTGCTAAAGAAAATGTCTTATAACAACGAAACGGCTGTGGTTAGGGAGTTCGTATCTTCAGTAAAATTGCTTAAAATAGTATTCTCTACAACTTTGCAGAAGATTAAAACTGTCTATCTCCTTTCAGTAAAAAGTTATATTTCAGAAATGCCTTTACACTTCATTTTGGAACATGACCGTCTACTTCTGAAAATCCGTCTGAATAGCTCCAAAAACTAGTCTGAAGTCACCAAACCTCAAAACCTTATGGTTTAGCCGCAAAATAATTAAAGGCATGAAATTGCACATTTAGACCGCTGTGCACTGTGGGGAGACTTGACCAAGAGAATTTTATAAAATCATAACAAAAAATAATAACATAAAACGCACAGTAATTATTTTTTTCCATATTGTCGAGATCCTTAGGTAGCAGTAAAAAATATAAGAGGGATGCATTTGATAAATTTCAATTTTTTTAAATGCATTTCTTTTTAAGGATTAACTATACTGCTTGCATTGCATGTTCACACGTCACGAAATCAGTCCTACTATTGCTAACTTTGTTTACTAATACTAAAATATAAAGACTTATGTTTGAGGCGGGATTTCTTTACGGCGTGATTAACATTAGCAGTAGATACCAAAGCATAATAAATATCAGGAATTTTGTATCTTTCTTCAGCTAATTGCCACTTGGTCAAGTCTCCCCATAAAATCTTGGTCAGGTCTCCCCAACATTAGTTATTGCGTTAAATGTCATTCAAATTCTAGTAATAACTATTCCAATGTTCCAATTTATATAAAATCATTTCACTGCTGTTCAAGGTTTAAGATGGTATATTAGTAAATTAATAGTAATTAGTAATCGAGTAGATATGTCCATACAAAGTTTGATATAAAATACATCATTTAATGCAAATTTGTTAATCAGGTAATATTTGCTGTAAGAAAAGGATTTTTTATTCCAAACTTTTAAAATTACCTTAAGGAGTCGAAACAAGTATAAAAATATTTTTGGAAATTTTTTAAAAATCGAATAGAAGACACCATAGCCAAAAATAGAATTTTGCGCTTGGTCATGGGGAGACTTGACTTGTTCCCCTAATTCGATGAACCACAAGTCGAGAATTATAAAAAGAATCTGTCACCCGAGGAACCAAATCTCGGAGTTTCAGGAAGCGATTGTATCTGTCGATGGTCATTAGGGTGGGATAAAAATTTGATTCTAGCTCCGAGCAACTTTTTTGGTATTATTTGGGTTCTAGAACAACTGTGCAAATTCTTAGCTCGATCGGTGAAACTATATTTTTGCGCCCACTGTTTAAAGTTTACATGGGATTTTGTATGGGAAAATTAACTTTTACAAAATAATTCCTCCAGGAGTCGCCCATCACTTGAGAAAAAAGTTATTAAGCAGAAACCAATTGATGCTCTGATTGATAAAATATTCACTTTTTCTAGCACCACTTCTGTTGGTTGTCCAATTATATGAAATTTTATTTTGATTTACTTTTTATGTGTCAAAATCATTTGTCTATACAGTTTGGCTACTTTGCAAGGGTTTTGAGAGATAAATTGAGGCTTCTTTTGTACATAATAAGAGAAAGTTAAAAATTTTGTATGTAATTAGACCGTCAGAAGCAGTGATGCTATGAAAAATGAAATTTTCATCAATCTTCAGGGCATCAATCGGTTTTTGCTTAAAAGCTTTTTCCACGAGCATCAGATCATTTTGCAGTCTTCTAGACTTTGTTTCCTTGACAAATTTCCTAAAAAAGGAGTCATCTATTTATTTTTAGGAGGTAACGGACGACTCTTGGAAGAATTAATTTGCAAAAGACAATTTCCCCATACGAAATTCCATGTAATTTTTAAATCGTGGGCGCAAAAATATAGTTTCACCGATCGAGCTAAAAAATTGCAGAGTTGTTCTGGGAGCTAAACGGGACCCAAAAAGTTACTCGGAGCCAAATTTTATTTTTTTTTTCATATAACCATGTTCCACTCTAATGGTCATTAGATATGATTGCATTTCGCCTTCTGTTTTTATGTCGCACAGCACGCCATGGAACTTAAACGTTGTCGTTCGGCCCAGGGAATCAGATTTTATTTACTTTACTCTATTTGACTGATCTTTTTTTATTTTAATTATAGAGGTTTTATCCTTTCATTCACCTCTTTCTCGCGTTAGAAGGGCCTCTTTAGAAAAATCTCTAACCGTATGTGTGGGGTTGGGAATTGAACCCAGGTGAGCTGTGTACAAGGCAATCGATTTACCAACTACGCTATCTTCACCCCCTTTACTGATCTTGTATTCTTTATTGTGATAAATGGTTGGTTTTAATGAAATACAATCATATGCAAATGAAAAAAAATCGATCTTGAAGCCTTCAGTGTGATGGACTTGGTCTGAATTTAATATTAAAATACTAACAACACCCTACCATCCAGCTTGGTCATATTCCACTTTTATCGCATGTGCCGTATAACCGGGGGGTTGCGGTCGGTATGCGGTGCGGTTTTGAAATTTTTTTTTGCGATTGTTGTGTGTTGCATCTCCATTTACCGCTCGCATCCGCATCGCGACGAACCATATCTATAAGCTATCAAATTTGTAATCTTACGTGAAGTGCACGCGGATGGATTGCATCGGTTTTCTCATTTTCTTTTATCGGTCATGTGCAAGCTCGGATCACAGCACTCCCTGATGGATCCGGTTCTCAAACCTGCCGGCCCAATCCAAATACACCTCACTTGACCAAGTTGGGTCGGTAATTGGAAGTCGGATTAGTAGTAATCAATCAATCTGCTCGCTGGTGCATTTCTCGCATGTGCTCCCATATATGTACAGACGCCGGGTGGAGGGATCGACTCGGATAGGATCGATTGGAAGCATTGTAGTTCCATTGCTCATTGACAACGGGTGCTCCACAATCTGATCGACACTACGATGCCGATGGGAATCAATAATAGTCTTACTTGACTGGCTGCCGTTGCTGTTACAATTGCTTCCAATAAAGTCAGCAATCTATAGCAAGCATAAAGTGATCAGAATTGTAATAACATTGTGAATGATATTTCTGCTTCTCGGGAAGTACACGACATGCTGCTGCTGTTCCAGATTGTGATTGCGGCACTGATGTTGGTTAGATGAACATAACTATGCTGCTGTGTATGCACTTGTGCAGTTTGTGTCGATGTTGTTTTGGAATTCCTCATGCAGTGCTTTCTCATAACAACTCGTTTCGATATTACTATCATTATTGATTTTCATTTCGTTCGGTTATATGCATTTCAACAATCACAATTGCTACATAGTATCACGTTGCCAAGCTAGATGACGAACGTGTTTTTCCGTTGGATGTAATGTAGCAGTCGCGATTGATTCAGTTCACGAATCGGGCAAAGCTGTTTCCGTTATGTTACAATAGGGTAACGTGGGCATTTTGGACCACTGCCGTATTTTGGACCACCTAGCGATAATTCATACATTTTACCATTTCTCAATGTTTTTAAACGTCGTTTTCGTGCTAAAAATTAATAGCATCTACACCGTTAACTTTAGAAGTATAATTTATTCGGAAAAGTTCTTGCCCCTATGATTGCGCATCTTCAGAAGTATAACGTTCAGTGATTAGTTCACCTATTTACGAAATTCATTTTCTGAACTAATTAAGATAGATACTTTGTGTTTTCGGCAAAATCGTAGCAATTATTACTACCAAAAAATGCTCTATGCACCATATATATCCAGCTTTAATAGTTTTCAAGTTGCGAAACATTTTATATGGAAGACCCCTTACAATTAGTTTTAACATAATAACTTTTTTAGCCATTCCCCTACCTTCTTGGAATCTACCACAAAGTTGTTTGCGGTGTCAAAACCACATTTTTACGGAACAAAGCAACTACCTATTTGAAAATATTCCAAATTTTGCGATATGTTTGGGATTTATTTAAGGTGAAGCAAAAAGGACTAAACAACATAATAAGATACTGAAGGTAGTAGCTTTTTTATTTTCATACGGTGGCGCAATTGTTTATCGAACCGCAATTCCCCGAGTGTTATGTTCAAAACAAAACGCCATCGCAGTGGTATAAAATGAAAGATTCATCTCCATCAAACCTCCCATAGATCTACCGGTCATACTAAAATAAACTAGGTGGCGGTGGCTGTACTTTAGGGGTTCTTCATCCTCCTCACACACCCAACCCTGCGTGCCAAAATAAGTTAACAAGAAGGCACCATTCAAGTGACGCGGATTAAGCTAGTTAAGTATGACATTGTTTCAAGTGTTTCAGCGTCGACACATAGCGCTTTAAGATCCTGGATGGCGTTAACGGGCGCACTTCTTAAATGAAAGGTTAGGGTATTAGAACCACTTTCTTCTTCGGAGTAAGTTTGCAAAAATGTTCCCTACTGGTGAAGACTCTAGATTTAAATAAATGGGGCGATTTTGGGTAAAATTTCAATTTCAATGAAGAGCTGTCTTTGATTTTTTTCAGCATTTTTTTTTCTTTTATTTTTCTGGAGAAGGAAATGGAGAAGTTTGATGAGTTGGTTTGTTTATTTTTTGGATTTAAAGTGCGACAGAGCCGTGAAAACTTAGTAAAATGCGAAAATTTTTGTGTTTTTCATTAGTTTTTCTTCTAAACAGGATATCTACAAAATTTTAAAAGAATAAGAAACACTTCAGATAGTTGAACCGAATATGGTCAATGCTTCTGTCTGTCACGTTACATTTTTACGCATAATTCATAAGATAAATCAGCAAAAACGATAAAATCAGATTCTATCCCAACTGCACATTATTAAGGTCACTAAACCGCACATTTTTTCTACAGAAAGTTATTTTCTATCATGAACGGTTTTCGTGTTATTGTCATTTTAATACGTCTGTCACGTTACACAATTTTCGCAGTGAGTTTGGAGGTTGTCCGACTAAATTGAAAAAGTCTGTTCCGTTGGCCCCCAAATTTGCATGAACACAGTTTTAAGTTGAAGCTTGGAAAACAAGGAAGAGTTTGAAATATAGTTTTCCTGAAGAAAAACTTTGTTTTCGATTTTATGGAGTATTCTCAATGATCTGTCACGTTACAACCAGAATCTGTCACGTTACAGTTCTATATTTTTATTGCAGCAAGCATATCGAGACAATCGTGCACAAATCATCCTTGATCTGGGAACTGAGTAGTAACGGGAAAATTCATGTTTATTTAGAAAAACATATTGGTTTTGATGAACAAACGTGAATAACTTATGAAAAGGTCGTAATTTCACGAAGTAATATATTATGTCGAAAAAAAATCTAAAATAATTTAAAAACATCTGCATTTTAAAGCACAATTTTTCATGAGAATTTAAAAAAAAAACATTTTGAAATACATTCTACAACTAAATTATTTAAAAAAAAAAATTAAATTGAAATAAAAAAAATAAAATTTTAAATTTTTTGAAATATGTTAAAACATTTATTGTTACTTTCTCTACAATGCAAATATATTTTAAACATTTTTTATTTGCAGTTAAATTTTAAACGTGTTATGTTTTTGCGTTTGGTATCTGTGAGTTATTTATTAAAAGGGCGTATTTTCACTACTAGATATTTTTGTTGCAGAAAAAAATCAAAATATTTCGGAAAATTTTTCTTAAGAGCATTTTGCTTCGAAATTATATTTAGTATTAGTATTGTCTTAGAAAATTATATTTATGACTGGCAAATACTAAGAAATTTAGAAGCATACTTGAAGTTAAAAACGCTTTTCAACTAATAACTTCCTAATAATGTAATTACAGCTCCTTCAGTTTTTAGTAAAAAATCATTGTTGTTTTGTAATTGTATTTTTCAACATTTTTTTATTTTCTTATTGAAAAATTTCACCAAAAATATTCAAAAGGAAGAATTGATTCCCTAGAACTCGCTATCAAATAATTTTGCTGCACCAATGGCGATTTTCGAACAATATATTTTGAAAGTAGTGCATTCAGATCTGATACGCCCTTTTTAAGTATTACTCTTGAATAAAAATTGTTTGTTTAGTAATGTAATACTTAGTCTCCCATAAAGATGAAACGTAAAAGGTTTCATCAGAATCGAAGATGGTCACCATTTTTGGCGTAATTGAATCAAACTTGATGGAATTACTTCACAGCAGAAAACATCTGTCATGTTACATAATATCAACAGTGTTTTCTCAAAAATTAATAAAACTTCAAGGTTTACACAATACAATTTCAAAAAGTAGACTCAAAATGGTAATAAAAAAATATAGGTTTGACATTGTATGCATGCTTTTAGTGTGGTCCACAAAACATTTTCGAGTTTTTGATCTGTCACGTTACAAGTTAGATGGTTTCCATTACTTCACAATTGAAAATAAGCATTTATCCATATTCATCTCAATTTTTCAAGCAATATCATCAAGTTTAAATTAGACTACGATAGAAAAATGTGGTTACAGGCAAAAAGTTGAAAATATGGATTTTGTGTACATTTTTATCTCCTTACGGTCTTTTAGTCATTTTCAGGTCATGCAAGTAGCATCAACAACCTTTTATAAATGACAGTCATGGATTTTTTTTCTGGGCTCATAATTCATATTTTTAAATATTAGTGGTTTTATACATACGGAAAACAAACAGCTTGACACAAAATTTGATAAAAAAAAATTTCACCTGTGGTTGCCATTTTCGAAACCTTGACCATATAGGGGCGTAGTTTTGTTGAAGAAAGTGTAGGGTAAGGTGGGGCAAATCCGACCGTTGGGTAAACCCGACCCCCCTCTGTTACCGAAAATCAGAAGCACTACGCGAACTAATATAAATGTTGTCGTGTAGAGCATCGATCAATCATAATGGTGGTATGACAGCTTTTCATCAGTCTACATTGAGATGCTCAAACGACAAAAGATGTGTGTTTTTAGAACTTTTGATTTGACTTTTGTGCATCATTGACTACAGGATATTTCTGATTGTTAAAGTGATTCCATAATAAATGTAAGTGGATTTAAATTCTTTGATTAAAGTCCTACAAAGTGCATAGAAGAATTTAGTTTTACCTGTTTCATATTTTTTTTAATTGCATCGTAATGAAAAACGACGCGGTGGGGCAAATCCGTCCACTAAATAGTGGGGTAAATCCGACCGCTTTTTTGCTAAGAAAATTTTTATTTTTCAGATTGGAATATACTTTTTTGTTATTATTTATTATTTTTATGCAAAATGGTTCATAATTACAAACGAAAGACACAAAAACATGATGATTGTAGTATTCGTCGAGCAATTGCTCCGATGCAAATGGGAATATCGTTACGTGCTACTGCTCGTGATTTTAGCATTCCAAGATTGACATTGAACTCCATTTTCTTCATGTAACAATTTAATATCACAACATTCATTGATTTATCATTGAAAAACCATAAATTTGGATAATAGCTGCACTAAATCAACCAAAAACATAGGGGGTCGGGTTTACCCCACCATTTTTGAAAACAGCAAAAATGAACATTTTTGTAAAACGCTTGTATCACAAGACATTCCCAAGATCCAAATAAAATGCTACATATAGAAAGTTGCCCAGGAGTCTAATCTTTAATTTGACTTGATACGATGTAAAATGAGCATTTTACAGCCAAAACCATTTACTTGGTCGGATTTGCCCCACCTTACCCTATAGCTACGGCTTATCGGGTATGAGTTATTAAATATATTGTTTAATAACCTGTTGCGATTTGTGGTAGTTCATCAAAAATACCACTGTCCCAAAATATAAACCAATTTAAGTGTGCTTAGACCACATATTATTTTTCAGAAAATAGAAGGAAAATCATTAAAATGCGTTTTTCGTATGCCTCAAAATTTAAAAAAATCGTCCAATGTGACAAACAGAAAATGTCATTTTTCATTCTATTTTCCGAAAAACAATATATGAACTAAGCACACTTAACTTGTTTTATTTTTTTTGTAAAACAGTGTTATTTTTTACTAATTACCTATTAAAAATCTCTAAAGGTTATTTAACAAAATCTTGAATAATTCGAATCCCATTAGACGTAGATATACAATTTTTTCAACAATATTACGCTCCTAATTTCGGCTCAACTACCTAAAGCAGAGGTACGTACATACACTGGTATTGTTCTCAAAATCTCAACACGTGTAAACGAGTGATGCACATCGTATTCGGTTTGGATTTCGTTCACACGGTAAACGAAAGAAAAACCTCCACCGACTCTCAGTTTATAAAACCAAACCGAGCCACTCAGCTTCGTTTACATGTGTGTACGAATTTCAACTTGTGTTGATGTATTCTTAGCAGCGGTTTCGGTTTGGCTTTAGAAAACCGAGCCTGGTTTTTTCTGTACACGGTGCTTTGGTGGAAAGAAGAAGCAGTAAATTCGTCTGCAGTGTTGCCGAATAGACAACTGAATTGAGTTCAATTAGTTGTTGAGAGTCAATGGGGTAATATCGAAATGGCTGGTTCTGAGCAGTTGTTAAAAGTTCAACAATTGTTTAAATTGAAATTAAAGAAAACAATGAAATTAGCGATGTCAATAAAATAACAAAAACAATAAAATCAATTAAATTAATGAAATCAATAAAATTAATTAAATCAATTAAACATGACTTGAATCACATGAAACTTCACATTAACACTCAATGCATTCAAAGTGGCCTATATTTATATCGCCAATAGTCGTATCAATGAGATCTAATCCACGTCTGGTTGCGCTGGTTAGGCGATTCTCGAATAATCTCGAGCACACACTCGCATTTTGTATACATATATCCTTATTATTACTGCTACGGCGCATCGTATTGATACATCTATCCTTGCACAGAGGCAATTGCGTGTATGTGTGTGTTATTTACATATGGTAAGCAACTCAGATGCAAGTGGGGGGAAACTCACGATTAGGTTCTTATTTACTGAGTGCTGGTAATACGTATTTTTGTTATTTTTGCTGTTACTGTACATCGTTTTGAAACATCTAGAAGGTTTGGTCGCGAACATTCGAGTTTAGAGAAAACTACCACTAAATTATTCAATTACAAAAAAAAACTTAATTCATTGAGAACAGCAACCAACTAACAAATAGCAAAAACACTTTCATTTTATAGACCGCCATTAAAAACTAAGTTTCTTTAAGGAATAAATATTTTCGGCGATACCAGTCGATGTGTGTATGCAAATCTACTGCAGAACAATTAAATTTTAAAAAAATGTTGCGCAATAATTTGAATAAAAAAAATTGTTCACATTGTGTCCAATCACGAAGTTGTCTGTCTCATTACAACAAAACATGTAAAACGACCTTCAATCATTAATGTGGATATTGTGGTCCACAATATAACCATGCTAGTTGTTAAATCATCATGAATAGGCCGCCATTTTGAATTTCTAATTTACGACGCAATTAAAGTTTCGTTTCCTTGGAAATATATGCCTATTTAAATATGCATGCTTGTAAATGCTAAATCGTCGTGAAAATAACACCATATTGGGATGCAAAATGACGATGAATAACCATATTTAATCTCTATACAACTTTTCGATATCAAAAATACCATTGTTTCATGATATTTTTTACCATTAAAACGTTATTGGATACCAGTAGTATTGAATATAGCTCGCCATTTCAGATTTTAAATGACGGCAGGCATCAATTTGCGATCTTTTGAAATATTTCTTATATTTAAAATGTCTATGTCGCGTGATTCTAGATGACAGAATATCTTGAATATACCGTCATCTTAAATTTTGATCTGCTATTAAAGGTATAAAAAAGCAGAGGCTATTAAATTTCCTTTTACTTTCGATTTTTGGGCAAACTTCCTGATGATAAATCATTATGAAAATGTCGCAATATTGAGTTAAGAAACGCCATTCATGACCACGAACATAATTTATTTGAACAGAAATATGTCTGAAGACATTTTTTCAATTACCGAAAAGATACCTTATATTATAAAGAAATTTGTTTGGAATTCTTAATAAAAATACTAGCAGCACTAGCACAGCCGATAAACATCAACCCGAATACACAACCGCAACCGTTTCCTTCCCATACTCGTGCACCGGTAAACGAAAATCAAAACCAAACCGCGGTGCTGTGTAAACGAAACTCGGTTTGGTTTTCGTGTCTCGTATAAACACAACCAGCGATAAGACCGCACACAATGCAAAGGAAACATAAACACTTGTGAAAATTTGGTTTACCGTACCGGTACTCAACCGGTATTTTCCCACCTCTGACCTAAAGTACTCCTTATGCTTTAAAATTCTGTAGGTACCCAGTTTTGAAGAAAAAACAAATGAAAAGCATCAAAAATTGCACATTTTACTAAGTCTCAATGTGTCTGCGTTGTGCAAAATAACTCAAAACATTTGGATTATGACAGTTCAGGAGCACTTCAACAGACATAAATTTGAAATTTTACCCAAAATCCGCCATGGAATCATAATTTGAAGAAATGAGAAAGGCACTATCACAACTACGTGCATTATAACATGTTTTTATATATGGGAATATAAGTTGAAGAAAGAATTATTGATCTTCTGCAAGCTTTTGGGAAGTAATAATTATTACGTTGGGGGTGGGCGTAGCGTAGTTTGTAAATCGATTGCCTTGTACGCAGTGCACCTGGGTTCGAGTTCCGACCCCGCACATAAGGTTAGAAATTTTTCATAAGAGATTTTTCTAACCCGGAGAGGCGAATGACCTTAAGGTTAAAACCTCTATAATCGAAATAAAAAAATTTATTACATTCATAATTAATTTTGAAAATATTAAAGTAAGTCCAATCAAAAACACAAGCTTTTGACTACTTCACTACTGAAAGGGTAGTAATTTCATAGCCTGACAGATAAAAGGACTTAATTTTGCAGGAATTTTTCTCAACTTTCAAATGAAATACTAAGTCTACTTTTAGAGTTAGAATTATTTTAATACAAACGAGCTTTTTGTAGAAAAAGTTCAATAACTCTGTAACGGTTGAATCCACTATGACTGACATGTTTCCAAACCCGCTTCGCTGTCTTTCACACTGGCAAAGCGTGAAACTAATTTGTTTAAATGGTGTATTTCATTTAATCTTAAGTAATGATAAACATGATGGCTGTGGAGAAATTCAAATAAGACGAACTCATGGTTTTAAGTTTTGACTATGCACATTGTTGCCCAACACCCATTCGTTGAGGTTTTTTATTCATTTCGATTTGCAGTCATTCTTCAATTCAAATTGCAATCTTTCGTAATGGGAAAACGCGCGGCACAATCCATCAGCAATCATGTTGTCCCAGTCATGGGAATCCACACAGGTGAAATCTGTTATGGTCCACCATGCACTCGGAGCTAGCTTGTAGACGCTGACAGTGCGAAGTGATGAGCTATACATATATGATGAACCATCCTCCTCTCGGTTGGTGCTGAAACCTTGGCACTGTCCACTTGCACCGGCAGAGGAACCTTATGCCAATGTGTTCCGTCATGTTCTTGCCATGCTAGACTAGAAGAAAATCAAATAAACCTACCTTAACACATCAACGTCATGCCGTATCACGCAACTGGATTGTATGTACCGCCGCTCTTCATCGTCCTTCCACAAACCCACCACCAGACTGGCAGCTATGTATGTAAATGTCAACTGAAATATGCTAGTAGTGTGTCCACGATGCAGTCGTCTGCTCGAGCAGCAGAGAGGACATTACGACTTCACAGCAATGTAGCAACAATGACAGTTCCATTCCAAACTGGTAGGCTTCATTATTACGAATGACTGATGAAGGAGCTTAGCAAAATAATAAATAAATGTGCAAAATGCATGCATAAAATGCTAAAACAAACACGTCGTCCCTTCAACGCCCCAGCCTAGAAGTTGGCATGTGAGACCATACTGAAGCTAATCCGAATCCACCAGAAGACAAAGTTCGTATAAAATGTACACCAAGTATGCTGAAAATGTCCATTTGGATGCAGAATAGCTAATGGCTAGGGATTTGAAGTCGGCTTGGCTTTTTCTGTGCCTTGCGGTAATAATCTAACTGCCAGTTTCCCCACCAAAGTGATCGAGAAATGGTGGAACTGTTGATGGTTATGAAAATTTAATTCAGTTCGATGGTCAGGTTATTCATGCATTTTGCATTCATCCTCCTCTGGAGACTTAATATTTATTCTGCGTTCCTTCTTTGCTTGTGATTCATATTTAATTGCTTTCATGCAGTAAAACGCGCATTCCGCATGCTTACCGACATCGACCTACCTGTGCGTATCTCCTTCCAAATGGCAGAAACAGTGAACGTGTTCGTTATTTTACAGTAGTCGATTTGCTGTGCATAGGTAGCGTGCACGTCGTGCTCCCACAACGTACCAGACGACATATCCGTCAAGCTATGGAAGATTGATGGACCAAGATTCATCCGTAAACGGTGGGAAAATGCAAGTGTTCACGGACTGCCTAGTGAGTAAAGGAACTTCGGTTAAGAATTTTGATGAAATATATTTATCCTACGGTATTCGTTGTTTTTCTGTTCTTTTGGTTGTTTTTGTTCTCTTGCTGTTCAAGCTGTTCCTTCTACTCTTTCTGTTCTTTCCATGCTTTTTGGTTTTCTTACCTCTCTGTTCTATCCATACTTTCTTGACTCTCTTCATTCCATACTTTCCATTGCACTTTCTGTTCATCCCGTGCTTTCAGTTTTTCTTTTCTTTCTTTCTTTTATTTCTGTTCTTTCTATTCTTTGGTCTATTTCTGTAGGGTAAACGGGTCTAATACGCCCCCCATAAATAATTATATTTCAACGTTGGGCATATGATCACCTCAGCAATTAGTCTAGTTTATTGCTATATTAATTAGTAAATAGTACCTACTTAATTTGTTGTTAAAAGTATGAAAATAAAAATATTTTCACACATTTTTAAAAAATGCTCAAATTCTAGAACCTAAGGCAGAATGCTTCAGTTTTAGTGTCATATGCCCCACAATAAAAGGATAGTATGCCCCACAGCAATCGGTGAGTATGTCCCACAACAATAAGGTAATATGCCCTAAATTTGTTATTAATATTTTCATCATACTAAAAAAAGGTCATACGTTGTATGAAACCTTGATTTACCTATAGAAAATTAGTATTACTGTTATTTAAAGCTCATAATTAGCTCAATAGTTACTATGCAGTTGTGCTAATAATGAGTAAGGGTATCAGCATGAAAAAAAAAACACTTTCTTGCGATTTGGATTCAAAATTTGAAATAAATCGGTTAAGTAGTTTTGTAGGTTCTATGTGTAAAATATCTAACGCCTACAGTAAGTTCTCGAGATAATTTTTCAATTACCCTCCGGAAGTCGCGCAAATGGCTCACTGAACGAGCAGCAGCAGCTGCTCTAAGACGATTTCGCTAAATTTTCAGAGCAGCGTGCACTCAGTGCACTAGCGCGACTTCCGGAAGGTTAAGGGGGGAAAATGTCATAAAATAGCGGATTTGCTATTCTTCACGCAAAATTCCGCAATTTTTCCAGCAACGCTGCTGTTCCAGCGAAACGTGAGCATTACATACACACTGTACATATTGTTGGTAAAATAACAGTGAAGATATAACTTGAAGTTAGCGTTCTGACTGAGGCTTGGTACTTGAAGTTTCAAGATAATCCATATTGCACCCACTGCAAGCTGTGTATTGTACCCAAGGATGCAAAATGCCTACCTTTTCTGCGGCTGTATTTTTTCTGCCTACATTCTCATTTCTCTTTTGACGCTGCTGTCGTTCGCTATTGCAGGACGCCCAGTGCTATACGGCAGTCTGTAAGCAAAGCAGTAACATGACAAAGAAATACTGCCCCCAGTACAGCCACCAGACGCGGGCGGTACAGCTTCTCTTTCCTTATTTTACACTTTTTAATATTTTTAATCTATTCAATATTTTCAATCAAAAACGACTACAATAAATGCGGTTCGTTTATGCCACGACCGGCATCATCGCTTTCGTGTGTGGGCCTCTCCCTTTGACTATGCAGAGAAAAATGTACAAAGCGTGAGAACAAACTTTACTACGCCACACTCTCACCGAGCAGTCGGAGTACAGCAGCAAAACAAAAATGTATTCTACTGCTCTACGGGAAAATGTACTCGGTATGGCTACCGTTCTGGCAAGAACTGTAGTAATGTGTCGCTGTAGCGGGCTGTACGGCTTGTGCAAATGTAAATATACCGAAAAAAATGTAGTTTACCAGTACCTTTGGCATCCCTGATTGTACCTACTAATACATTTTATTTTTATCATTTAGCATTTTGTCATGATAACTAGCTAATTACTATGATAAAACATTTTCAGAATAAAATTTAAATTTCACCCCGAATGAACTTATATTGTTGTTGCCGCCCACCGGGACCCCACGATGTCTAACGATCAGCAATGATTTAAAGGTGGAAACAGCAGCAGCAGAGATCCAGTGGTGGAATAATTTCAAACAATTCTTTAGAAAATTGCCTTCCCATGAAGGTCGGTTGAAGGACAATTTTCGGTACTCGAACACGAAAGATGGATGGTTTACTTGTTATATTGGACAAATTCCGAAAGCAACTGAACAATTGCATATATAGCGAGACTCTTTTTAGAGCACATTAAAAACGATTGCACGATGCCAGTATATCAGATCTGTCGTCTGTGTCAGGGAAATCCAATTGTATATACCTAATTTAATATCAGCGACAGACATTTTGGCTTTTATCATATTCATTTCATATTTAAAGATATTCAGCGAAAAAATAGTTTCACTGCTGCAATGTGAAATGTGAAATGAGGGCTTTTCCCTGCTCCCAAATAAACAAATAAACATTTTGAGTTTTGTCCTTACTGTGTTATGCGAATCTCTGACACAGTCAGCAAATCATGGGTATCATATGATCGTGTCCCATTTTATCCTGATATGGCTCGCTACATTCGGTGACATCCCAACTTGCATGGTGTCCTCTAGTTATTGTGCAATATATGTTGGAAATAAAATGTACGGTTTTCTAGTCCACAATGGTTTGAATAGCACAAATCAATCTCCAGCATAGACGTACAGCAACTATGAATATCTCGAATTATGTAGGAAGATAAAGCTTGCATAGCACTGGCTCAAGAACCGTACTTCCATAAAGGAAGCTTCTATATTGGAAAGTTACTTAACATTCCCTTATTTGTTTATAATAAGACAGGCATGACAAACTCACGTGAAATGAATCGTGACCTGGGGTCCCAAATCTAAATACAACTATTGAATTTACATGACGATTGTACGTTCAATACTGTCATACGGATGCTTTTTGTGGTGGCAGAGGAAAGAGGTGATAACCAGGGTTGTTAATCGATAATTAATCGTCATCGTCGATAACGTTAACCACCCGTCAACGTCATCGGAAACTCCGTTAACGATAATTTATCGTCGGATTCATCGTCATCGTCGATAATTCATCGGTGGTTATCGCGATACATTTTGCGTTAATTTCCCGTTTATTGGAGTTGAAGTTGATGCGGTTAACTTTCAATTGTTTTGAAATAAATAACTATTGGAGGACATGTTGTTGGCAGTTGAAAATCAATAGTTTTGGACATTTTCTATGCACAGTGTGTCAAAATGGAATTTTTGTCAACTTTTCGGGAGAGTTTTATATTGAAAGGAAAGTTATTGGCAGTTGACAATCAATAGTTTTGGACATTTTCAATACACAGGGGGCTCGACGATGTGTCAAAATGGATTTTTTCAACTTTTGGGGAAAGTTTATTATATTGAAGAAGTTGGTAAGTGAAAATCAATAGTTTTGGGCATTTTCAATGTACCGTCGGTGCGTCAAAATAGAATTTTTTTAAAATTTTCGCGAACTTTTTATATTGAAGGGCAGGTTGTTGGCGGTTGAAAATCGATAGTTTTGGACATTTTCAATTCACAGGAGGATCCACCAGTGCACAGTGTTTCCAAAGTGGCAAAAAGGTGAAAGAAATTCTTTGAACCACGAAAAACATTTTTAATGCTATAGTGTCTTCAGCAAAGTTTATTTATATTTTTTTGCATTTAAAAAGTATTAGTTGGGTGATTAATCCCTCTAAAGCTGAGCAGCAAGTTTTTGTTTGGTCATTTATGAAAATAAAAAAAACTTTCTTTGGCAAAGTTGTTGAGAATATCTTAAGTATTAACTTCGCTGAAGAGACTATGTGTCTATCTGTAGATTTTAAATTACATTTGTGGAGATTTCTCTGATATACCCCTGAAAATTGCTTTTAAAAAATACTTTTCCTGGTAATTTTGTAGAATTTCAAATTGTTTCAAGATTTTGTTCAGCATAAGGAAATACATAATTTTTGTAATGTAAGTTTATTTGTATCTCTTACAACTTAGAAGTTATCGAATGTTTTAGTGCCCAAAAAGCAATATTTTGGTATGTAAACCGCAAATTTCCGCAGACGAATACCAATACGAATCTGTAAAACAAACACTATCAAAATCGTTTGGTGGGCTCTAGTCTACGTTCAAGTCAAATTCGAGTAAATTCCTTCTTTAGCATATTTTTCTTATCTTAGAGATGCAAAATATACAAAAATAATAATATTGTACTGTAAGACCTCCTAAAGGGAAATTTTTACTAAATGATCAGAACGGGTTAAGAGGCTTTGTCGAGGGACTAAAGAAGAATATTTTAACCGCTCCGATTTATTAAAAAGAAAGAAAAAATATGTTAGTCCAGGTGTTTGCGTTTCGACTTCGTCTCTTCAGAACCAGAAAAAATATGGGCCGATTTTGCCAATGTCATCGATTTATCAGCCTAAAATTCGCCAAGGGGTTGATAAAAACGGGTCTTCACTGTATTCAAAAAACGACTAAAACTCTGAGGCCGTTCATAAATTACACTACATATTGAAGGGTAAAAGAAGGAAGAATGAAGCATCTTGTTACATAGTGTAGAGAAGAAAGAGGGGGCTAAAAGCTTCCTAACTAGAAAAGGTAATCAAACATTGGAAATATGTATGTATATTCTCTTTTTTTAAATCCGAAATCTTCTAGTTTAAATTAAAATTATAATAAAATCTGTTAATCACCACACCACTAAAATGTGTAGTGTAATTTATGAATGGCCTAATAATAGTGGTTTAGAAGTTTTTTTCAATACACTACAATTTTGCGTGTTATAAATTACTAATTACACAATAGCTCAAAATTTGTTTTTTTCATGGTCAAAACAATTTTGATCACCTTTTGCCGCTTGGAAACACTGTGCACCTGGGACTCTTCTGTGCACAAACTTACTCGAAAAGTTGAAAAATTCAATTTTGACACATCGTCGGACCATATGCGTATTGAAATGTCCAAAATTATTGATTTTCAATTGCCAACAACTTTCCCTTCAATATAATACACTTTCTCGAAAAGTTTAAATAATTTCATTTTGACGCATCGTTGGACCCCGTTGTGCATAGAAAATGTCCAAAACTATTGATTTTCAACTGCCAACAACATGTCCTACAATAGGTATTTATTTCTAAACAATTGAAAGTTAACCGGATCAACTTCAACTCCAATAAATGGGAAAGTAACGCAAAATGTATCGCGATAACCGATGACGATGACGATGAAAACGACGATACAATTATCGACGATGACGATGAAGGCGACGATACATTATCGTTAACGGAGTTTCCGATGACGATACATTATCGTTAACGAGTAACGCCGATAAATTATCGTGAAAAATGTATCGTATTAACAACCCTGGTGATAACTATCCAGCCAAAGTTACTGGGCTTTGGAACAGTAACCATGTTGATCTTGCTACCCGTCATACACGCCTGTGGTCACAAATGGTTACATGGGTGGAAGATATTTTGCTCCCAGCGATTTTACACTCATATGTAGTTTTCCTTACAGGACATTCCATGTGAAGATTTCCTCTCGAGAGGAGTGGTTATCTGGCTATAGCGAGAGACAACAACAAATGCAATTGGTCTGTTACACTGACGGTTCTCTGATCGAGGGACGTGCTTATGCTGGTGTTTACTGTTGTGAAATGAGATCGAAACAATCTCACTCGCTAGGTATATACTGTACTGTATTCCAATCAGAAATTTTCACGATTGTGTGCGGGGTACAATCGGCTCTTCAGCAGAGCTTGTCCGGCAAAGTTTTAAACTTCTGCTCCGATAGTCAAGCTGCAATCAAGGTCCTTAGCTCAGACAAATCACGGTCCAAACTAGTGATCGCGTGCCGAACCCAAATCGAAGAAATAAACATTGTCAACACTATCTACCTTATCTGGGTGCTCGGACACTCCTGTATTAATGGTATGAATGGGCTGATGAATTGGCCAGGACAGAGGCAACGATTGACTTCGTTGGTGTTGAGCCCTCAACGAATTTTACACGGAATTTATCGTGAATTTACTTGTGAAATTTCTCGCAGAATTTCGCGCGAAATTTCATACTGATTTTTGCGTGGAATTTAGCACGGAATGTCACGCAGAATTTCGCGTGGAATTTCATACGGAATTTCACGAGAAATTTCGCACGGAATTTCGCACAAAAGTTCTCACGGAATTTTGCACGGAGTTTCACACATCATTTCGCATGGATTTCGTACGGAATTTCGAGCGGAATTTCTCGTGGAATTTCGCGTGGAATTTCGCATGGAATTACGCACGGAATTTCGCACGCGATTTCGCACGGAATTTTGAACGGGATTTGGTACGGCATGTCTCGTGCAATTTCGCACGGAATTGCGCACGCAATTTCACGTTGGAATTTCGCGCGGAAATTCACACAGAATTTCGCGTAGTATTTCGCACGGTATTTCGCATGGAATTTCGCACGGAATTTTACACGGATATTCAGGCGGAGATTCGCACGGAATTTCGCGCAACATTTCTCACGGAATTTCGTGCAGAATTTCGCAAGGTGTTTCGCGCGGAACACAACATGGGTACACATGGGTTTTTGGAATGTACTCGTCGATCAAATGCCGCTGTTAGAAAAAACCCTATCAATATTGGTATTTTCCGAATGGACTTAACGAGTATACGCCAAATGTCGATGCTAGCATTTAACGCGGTCTTTTACGCAGTATATATTCCTTGTGTAAAATTTTTTAATGTTGAAAAATATCAAGCGCTAGAGGTTGAGTAATCCAGCTATATTTTTTCAAGTATAGAATCTCAGACGACAATAGCTTGGGGTGTCCAGCATTAGCAAGTGTAAAGCAGAACTTTTTCGAATTTTTAATCTTTAAAATCGAAGTATTTGAAGTAATTCAGATATGTATGGAAACAAGCAACACGAATTTGAAAATTTATTTTCCCTGTTAATTTGGAATCTAACCTACAGCATGTAAAATAATTTAAGCTACACCTTTATTGTTCCGGTAATACACCTCGATACCCTCAGCATTCGGAGGGACTGCTCTCGAGCCCTGTTCGTCTCGGATTTACTCTCTGCCAGAGTGGATTGTCTAGAACGCCTGAATCTTCAAGCCCGCATTCGAACACTGCGTACTAACTTTCTTCTGCGACTACCTCTTAGGAGAACCAACTACGGTCGCCACAGTGCTGTGACCGGACTTCAGCGAGTCTTCAATAGAGTTACAACCGATTTCGACTTTCACTGGACTAGAAATATGATTAAAAATATTTTTTGTCTATCCTTAAGTGTAACTAAGCTAAGAACCACCATTGGGACCAAGGGGCCTGTTGGTGTTTATACAACAAATAAATATATAAAACCGCAATTAAGTTATTATGATAAATCTCTTTTACTTTTAAACAACAAAATCCACATTTTATCCAAGGCTTGACTGAATGATGCTCACAATAATAAGTAATTTAAAAAAACCTGAATTATCGTTGTTTAGCTCGATGTGCTCCCTGCATCTAGCATTTATACTTTCAATTGAGTTGTTTTAAATGACAATATCAACAAATTTGCTACATGCACGTAATCTTTTACTATTTTCTTTAAGAATTCATTGTTCATAATTACCTACTTCTAGGAGAATTTATCACTAAAGTTATTATGTCAGAAGATGCGCTGTTTTATGTTGGAAAAGTTTAAAACTGACTGTTTCGGAGTTATTTCACTTTGACAGTAAATTCTATTTCCCTCAAACCCCCACCAAACCAAATATCTGACTACGCCACAGAATACAAGCAAGTAGAAACAAAGTCGTTTCACATTGTTCCAGTATTAATGATGATTTTCCGTAACAGGTTTTGAGAGTTTTTTAATTTGTTCTGTGGCATTGTTCAATGGTTTAAATTGTAACTAATGTTCGGTTAGCCCAATAACAAGATCCGTGTGAAATATTATCGGGTTGTAATGTTTAGGTGATTAATTCAAAAAAGGTTTGCTATTATGATTTGATAAATTCATAGTTTCGATGTTGTTCTATCAACAGATACAAATATTGCTGTTAAATTGGGTTTCTTGTAAAATTTATGTTGAAATCGAAAACTAGTTTCTCGCCTCGATCAACAACATTAAAGTGATGAAACTGCATTGAAAAGAGTATCCTAGACTTTGACAACATTATTGACTTTACAGCCATTGATCCAAGAGCAGAGGGGATAAATTATGACACTATTCTTCTTGTGAAAATGTGTTTGAATAATTCACGTGAACAACCCAACTTAGGAATATTTCAGTTGTTTCAGCTTGAACCTCTACTTCTGTTTATGCGTATAATACATCCCCCGCACACACACTCAACTCTCGATCCCTATTACCGTCTAACTACTTCAATGAAATTGGGTTAATCCTTTTGAATCATTTATTCTAAAATACCAATTTAGTAAAACAAAAAACTCAAGTCTAACTACCAATGGTAAAAAGGTGTTGTTAAAATAAATGATTTTGCCACTTAATTTAAACCATGAACAGCTATAACTTTGTTCAGAGTTATTCTAACATAGCACTGGACTATCAATTTGATATAGAATTTGCAGTGTTTTAACAATAAATCTGTCACTATTCTTTATTGTAACGATGATTCAGTCAGAAAGATATATTTACAATGTGCAACAGCTAATAGTTTCATTTCATACAATGTGCTTCCGAGAATCCATACAATTATTTTATGTTGAGTAATCACTGCGAAAGTTGGATGAATAGTTTCCACTGTTTTAAATAATCCGTACTTTCTAATCTCGCCGCATTTACTATACCCAACATCGTGTTGCCTGATAATCCATTACACCGCCATACATCAGACCTAATTAATTAACATGGCAGCCGTTAATCGGCAGCAAATCGACGCCCAGTTCAATAATTCCCGGAATTGTGTCCACATTTATCTGTTCTGGTTACGTGCAACGGCCATGGCGTGAGCAATAAATTATTTCCCAAACAAAATCAATCCTCCCACGATTCATCTCGTTACAACCGGTCATTGCTCAATGCGTCGAAAGCAAATTAATCTAATGGAAGTGCACGTGAGAGTCCGCTCGCTTCATAACAACCAAGGAGGACGTTTTAACGTAGGACTACGTCTTTGTCATATCAAATATGGGGGTGCACTTTGCAAATTTTACTAAAATGCTATGTTACGAAAAGTGGTCAGGTTTTAAACGCTTACAATTCAGTCATCTCACGATAAAATTTCGGAATTTTTACACATATCGCTCAGAAATACTTCTAAGAACATATTCCAATAGATAAACCCATAGATTTTTGATATCATGGCATTTGCTCACTACCTTCTGTGTGCGCTTCCCAAGTCCGGCACTACAGGTCTATGTACTTAGCGAGCTACGCTTCTATGAATGACGTCATCACCGACTATTAAAAGAACCGATTTGGTTGGACAGGCTCAGTTGCCTGTTGAACTGCAGGCGGAGCACTTTGGAGGTACACTACGCAGTACCGTTCAACAGGCGACTGAGCTTATGCCATCCAATACCATGCTTTCCCTTGTGCTGTGCTCGTTTCAAGCACATAAATTGGTCACTGCACAGTGACGTCATGCATTAAATGTGACAGGAGGTGGTCCTGTTGATTACATTTTGAACTTAGAGATTATTGGTATTCTCAAAACGAAGCATTTGAAATATATTGGGAATCATGTTTTTAGAAGTATAAATGTTCTCTAGAGCGCCTCACAATTAAATTGTGTTATTCCCTACTGTGTGAAAATGTATATGAAAGATCTAATAAGTGAACTAATTGTTTGTTTATCAATTACTTCTAGTGTTCTCTGAATCGGTAAGTAGTTTTTCGGTAAAATTTCTTGGTAATTAATTATTAGCACTAAGCTTATTTTAATGGAATTCAAATTTTTTGAGTCTAAACTGTAAACAAAAGGACCAGCACTTGTCAAATTTGTGAGGTTAAGGCAATTCATACAATGGTCAATTTTACGTAGAATCTCGAACGCATTAATTCGTACAAAACACGTACTACTTGTCTCTTTCGCTCCATCCATTATTACTGACGCTGACCAATTTTTCTTGATACGTGGCTTCCATTCGTGTATGGATACAACAACACGCACACAGCTGTTTAATTCAAGAATTGTAAAACTGTACACCGTTCGCTTGGGTTCAATGTTCGAGGTAAATGTTTTGTTTGCGATTGCATGCGTCCATGATAACAATCTGTGCTTTCTGCTCGAAAAAAAACGAAAACTTTCTTAGCGATAAATTCACGCGAATCGATGGATAGCGCAACGAAGGTTTATTATTTACTTTCATTGATTCCACGTGATTCATTCCCAATCTGCCAATACATACTACAAAGTCTATTTATGAATAAATACACTGCCACTCAAAAAACAGTTGCAAAAAGGTATCTAAGGCCATCTACAAAATTATGTTCGATTTCTGTTTGTATTGATTGCTTCGATATATAAGCATCCGATACATTTAACTGCACACCTAGAAAAAATAGTGTAAATTTACGTCTCCTGACCATGACATATACGAGCATCAAAAATGACTTAGTTTTACGTTTGATTTTAATTTTACATTACGTTTAATTTCGTCAATCATGTAATTTTACTTCACATGCAGCGTTTGTTCTGAATGGTAGGAAGTGTAATTTTAAGTCATTGCGCATGTAAAGTATATGTTTCATGTAAAATTAAATGGAACACGGTAATGTTCTGTCATTTCGTAAATTACGGTTTGTTGAATTGTGTCATGTTTGCAACTACGTCAACGATAAAATTCAGATTTTTTTGGTGTGTGAAGTAGCCAGAATAGCGAAATAAAAATATAACTAACTTGAATTTTCTTCACCAGTCCTGGTTTTTTACGGCACACAATCGAAAAGCTTTTAAATTTTTTCAAGGTTGAGATTGTCCCATAGAGATATTCTGGTTGCAGTTGAAAATCGAAATAGTGCGCCTTTCGCTTTTTCCCTATTTGCAGAGTGGGCAACTAGTGCGCATCTTGTGTATGTTAGAGAATCAAGTTGCGCATCATCTACATTAGTTGCGCTTTAGTTACACATGCTGAAAATAGGAGAAAAACCGAAAGGTGCAACTGAATATAAAACTGTACCAGCTATCAGTTCGGTTTTAGGTCTTAGTTTTCTAATCTATTTCTTCAAGTCTTCTCATATAAGTTTAATCGGATTCGATCGCAAATTGAATTACCATTGCGGTTTGGTTCAATATGTTACATTCGATGTTGATTGGTTATACTTAAACTGTGCCTTTTTTAAATATACTTGATTTATTATTAATCCAAATGTACTAATAAATGAAATATTTAACATTAAGTAGTTGAGTCCTACGCCAACAGTTCGTGCAACCCCATAGGGCTGTCCCTTATATTTTTTAATTTCTGACGATCAATCTGGCTTTTCGTTCGTATTCAGTGAGAGCAAAATGTGCGCCGTTAAAATTATTGCAATTCAATTTCACCGTAAGTTTGACAGCAGCCCTTTTGTACAATGTTTTCAAACTTTCTTACCGGAAATAAGTACTGTTGCAACGGTATCACAATTCCATATGTATATCAAATTGGCGATAAACGTGGTCCAATTTAATGGACCTAATAGAAACAATTTTGTAATCATGTAGTAAGTCTGTGAACTCCTAATGAAACCAATGACTATTCATTGTTGTATTCAGATCAATGCACACTGCACAGTGGCCGGAGCCCGGACAAAACCTAAACAATTATGTTTCAAATGTTTCTTTTTTCTTTTCCTCTTGTTTAATTCACATGGATCAATGCGTTACCATAACTGAGCCGTGGGTCTTTTATGATTTTTATAATATGTGTAAATTAAAATTAACTTTCATGCGTCCATCGGGTCTTGTTGACGCAACTTGCTGCTACGTGTTGAGATCCTCTTGTTTGGTGGTGAACCAAACCTTGGGGGTCGCTCGGTACGTCTTCTCTCGCATTTTCGTTCACGTTCATGTCGTCATCGGTACTGCATTCATTATGCTCACGGTCCGATGTTCTTGTTTGTTTCTTGTTCTTACGGGTCGCTGTTACAAATCCTTCTTCATCGGTATTAGATTCTTTATTGGTGGTTTTGTATGTTGGTTTAGAGGTTTTGGTGTAATCGTTGTTACTTCGCTGTTGGTAATGACAGATGGTTTAGTGTTACTGGGCCCGATCTTGTTGAGCTGATGTTTGTTGCTACCTGGTCTGCAGTCTTTGGTTTAACAACCGGTTGAGGTTCAGCATAACGGTTGAACACCGGCTTTAGTTGTAACAGGTGGAATTTTCTTAGCAAGGTTTTCCGTGATGTAGCGGCTGATCACAGTAATGGCACGCAGGAATCTGCCCTGGGTACGTGACTAGTGTTCGTTGTAACACATTGATGTGATCTGCTTGGGAGTGCCAAGTAGGAGGGAATAGTTTTTGTAGAACGCATTCTCACCACAAGGACGCTTTTGCAAAATTCTGGGAAGAAGTTCCTCCAAGTATCTTTTGTAACACTATCCATTAGCCTGGTCATTTTTGCAACATCAATCGATTTCGAAGAGCGCTGGGGTGAAAAAGTTTCCTTTTAGCCTAGCAAAAACACTTGTAAAATTTCAAGCCGATCCAAGAAAAATTAATGAACCCGAAAAAGGATTGAAGTGAACCAAAGGCATTTTTTTCAAATTTTGCATTTTTTCACTTATTTCCTTATATAAACTAAAATTAATATAAAATTTTATGCATAATATTTTTATTGATCCGAGACATAAATTACAAAATTTGAATATCGTACGGGGTCGATCATTCCTAACCAGGGGGTGGCCTATCCCTATGCTGATATACAGACGTTGACAGTAGTTAGACTAGTTACATTTCAGAATAGATAATATTTTAGTATTAATCGAATTACTCGTCCGGTTGAACTCAAAGGCCGTTGCCACAAAATTTGCTGGAGTCCAGTAACAGCGCTCTGGCGACCACAGTTGGTGCTCCTGAATGGAACTCGTAGAAGAGATTTATTACAGTAGAGCTCGAACGCGTTCTTGGAGATCCAGACGTCCGAGAATCCAAGCAATCCACCCTGGTAAACAGAAAGTCCGAGACGAACAGGACTCGAGAGCAGTCCCTCAGGATGCTCAGAATATCGAACTGTAAGTGCTGAATCCATGATGAATCCAAGATCCTTGATGTGGGAGTGTCTTGTAATGCTCGAGTCGAAGGAATGGTAGTTAAATTGAGTCGGATGTCGTTTCCGCGTGAACGTGACGATTGAGCATTTACCAGGGTTTAAAAACAATTCTGTTTAGATCACACCACGTACTAAAACCCTTCGGTTCATTCTGAAGAAACTCGACATCGGTATTATCCCGTATTTGTTGAAAATTTTTCATGTCATCGGCTAAAGAAAGACGGCGTCCTTGTAATTTGATATTGTCGTTTAAACGTTGAGGAGGAATATTACTGGACCGAGATGGCTTCCTTGTGGAATGATGGATGTAGCGAAGAATGGTGCAGATAAACAGTCCATAATGCTGTTTTGGAGTTGCATTCCATCGAGGTAGGAACGAAACCAGCGCAAGAATTGTCCATGAATACCGAGTTTGTCCAGCTTCGCTATTGCGATTTCCGATATAATGGTGGATTTTGTCGAAGACCGCAGATAGATCCAGGTAAATAGCATTGGTTTGCAATCCGTCAGCGAATCCATCGAGTACATATGTTGTGAACGAGAGCAGGTTGGTCGCTGTTGATAGTTTAGGCATTAAACTGTGCTGGTCGTCTGCAATGTAGTGTTTGCAGGGAAAGAAAATAGGATCTGAAACAACCAGATCAAATAGTTTTGATACGTCACTTAAACACGAGATTCCCCGATAATTATCAATGAAACGTGTGATTTTCATTCAACATTTTGGTTTTGTCCGTCTTTTGTTCGAGGACCCACCACTGTGCCATGATACTCAATGCCTATATAAAATATGCGTTTTCCACTACGTTGCGTATCGGTTCTTCATTATCAGGGCTTGCAAAATACTGAAGGTGTATTTGTTAATTCGACGCTTTTATTCTAAATGCACACTCATCGATTGCCTGTCGATAATCATCAATTTGTAGAAGGACCTGCCTTTAACTGTCCTACCCATCATCAGTTCAAGTTGATTAGGCACAAAGAACGAAAGCTACGCGGTGCTCTAAGCTTCGATCTCCTATAGATACGATAAGTCAAAAGTACTGTTCGCGCCATGCGTAACATATTAATCAATATGCAAGAGATCACTAAAAATCGATACAATTTCCGAATATACCGGATTTAGTCGATATGCCCCAAGCTCTACTTAATTTACCGACAAGCGCTTCAGCACTATTCGGGTGGACGCGTATCAGAAATAATTAATTCATTAAACAATTTAACGATTTACAATTCAAATTTATTGCTATTGACGATGGTGAGAGAGTTCATGTCAGAAACGTTGAATATAAATCGTTTCTATGAACGGTGAAATGAATGATCGAAGTTGCTTTTTTGCCTTTCTCATATAGAAAGGTTATGCAATCACTGTGAAAAACGTCAACCTAATCCCGGCCCGGAGGGCCGTGTGTCATATCCCATTCGACTCAGTTCGTCGAGATCGGAAAAAGTCTGTATGTGTGTGTGTATGTGTGTGTATGCATGTGCGTATGTGTCAAATAATGTCACTCATTTTTCTCAGAGATGGCTGGACCGATTTGCCCAAACTTAGTCTCAAATGAAAGGTGCAACCTTCCCATCGGCTGCTATTGAATTTTGGATCGATCGGAATTCTGGTTCCGGAATCACGGGTTTCAGAGTGCGGCCACACAGAAATTTCTCATAAAAACTACAGGAAAAATTAAAAATAGAATTTTTATTTTTGATGCTAAATGTATTCAAGGTGCACAAAACGTCGAGATTTGATGCAAACACGAAAAAAATTTGACGACGATTCACTTTTTTGGATTTTGCACATTTTTGCCTTTCTCATATAGAAAGGTTATGCAATCACTCTGAAAAACGTCAACCTAATCCCCTAATCCTTAATTTTTTTTCGACTCGCATAGGGTTTCTGGATTTTAACAGGTGCGTAGTTGATGGTTTACGGAGAAGGGTTACACCGCCCCCCCCTCTACTGTTCACTCCTCTCCTTTAAAAATCTCCTTAAATCACCCCTCAGACCACCACCCCATCCAACCCTCATACCCCTACCTTTCAACCCCATCATCTTTAAACCACCACTATACCACAAAGCATACTAATTTAAGCTGGGGAGTCGTTCGTTCATGGGACTTTCGCCCTCCTCACATACCCATCCCCGCATGACAAAATGAGTTAGCAAGCAGATAACATTGATCTAATGCTGATAAGGCTAATGGAGTATGATATTTTTTTGTTTCACCGTCGACACGTAGCTCATCAAGTTCGTGGCTGGCATGCCATTGTGTATAAGTGCAAAGTGTACTAAGAATGTAATGGACATTTCCACAATTATGTTGAACATAAAAAGCCTCCGTGCCATAGTTTAGAGAAATGAGAAAGGCACAATTGCACCGCTAGGTGGATTAAAACAGGTTTTTCCTGATGTTATGTCTGCATCTATGATTTACACAAATATTGACAAACAAGCGGGGAGCACATATTGAGACATCTATTTAATTTTGGTCCTTGTTCAAGCGAACGTACGTTTCATACAATTCATCAATGGTTAAATCATATGAAATATTACATTGGGATAGATTCATTTGGATTGCGTTTTTTGTACAAATTAAAATTCAAATAATCATACGCGTAACAGCGTTTCAAAGAAAATGATCTAAAAGACTTAATTCATGGTTTTAAATATTACCCAAGTAGCAATTAAATTTTTCTGATACTCTTGAAGGAGCTCATAATATTTAGATTGCTTTTTAGTGTGCTATAAAACTTTAAATGTTACTTAGGTATGGTCTTGATTTTTGCTGTTTTGAGTTATGCTGTACATATTTTTTCGATGTGGCACCTGAAGATTCACTGTCACTGTTGTTCGAATGTTGCAGTATTCTATGGAAATTAACTGAATACACTAACGCTCTCATCAAAAACCGACTTAATCCACCTAGCAGTGACATGAGAAATTTCTTTCATAGAGGAACCCGGGGCTATTCGGTTCTACCTCACGGTGTCTTTGTCGAACAACTTTCTTCAAAAAAAATTCGGCATCTGTAAAACTTCGGGATATGAAAGAATGGACTTTTCCCTTTCATTTGACAGTAAAATTAAAATATTCTGTCGGAGGGTCTAGAACAACTTTTTATTTTAAAGCTTTTCTATTGAAAACTTAGTTTTTTAATGAAATTAATTCGCATTTTTGCTACTAATTGGTACTATAGACATTAAAAAAATTCTAAAAGTGAGAATCTGATGAACAATCTCATTGTCTACAACTTCGTAGAAAGTTATAAATCGATGTAAAATCACCCGAGAAAGTTATTAAAATTTTCGCAGTTTTTAGGTGTGCGCGAGGCCTATGGATAAATAAATCGATTAACAAGGACTTACAAGAAAATGTTGGGTTTAAATTAACAGTAAATTCAGTTAAGTTTCAACGTTTACAAACTCCCATTCTTAGCAAAACAAATATACTTTTAAATTCCTCCGGTTCTTGGGCGAAAATGACACTTTATGAACAAGGAGGTATGGAAAGGTGTTGACCAAATTTATTCGATAATCTTATACCATTTCAAGATGTTGATTGATGTAGTGACGGATTTTATCATGCCTTTTTCATTTCTTTTCTCACTCTAGGGGATAGCTAATGTAAACTAGAATGACCCTTCTTCCTGATCCTATCCTGCCTGGTAAAATACAATTGGCTTAAATTCAAAGTTTTATATTTGAATGAACTAGACAGTTCGAGTCATTGTAATAAACGACGGATTTTATTGCAACTTTGGGTTGAGAATCCTGTTTGTCCTTATCAACATTAAAAGAAAGATGATTGAAAGAGAAAAAAGCTCTTTGCGTTTTGAATCCATGTTTGTTATTGTTTGGGGTAGATTGATTTCATCAGAATTTATAGAAGTAGAGTTTTGCTCAAATTTTATTTCCAAATCGAACACCCTTCGCATAATCTTAGAAAAAGGAACAAAACCAAGTTTTATAATTTCCCTAGAGAAGAAATTCCGGAGTCGTTACTCGTTGAACACGGATCACAACAGAAAACGAACAAGAAAATATCAGGCTGGGCCATATATTCAGTAAATTCTCAAAGTAATACAAGTCTGTTTATTGAAGATTTTCCACATAATATGGGATAAGAGCAAAAATCACATATCAATAAGACAGAGTTGCCAGCTCAGTTCAGAATCTGGAGACATTAACAGCAACACGTCTTTCGGGTAAAAATGATACTTTCTATATCTACTTTTATATTGAGATCGCTATCTTCGTACAATAGACAATACCTTTATTACTCATTTACTATTGCGATTTCTGTTCAATGTGCAGCGATTCCCAAAAGTTAACAAACTTGAACGTGAATCTCATCGAATTATTTTTCTATCCTTCATGAAACTGTCAATAAGGATTCTCAATCGAAATCAAATCAAATGACTGAATAGCTAATCGAGTTTGATCAAATATAAAGTTAAAATTTAGGCCAAATATATCCCACAGGATGCTAAACTACATCAAGCATACTCCAGAATGAGCGAAGAAATAAAAAATAAGAAACAAATATATCTGTGACAGAAAAAACTGTTTCATTACCCAGCATCTTTCAAAAGAGTACTAATTCCGTTCAAATTTTATCTACTCTTCTCTATATCTCCTTTCTCCTAAAATATCATTGGTGCGCATACAACGGAGGAATCTGGAATTATTTTTTTTCCGCTTAATGGTGGGACTAGCATGCAGGTTCTTCTGAGCAACAGTTTTTTCGGCATTTAATTAGCAAGGGACTGGAAGGTGAAGTATATTTTTCAATATTTAGAGCCATAGTACTCAAGGGAGAGCAAGGTGTTGAAAGGAGAAAGTTTAGAAAAGCGTGGAAGGATCATATATGCAAGCTTAGAGCTCACCGGCGACTTAACCCTTTGTCTGCTACCGTAGTGGTCAAGGTCTTTGGGCATTAGAAATGCGAATCACCTGAGTCTACGGCATGTCCGAACAAGCGTAAAGTAACTTGTTACTTCATGCTGTCGGTTCCGACAGCATGAAGTAACAAGTTACTTTACGCTTGTTCGGACATGCCGTAGACTCAGGTGATTCGCATTTCTAATGCCAAAAGACCTTGACCACTACGGTAGCAGACAAAGGGTTAAGTCGCCGGTGAGCTCTAAGCTTGCATATATGATCCTTCCACGCTTTTCTAAACTTTCTCCTTTCAACACCTTGCTCTCCCTTGAGTACTATGGCTCTAAATATTGAAAAATATACTTCACCTTCCAGTCCCTTGCTAATTAAATGCCGAAAAAACTGTTGACAAATTAACTCAATAGGTCGTTAACAAAAATGGTTAACAAAAAAATGGTAAAAATATTCTTCTGAGCACACTGTTAAAATAAGGCAAACCATTTTTTACAAATGTAAATGTTTTTCGAATAAAGCTTCTTAACCAAGGCCCCGTACGAATCTGGAAACTTCGATAAAAATTTAATAGTTTTCTACAAAGTTGTAGACAATGATTGTCCATCAGATTCTCACTTTTGGAAATATTACAATGTCTAAAGAATTATCTAGGTGCAAAAATGTGAACCAGTTACATTGAAAAACCTAAGTTTTCAAACAAAAAAACTTTAAAATAAAAGGTTGTTCTGGAGCCCCCGACAAAATACTTTCAAATGAAAGGAAAAAGCCCATTCTATCACATGCTGAAATTTTAGCGATGCCGATTTTTTTCGAATAAAATTGTTCTACCAAACACACCGTGATCTATTTTATTTTGATCCTTGTTCAAGCGGACGTACCTTTCATACAATTCATCAATGGTTAAATCTTATAAAATATTACATTGGGGTAGATTCATTTCGATTGCGTTTTTTGTACAAATTAAAATTTAAATAATTATACGCGTAACCGTTTGGTTTCTTCAAAGAAAATGATCTAAAAGACTTAATTCATGGTTTTAAATATTACTCAAGTAGCAACTGAAGTTTTATGATACTCTTGAAAGAGCTCATAATATTTAGATTGATTTTGTAGTGTACTATAAAACTTTAAATGTTACTTAGGTATGGTCTTGATTTTTGTTGTTTTGAGTTATGATGTACATCGTATTTTTTCGATGTGTCACCTGAAGATTCACTGTCACTCGCCCAATTTTAAATTTTCTGCAGTGAAAATTTAGGAAAATGTTGTTGGAATGCTGCATAATCGTATGGAAATTAACTGAATACACTAACGCTCTCACCAAAAACCGACTTAATCCACCTAGCAGTGAGATGAGAAATTTTTTACATAGAGGAACCCGGGGCTATTCGGTCCTATCTACGCAGAACGACTTTATAGGTAGGTAAATGTCAAAGAATTTATCGGTTAAAGGTTAGTTTGAATCCTCTGCTACAAAAAAAGTTAGTTAAAAAATTAATGTGGGTAGTCACAGCTATAGATTTGCGCATCATGTATTTTCTTTACTGTGGTATGGCAAACGTGTGCATAGCCGCACATGACTGAATGCTGATTGATGGAATTGTCGGTCTTCATTACCCTTACGCTCATTTTGCACAAAAGTGGAGAAATATTGAAATATTGTAGATGCCCAGTTTTGGGTTGCGTTGTGACGATAATTTTGGAGGATTGCACGCTGACTTCATCATGTTTGACTGCTGATTATCTAATAAGAGTTGCTTAGGATGTGGTAAGTAGGAGTTCATACCAATACGACCCATATTAAAACCTCAACAGCATGATAGCCATCATTGCCGTCCGCCCTCATCTACATAGTTCACGGGGACAGATAAAGGATAAGGTAGATGGGAAGTGTTGATGCTCCACCTATTAAACGGCAGGTAGACGACTCATCAGGCTCTTCCATAGGTGTCGCGGAGTTAGTAGTTTGGAAGGGTAAAAGGTTTAGGATTCGTTCCAAGCAGGCGATGCGACCTGTAAAGCATAGTTTATTAGGTAGTTGTTTAGTTAGTCTTCGTGTACATAATCAGTCGAAAAAGAAAAGATCTTGTTTACCTTTTGGTTCTTTTTAAACTTTAAACTATTTAACTTTTTAAACACGGACCGTGAGTATCCTATGTTTTCTAAACAAAAGCAATTTGAACTCCACACAGCCGGTGGGAGCATTGCCTAGTAAAGCTCATCTTATCTGCGTAATGGGGTCACTATTTATTGCAACAGTGTTTAGACAGATTTTGCTATTCCTTTTCTACGATTTATTTATTAAATTGAAAACTACTGAGTGATAACACGTTATACAGACAAAAAGTTATGATAGCGCAAGATGTTATAAATCAAGGAAAGTATTTGCTATTTTACGTATCGGATGATTTCTTAAGTACGCGTATACGAGTGACAATAACGACCATTGAAGAGAAAAACAAAGGATACATGGGCTGGTTCGCTGTAACGGAACATTGACCCGCGATCATCGTTACTAGTCAGATTAATGTCTTGTTGCGGCTGATTTCCGATCAGCTATTTATTTTTACGACAGTGTTTTCTTAATTAGATCTGTTCGCACCCTCTCATTCTGCGACTATCGATAGAAGGCTGATAGCACCCAGACGTCGCCGGTTTAAGGACCAAATATCATCAATAGATTTAGACTCGCGTGGAGTCATGAGATAGGAGACTTGTGAGTACTAAAGAGATAAGAAAAACAAAGAAACGGCATGCTCCGTCCGGAATCTGAACTCAGTTATAAGCTTCTACAGCTGAATTGAAACTCAAAATGGAACATGGCGTCCCCTTCTAATCTCTTTAGTGAAAACTGTGTTATCTCACCGTTTAACGACCGAAATATTGTTGATGCCCAGTTTTACAGAAAATGTTATTAAAGGGCGAACACGAAATTATTGCGACACATTCAACAGGGCATAACTTTTTTACCATTGGGTAAAAATCAACCAAATTTTGCACACTTTCTCATTGATGTGTATTGTTTACATGCTGTCAAACTTGTGTTTTTCGATTCAACGAAAATGGAGGTGAACCAACGCGAGTCGAGGGAACAAATTCTTTCCAAACACCTGGAATTTCATGACCTGTCGCACCGGCAGTTGGGAAAAATGTTGAACATTCACCATTCAACCGTCTCCAGAGTGTTGAAGCGGTTCCAGGAGCGGTTGACGTTGGACCACGGCAAAGGAGCTGGAAGAAAACCGGGACCGGAGAACAAAAAGACGGAGGGAAAGGTGAAGCGGATGATTAAAGCAAATCCCAACGTCTCAAGCCGTGATTTGGCTAAAAAGATCGGCATGTCGCAGAGCTACGTCCAGAATGTAAAGAAGAGAGCTGAACTACATACATACAAGGTACAGAACTTCCCAAACCGCGATGAGCGGTAACAATCGACGGCTAAAACTCGGGCACGGAAGCTCTACGAGAAGATGCTGACAAAATATGGCTGCTGTGTGATGGACGGCAGGCCATCTGCTCTTGCGGACTGAGGAGTGAGCCTTTCGTGACAAAGGGCACAGTAATTGGCGAGATCTACAAATCTGAGTGCCTCGAGAAGCGCCTTTTGCCGTTCTTGCAGCAGCACGACGAAGCTCGGCTATTTTGACCAGATTTGGCATCATGCCACTATTCTAAAAGTGTCCTGGAGTGATATGAGGCCAATTCTGTCCAATTTGTTCCAAAGGACATGAATCCGCCAAACTGTCCGGAGCTGCGCCCGGTGTAGCAGTACTGAGCAATGATGAAGCGGGAACTTCGGAAGAGCAAGAAGACAGTCAAAGACGAGAAGGACATGTTAAGAAAATGGAAAAAAACTGAGAAACTGGTACCGGATGACACTGTAAAGACTTTGATGGAGGGCATCAAGCGAAAATGCGTTCTATTTTACACTCAAGGCTCCATCGATTAACTTTTCTTTTGATTTTTGAAGTAAATACATGTATAAAACTACCCTAAAATTTTGGTTTGATTTTAAACATTATAAGAAAATTGGCATGACATTTTCGGTGTCCCAATAATTTCGTGTTCGCCCTTTATATACACAAAAATTACCCTTTTTGCTAAGTCATATAATCACATAATTATACAAACTAACGTATCAAACTTCTCTATTTGGATCTTTAGAACATTAAAAAACGCTGGAAAAAGAATTGTTCAGAAACATTGCAATATGCATGAAAATGAAGTTTTTCCAAAACAGCCCTTTTGCCAAAAAATCAAGGGTCGCCACCAGTAGGGAGCATTTTATTAATCGCCCTCCGAAGAAAAAAAATCCTCCAATACCCTAACCTTTAATTTAAGAGGTGAGTCCAATGATTTTTAACACGATGTAATTTTGGAGCGTTAACATAGTCCAGGATATGCTAATAAATATGTTTCATGAAGTATGAGGTTAAATGTTCCGGAAAAATGTTATAGGTTTTTAAAATCCAATGGTTCTAATTGAATTTAAAATCTGGTTTTTGGACAGCACTGCTAGTGATGCAATTGGTACGTAGATAGTGAAATAATATCGTAGTTTTGTTGATTTGCTGAATATATACGTCCAGGTGAATTATTCAACTGCGTTTGCCCAAGTTAACGCTCGAGTCGAGCAAAAACGTTTTGTTACCACGGAGATACGGAAGTTGTGCAGGGACTGTTGACATTTCGGTTCCGCTATAAAAAAAGTTATGGGCATCGAGGCCGTACATTTCGGTACGTTCAGAGGCGTTTCATCGGTGTTTGAAATTTCGATACTAAAATGTTAATTGCACCATATGTAATATGCAATGGCCTCATTTGATTAAAATCAATTTTGCGGTCGAATCTGGTTTGGAATGATTTTGAGTTTAGAACGAATTTAAAATAGAAACTAATTAAAAATTTCGGGAGGGGAGATGTCCGGACCCACAACCTTCCACTGGATCCGCAACTAGGTACGTTTAATTACATTGACGCGTCTACTGCGAAAATAAAACGTCGCGACTTCCGCATGGATTATGCGTATCTTCCATGGTACCCATCTTACGAGGATAGGGAAATTTCGTAAACACAACTCTTCAGTCGCAAAAATTACAAGTCCTAACAAGTACCTTGAATTCTACGACAATAAAACAAAACAATTCCAAATCTACGACAATAGAAACAAAATCCTAAAAACATGTTTTTGTAACGAGAAAGGCTATAATAAATCGACGAATTATTGATTTTTATTTATTTACAAGTTACAATTTATTCTCGTTACAACAATGGGTATTCTAGAGTTCAAAGTATTTATGAGCAAACCGAATATGACAATCCTTGATGGTGCTGGAGAATGCAAGTAAACTACACGTTTAGAACGAACGAAAAGAATGTCGAAATTTAGCTTAGCTTAGCTTAGTTGACCGCCCGAGAGTTTCTCGTGATTGATCAAAGCCTGTTGAAATTGCATATTGAACCAATTGTATGATACTTGGGAGTAGTTTATCATACTCAACGTGCAACCTAAAGAGACTAAGATTATAGTATGATCAATAACGTAGATGGCCACGCCCATGCAGGTCAATTTTGGGATGGGAAGGAATGTTAGTTCAACACTTGTGACTATTATGACCGAGGAATTCTCTACATCATCCACAAGTGTCACAGGATAGGATTGGTGTTAGTAGGTAGGGAGATGAATCAGGATATATCTTGGTAGATATTGTGATTTAGCTAAGTACCCACGCGCTTTGTCTTTTTATTTTAGATCAAAGTTTTCAGGTGTGCGACCTCCAGTAGAAATATGAATCCATTCAAATAGGCATTTTAAAAATTATTCTTCCGTGGGGCGTAATGAAAGGATAAAGCCGCGTGGAATATGATAGAGGTCTATTCATCAATAGACAATATGATCTTAGCAGTCGCTCGCGATCAATTTCCGAGAATTCGAAACGAACAATTTGAACTCCGAACAGCCGGCCATCGGGAGTAATGCTTCTTATTAACACTTCAATAATCATTTTCAAAGTTTGCAGTACAAAGAAAGCGTACAAATATATAAAAGATATCCCAAATGAATGTGAAAAAATTCACTGAGAAATGTTAATGACAAGTTGGTATCTCCACTCTCCCTATCAGACACGTTCCCATAATTGGGTTAAATACCAATTGCAAACGACATGTTTATTATGCGTAACAAATGACGTAGAGTACTGCACTGGATGATATTGAAAAAAGGACCAGGAGTGCGATTTTACGAAGTTTTAGCTTCCGATGGCCCAACATTTTCTGACAAAGTGATGTTCTGGAATGTTGAGATTTTTCTCACTGTTTAGGAAAGAAAAAGTATCATAAAGCTAGTGTCAGGCCATCATGAGACCTCAGGAAGTCACTTTTGGAGGTATTCGTAAATGTAGATTTGTCGTTAGACGGTTCCAAATTTAATAAAAAAAATACCTAATTTAACACATCTACAGATCGCTTACAACGTAAAAAACTTTTTATGCAATTCGACAGCTCCATCTTAGGCCTATACAATAAATTTCCTACATGAAAGTTTCCTTTTTGCCTTTCTCAATAGAAAGGTATTGCAATTGCTCTGAAAACTGACTGTTGAACGGAGGCCCGGAGGGCCGAGTGACATATACCATTCGATTCAGTTCGTCGAGTTCGGCAAATGTCTGTGCGTGTGTATGTATGTGTGTATGTATGTATGTGTATGTATGTGACCAAAAATGTCACTCATTTTTCTCAGAGATGGCTGAACCGATTTTGGCAAACTTAGTCTCAAATGAAAGATACAACGTTCCCATATGTTGCTATTGAATTTCTGATGGATCCGACTTCCGGTTCCGGAATTACAGAGTGGTGAGCACTATCACGCAGAAAATCTCGATTTTAATAAATTCTGCAATGAATGTATAAAGGTGAAAATTTTTCCAAAATATGACCACAACTGCTTCGATTTGTAGTATTAGCTCACTAACATCCATTCAAAGTCTTTTTGGCTACATTGGTCACCATCATCGGTTCTGGAAGCCCTGGTGGAAGTATCCAAATTCAGAATAACAGTCACATCGGTTTTTCGGATATGGCTAGACCGATTCAACCAAACTTAGTGTCAAATGAAATGTGTTGCGCCCCCGTAAATGGCTATTTAATTTCATCCCGATCCGACTTCCGGTTCCGGAGTTACAGATTGTGGCGTGCGATCACATTGCAAATTGCGATTCAAACCGATACTCCGATGAAAGCAAAAAAGGTAAAAACATGTCTCTCAAACAACTTAAATTTGCTGTTCTAGGTCACCGACGGCCAACCAAACTTTCGTTGACTACATTGACCACCATAGACGGTTCCGGAAGTGCCCGCAAAAAGCGGCCATCTTTCAAAATTGACAAACTCACATCAGTTTCCAGGAAATGGTTGGGTCGATTTTCACAAACTTAGTCCCAAATGATAGCTAAAATATCCCCACAGATGTCAATAAAATTTCGTACGGATCGCTTATATGGGTCCGGAAATATAAACTAAACCGTCCGTCCGTGTTATCTCGAAAAATTTTTTTTATAAAAATTTATTTTTTGGGACTTTGTCGATTTCGCACCTTTTTTCAATTTTATATTAATGTAGCTGTTTTTTCTTTTACAAAATTTTAGAACTCGAATAATGATTTCTTTTCTTGTATATAGTTGTCATGTCGTGTATAGTAAAAATGTAATATATACATTTGGAAGCATATAATGAATATAAACAACGCAAAAATGCTCGTGTTCATGATTGAGAAAGGCACAATTGCACGTTAAGTCTTCGGTACGGAGCAATACCTAGAACTACTAGCATGTTGGCTGAAATAGTGCAACAAGATTTCAGCCCGCCGGACACCACACGGCTTCGAAAAGAATGTCGAAATTTGTACAAAATCTTCTGATTTAGCAAGCGATTTGTAGATATGCTGAATCGGTTCAACTACTTTTCTTAATCTGATGTCCTGCAGCTATTACCAATTCTATGGCATCATGCTACCACAATTTTGTGATAAATTTATATTTATTTTTTGTTTATATATTTTCTAGGCTGACAGATCAGTCTACAGTCAGGAAGGATTCGTAGTGATCAATATAATCAAAATATATATTTCAATTATGTAATCAACTAGAGGAAATTACCCATAAATTGTCTACAAATTGAAAGAAAATCATCTAACACTGCTCATTACCAGTTTCTGATTTAGGTAAAATTTATTAAATGTATTCACGACACCACCAAAAAACTATCGGTGCAGTGATTCAAAAGTTATGAATTTTTAAAAAAATTAAACTTTTGAAAAATCACGATTTTTTGGACCAGTCTAACGTGGAAAGAAGGGTGACGAAATAAAAAATACGTATCTAATATTTTTCGGCAAGGAATTTTAACTTAATATTTAATGAAATGTTTATCTAAAATATTGAACCTATTTCTTTTTGACGCAAGTATCCAAAATTTCATACCATTTGTCGTCGTATCTTTTGAAAAATCCATTTAAGAGTCAGAAAATAAATCGATCGGAGCTCATCCAAATTACGCACAATAAATCTATACCGGATTTTTGAATGAAATTCATTAACATTAATAAAATTGTCTGTCCGCTGATAACACTCTTGGTTCTCCGTTCAGCATCGCCACGGCCGTAATCTGGAACACGTCAGTACAGCCGAGGCACATTGGAGAAAACAAAAGCGCCTCCCACCCGTTTTTAAGAGCTGGAGGATAGACCTTGTAAAATTCATGGTGACACTGTGGAAATACCGACCTCCAACCGCTACTTTCCGCTTATTCCATCGTATTCGGCTAGGTTAAACTAGTCGTGTTGGACGAACGGTTTCACTCGATTGCTCTATTGATTATGCGTATCGCGTTTTTTCGTGGTGATTTCAGAAGAGGAGGAACATAGACGTAGGAAGAATGAAACCTGCCCGGAGGGTGATGACAAATTCCAAAGTAAAGTGTCGTCGAGTATGCCAATTAATAATTTTCTCTTCTCCCGGGCGATGGTGATTATACTGTTTTATTGGGACTTTCCGAGCGAGGGTTTCCTTAACAACACAGGCCTTTAAATTAGCTCCGCAAAACTGACTGGCGCAGACGACGGCAGCGGGTGTTGATGAAGGAATTGCTCAGAAAACATGAAGGTCCTTCTTTTTGTTCTTCTTTAGGAGCGTTAATTATCTGACGACAAAATACTTCGACCTGGATGAAGCAAATTCGTGTGATGGGTGGATCCGAGAACTGGGTGGCTTTGCATTGCTTTTAGTGCACTTACTAATAGTGACTTTCGTCTTCGGACGAACGGTCTGGTGAATATTTTGGACTCATAAAATATTCATGAACAAATCAGAAAGCAATTATTTCTACACTAGATTTCGAGTCAAGTGTCGTTTTCGTTGAAAATAGGTATCTTTCAAGTTGGACTACTCTTGCACAAAAAACTTGTTGCTTCCAGAATTGAATTTAGAAAGCATTGCAGAGAACTCATCAATGCTATAGCTGATGCAGCCAAAATTACAGATCTTCGCTTTTCACTGATACTGTATCTGAAGAGTTGATTGACTTGTAACTATTGTTATAGCGTTACTACAACCAACTTTTATCAAAATGAATTTACAAATAATTGCTCATAGCGATTTCCGATTTTATGTATATTACGAACGATTTCGTTGGTCGCACGATTTCATTTCGTTTATCTTAGAAAAGTTTTCGTATTTATTACCATATTATTTTTTCAATCGATCCGTTAGGATGTTTGACAACAACGATTTTTTTAACTAAAAGGAATGATCTGGCAAAATCGGCTTTATTTCAATCTGCTTACCTCTATTGAGGACTAGGAATATTCTGGTGTGAAGTAATGGCCGCTTGATGAACGAGTTTTCGTAAATTTTACATATTTAGTGCACATTGCACGAATGTTATCGTTGACAATGGCATTATTTTTCATGAACGACACGAAATGTTTCGTTTATTTTAATAAATGCTTGTGTATATTACGAACGATTTCGTTGGTCGTACGAAATAATTTCGTTCATCTTAGAAAGGCTTTCGTATTTATTAGTTCATTATTTTGACATTGCTCCGGCAGAGAAAAACTCCAACTTATTCATACAAAACCATCCAGTAATTCGCGATGGATCTACTGAATCCGTACTGTTCCGGATTCTGGATCAACTGGAAGCGCAAGAAATTCAAGAAATCTTCCGAAAACCGGCGTACACGGATACGGTTATTAAATAGTCAGACCGACACCGTCGTGGTGACCAACAATTATCTGACGTATAGCAACAAGGTCTCCATATTCTACCTCTGTTGAAGCTCTTTTAACGTTGACGGTTTTAAGTATGGTGCTCGTAAATATTAAAGACTTTCGTATACAGCAGTGAACAATTCGTTTGCCTAATGAAGCCATTTCATAAGCCAACGAAAGTCGTTTCGTGGTTTTCACGAAAAACTCGTAATAAAAAATAAGTGTTTCAATAGAACTACGAATAGTTTATTATATGAGCGACCGAAAATAAAAGTCGCAAGGATAGAACATGCTTCGAAAAACCCGTTTCAAACATTTTAGAATAGAAAAATCGGAAATAAACTTCAAGCATAAAAATTGGACAAAAATCCTTCAGCATAAGAATCGCTTAAAATGAACTGGATGAACCTCCAGTATAAAAATCGTTTAAAAATAAATAAATCGCTCGTAAGAGCATCCATATATCTTGATATTTAAGATTATAAGTCGGCTGTCAAAAAATACTTTGTAAGAATCGTTTTTCCGGCTGAAGTAAATGTATTCTACATTGACGAGTTACACAAGAAAAAAGATTTTCTTACTTTAGAGTGAATTCCAGAAATTAAAATTTTTGACGATATTTTTTTTGCAAAAATAGACACCGTAAATAGTAGGGGAAACCGAAGAGATTTGAAACAGAGGAGAGTTAAAACAGTACCCATTACTAGCAAATCAGTACCATTAGGTATTCAACAATAATGCATTTGTTTCATTTATAATGTGCTCAAAATCCTCCAATACACGCCAACGACAAAAAATGAACAAAAGTAAGTTTTCGTATTATCTTTCAAATTAGTATAAAAAGGATATTAAGTGATGTTTTATCATGACAATATTATTATTATGCAGTCTTAAAGTAAACATTTATGAATTGCATGCGTTTCTTTCAATTTTTGAAATGTATAATTTGTAAATTATGGAACATGTTTTACTTCTCGACCTGTAGTTGTACCTTGTTTAAACTCTCCTCGATGATGAACTTCTAGTCTTATGGCAATGTTATAATCACATTAACGTTCCTGAGTTAATAATAATAATCAAAATTCTTCTTTCCTGAATTAGCATTCTCAGTTTATTAGTTCTAGGACATTTATAGCCAACGAATATGCATTTGTTCTATTTGTTTACTCCTATCAGCCTTTGACGCTTGGAGAAAATACTACCGATATGGGCACTAAATTTCCTGTTTTCATAAACCCGTACCACTCGTAGTCATACATAGTATCACTGGTCATACCAACCATTTTAATCAATGCAGAATGTCTTAGGGAAAGTGGTTGGAAAATAATAATACAAACTAAATATATGAAAATGGGTATTGTATTTCTTGATTATACAGATACTGTTAATTAGTGGTTAGCTGCAGTATCTTACTGTTATTACTGATGGGATCAGTGCAGAAATTTCTGCATTTGTAACTAATATCTAATATTATTTTCAAAAAAAAGTGTCAGTTTATGCGTAGATCTACACTGTTGAAAATAGTGATAAGAATGCATGTCATTTTAAGAAACTTTCTTAGTGTGAACGAATAAAAATAACAGAATTGTAATATTCGATGCTTTAGAAAACGTTGTGATAATATTTAAAATAATTAGTTATTTGTTTCAACTAGACATTGATTGCCGTTTCAACTTACCTCGGTAGGAGGAAGGTTGAAACAAAGAGAACACTGTTATATTGATGCTTTGTTATTGATTTGTACTTTGTTATTGATTTGTACTATTTAATCTGACGTAATTTGATAAAGCATAAACAGAAGTAAGAAATTTCAAAATAAGTAATTATCGAATGACAGTTTTTGTCGATTTATTTGATAAAAACAAAAAAATGTTTCAACCCTCCTCAGTCTCCCCTACCGCCAACATACCCCGCGTGCAGCATCGCCAACTTATCTCAACCGCATATTTTATAGAAAACTTTTTAAAAAATAACTTAAGTTCGTTGATAGGTGAAATATTTATACGGAAACTGAAAACTCTTTTCACGCACTATCGAAAAATATAATCATTTGGAAAATAGATTGAAAATTACGCTAAATAACACAAACTGTTTACAATTTAGACAATTTACTTCGTATGCTCGAAAACACAATATCGCCCACAATTTCTACAAAGCAAAATGTTTTGTAACAAAATGCTTTGGATAATGGGTTTCACATAACTTGAGGTACACAACGAGAGACAGCGCTGTATGTCTAATAGAAAAAGGGATTCCGCTAACTTACCCCAACCGTCAACTCAGTGGCGTAGCCAGTGGGGGGTTTTGGGGGTTAAACCCCACCCCCCAAACCCAAATTGATCGGATTGAAAAAAAATTGATGCTGACGAATTTAATTTAATATTCCACAAAATATTTTTGGAAAAATATTCTCTGATCACTACATTGAGAACTGTGTTTAAAGCGTCATGAGAACTTTTGGAAAATTATGGGAAGGGGATCTTGTAACTTATCTCTTAGCCAAAATCCCATAGTTGTCAAATTACTTCAATGTAAAATAAAATAACTGTCTGAAATATTATGAGCCCATTTTTGGAAAGATGCTTCAAAATATGGATTAGAGACAATTTTTCGAATGGGAATCTAAATTTGAATAGGTTGATTGCATATAAAACATAAGCTTGTTTACCGAAAACTTACATACATTTCAACATTTGCTGAAAATGTATTTTTTTAGATTGTGTAGAGTTTAGAAAACAATTCAATATGGTTAACAACAAGAATAACATTTCAGAAACTAGTTGAAAGCTGATGTAATTTTGTCTCTAGCAGGTCAGGATCGGTTTTATGAGCATTGGATTTTTGTTGTATTATCAACTATATGAATAGCCTCTTAGCAGGTCACGATCACATTCATTCGAAACTGCCAAATTTCGATGTTAAGTAACATTGAAGAATTTCAAAACGTAAAACTGTTCATCTGCTGATAGAATAATTTTGACGGTTATTCCTCCTAGAAGTAATTATAGACAAGAATTACTCTTCAACCAAATTTGGGTCGAGACTTAATGTCTCCAGCAAAGTTTTCGAAAGTGCTATTTCATACAACTTTGTCAAAGACATAAATATCCCACATATTCAGAGTATCGAAATATAGCAGTAGAAAACCTTTACAACAAGCTATTCTGAAATTACTGTATTTGATAAATCTCTTCTGCGGTAATTAAATAATAATTCACATTGCGTTCAAGGTGCCTTTGAAGCTTACAAAAAAATAAGGGAACTGGATATAAAACAAATAATTCCCAGATATTAAAAGGACTCAAAAACACAAAGAGTGATTACATTTTCAGGAGCTAGCATCAATTCGGCGCAAGCTTAGTCCGCCCACCAAGTTAGTGGCAGAAAAAAATAGTTTTCACCTAAATTTTTCTTCACTAAGAAGAAATATAGCAGGCCCAGTCCATTTAAATCCCTATATGTTGAATTCATGTAGCCTTCATATTTTCAACAAAATTGTTTGAAATGACATTATCAAAAACTTTGCTGAAGGCACCATGTCTCTTAATATTTTTGAAAAATTAATTCACCATAATTACCTCTATGAGAGTTAATCACTAAAATTTCTATATCAAAGCAGGCGCTGTTTTATGTTGATAACTTCCCGAAGTTGTCAAACCTTCAAAGTCAAGGATTATTATATTAGGTGATCTTGAACGTTGAAAATTTTTTAGATCATTTATCCCACTTTAAAAGATCGCAATTTTTGACTTCATTGACATATTATACAAGAAAATAATCTATAGAGGTTTGAAAACTGTTCCATGTTGATCCTTCTTGTTTGTAGACTGGAATGACATCTGTTAGACTACTTATGTTTTTGAGTTTCCAATAATTTATCAAACTCATATTAAATTTTAGCATTTTTTCAAAAAATTTGCTATTTTCATCAAAACCCCCTCCCAACCAAATTTCTGGCTACGCCACTGCGTCAACTAGCTCCGGGCTCCCCTACGAATGTAGAGCTGTCAATTCCATATCAACTTTTGAATAGGGCTAATAAAATTTGTAAACAAAATATTGTGTGTGTATCTTTCATGAAATTCAACTCGACAGCGGAATAATGAGCGAAATAAGTTTGTTTACAAAAATCTCATGAGCCCATTTGAAGAATTGATATTGAATAATGCTACACTTTTCCTGTGCCGTTAATTGTTCGTAATGCTAACAGAAAGTTTGATTGCATTATAAATGCTGAAATAGGGTTTTATACAATGCTAGTGCTAATTGATAACTAATATAATGTGATGACTCAGTACTTATACTTACTTGGGAGCTTTTCTGCGATATGTAACTATCGTTTCTTCATTTGAAAATCATTGGTATGGGCTTCCCACGGTTTTCATTTGCTGTTCAAAGTGCTCACCATATTCATCCAAAGATTTGTCGGAAAAACAACAAATTAGAACACAGGGAATGCATTTTCAAAGACATATTTGTAGAGAAACCTTAAAAAAATTAAGAAATATGAAAAAGTTTAGCATAAGATTTTATTGAAGGCAGGTATTTTTACAAATCGATAAAATTCTCCAAGAAGCTACAAACAACATACCGTCAAACGGGGTAACTTGCAACAGCGGGGTAACTTGCAACACTTCAACATGTTTCTGTTCAGATTAATTTAACAACGCTAATAATAGTGTTTGCAATTTAGCATTATAGCTGTCAAAAGCCAGCATATGTTAAAAGATAATCATGTACTACCAGTCATTATTTTCGGTTTCTTTAGCGCGACAGGGTAATCTTCTCTATTTCGAGATATTTCAATAAAAAACAAACTGAAATGTCGTGCTTTGGTCCACTTCAATGATAAGAGCATTTCATTTGTATCTCTTACGTACAGATCGAGTATACAACAACAAACGTTACTGTTTGATACATGTTTGTTTACCCTCTCAAATATATGCAAGATAACGATTTAACTATATTAACTACCCATGTGGGGTAACATGCAACAGAATTTTGTCTTATTACTATTATGACTCTAGCCATCTGGCTGATTGAGCGTTTCAAATAATAGCCTGTATAGCATTTTGAATCAAATTTTAAAGGTATAACCTACAACTAGAATATGAAAATGCCCCTTAAATACAGAACAGTACCAGGAAGTCGTCTTTACGTGAACTTGCTTCTCTAGCAATACTAGAAAATTCTCAATTTCTATCTTCTTATACTCAACTTAGGAGTGGATCCAAAAAAAATTTCGGAGGGGGTCCGAAATTTCGATTTTGAAATATTCAATGTACAATACGTAATATCTAATACCCCTCTTTTTAAAATCAGTTTTGGAATCTGGAATGAATTTAAAATAGAAACTATTTTAAAATTTCTCAATGAGATAAAAAAATTTCGGGAAGGTCCGGACCCCCAGAACCCTTCCCCTGGATCCACCACTGACTCAACTGGATTGTTCTAGCATTTATAATAGTCCGATTGCATGGAAAAGATAGTCGTTGACAGTGGTAATTAATAGGTTATCTGTTATCAATAATATCTGAAGACAACAAAGATGTAGTATAATTTAGTTCTCGCCGTTCACTGATAGTTTCACTGCACTGTTCCAGTGGAATCTAATCACGTTAATTGCGGTAGAACTGAAGTTATAGTTCTATGGATAATACTTGTTACTTACTAGTTCTGAAATGAAGGGTTAAAACCCTGTTAGCTAGCCTTTCCTACGAATATCTTGAATAAATCGAATGTTCCCGCTGTTCAAAAACGTTGTTGATTATAAACAACATGGGCATCCAAATTATAGTACATTTGGTCGCTGTTCTTTGTAAATAACATGGGTATCCAAATTATCGTACATTTGGTCAATGTATTAAAGGTAAACAAAAATATACAGCAATAGACTTCAAGGAAGTTCATGTGTTGCAAGTTACCCCATATGCGGGGTTACTTGCAACAGGCATAATTTTTGGCCATCGTGAAAACAGGGAATGATGCTTTGATTTGTAAAATACCATTTAGTAGTCTTTATACTCCCATTAGCGCTTGTACATATTGAAAATTATTCTAATGTTACAGCATTTTTAGTTATACCGCTTTGAAGTTGAAAAGTGTTGCAAGTAACCTCGTTTGACGGTATATACATATATATATATATATATATATATATATATATATATATATATATATATATATATATATATATATATATATATATATATATATATATATATATATATATATATATATATATATATATATATATATATATATATATATATATATATGAAAAACTGGATAAATGAAGAGAATGAATAAGGCAGGAGATGATTGCAATGGATGAAATTATTAAATTAAATTTATTATTTGCATGAAATGATTAAAATGAATTGTTGAAAAAAATAGTAAGAATAATAAATTGAAAAAACTATATAAAATGTACGAGCTGGAAAATTGGATGAAATGCATAAAATTAAAACAACGAATAAAATAATTTAAATGCCGAAAATAAATGTACTGGACAGAAAGCGTTCAAAGAAAGAAACTAGTACAATAGATGAGATTAATAAAGTAATGCCAAATGAACAAAATGAAAAAAAATAATTCTTAAAGAAATGAATAATTAGCATGATATTATCAAATATTTAAAACATCTAAAATAAACAAAACGAATGATATCCATGAAAAAATAAACTGAAGGAATTAGTATATGCAAATATACAAATCGTCCAGAATTTGAGAATCATTGTTTGAGAAATTTCTGAAATGTTTGTGAAAATCCCATAATTCGAAGAATGGCTAAATAATATACAATGCACTTTCAAGTGTTTTCATTCATTTTTGTTTTCACCTTTTGCAGTTCACACACAAACATAGTGGAATTAAATGGTTGAAAACCTGTGTAAAATATTACGTGTATTCCACTAAGACCTCCGTTCGCGTTTATATTGTTGAATTTTATAACATTTTTATATGAGAAAGGCAAAAACATGTGACAATGTCCTACCAGGCAAAAACTACACTTGTTTTAATTTGAATCTGTATTAGTTGTGAAGCAATCGAGTTTTTTTCTTGTCAATGGTACATAGTTTCCAAATTTTGCTTCGATGCTGCCATACCTTCTTCTACTTTACTATAATTTTCACAAATTAAATCAATCTGATTCAAAACATTTCGGTTGGTTAAGAGGTGAACCATCCTTCAGCTAAACAACCCAACTACAACTCTTGCTGCGTTGTTATGGAAATTAGTTAGAGCTTTAGCAGGTTCACTTCAGCTCCGGCATTGGAATGTATCGTTTTCGCATAACTACAGCTCGAGACAAACTCAAAAGCATAATATTCGGTAGCACATACGAAGGCACACGTACGGCATTAGAAGTAATAACAATAACAGGAATATTGTTAAATTGTATGGATTTGAAACGATCACCACGGTAAGAAGTAGCGTGTGTGTTCCAAAGGGCAACACACGTATGTGTGATTATAATCAGCAGAGTGCAGTTCGGATCCAGAGCACTTCTGTGGCACGAGAAACCATTGAATGCGGACTCCCCATTCAATACCACACATAGTGTTATGCATGAGCATAATGATTATTATTTTATGCGCTTCTGCCCAGTTTGGATCTCGATATACACGTCGGATGCTCGTAAATACTACTAATACTGAAGTTGTTAATATTCTTGTTATAGCGGCTATCGGTGGCTTAGTAATGTAGCATACGAATTTATACGCTTTCCCGTGAACGAACACTGGCGGCCAGTCAACCGGTCGGCTTTCCATTCGGTGTCAATTCCCGGCAATAATTCTATAACCGGTGACTAACTGCATAAGTGTTTAGTTTATTGTATGGGACGAATAAAGTAATGCCGTTGCCGGTTGATCTTGTTTCAGGTTAGCATGTCCCGCTTTGGGGACTCCGACCCTAGCGGCGTTCAAGTGTGCCTCTTGCCGCATAAGTGGAACTCATTGCTATGGATACTGTTTTCTTGGATAAGTGCTACAAAGTCGCTGTGGGAATCCCGACATGGCAGAGAAAGCGAATATGCTAAATATGGATGGTGCACACGAGCGCAGGAATGTTTGAGGAAATAAGATGCATTCGCGCGACTTCAGAGTTTCGCCAAAACAATTCGTTTGAGTTTCAAATATGATGTCAACTAGTGGAGTCAAAATTACTCAAAAGGGCCACTCAAATAAGGTGAAACAACAATTTAGATGCAAGATCCAATTTTTGGGTAGTATTTGGCGTAGCAAAATCAATTCCTGGTCGCAAAAAATTAACCATTATTGACATTCGAAGGATTTGGCCCGTTTATTGTTAAAATATTACTAATAGAATATATTCGTATAGACAATTTTCATAAAATGTACGAATTGTTCATACATAGGGTCAAGGCTCCGAAAATGGCAACAACAGGCGATTTTTTTTATAGATTTTTGCGCAAAACTGCTCTTTTTCCGTATGTATATATCCTCTAATATCATGAAAAGCTCTAAGCTAAGCGCTGGAACCACATTTTTCCATCGTAGTCTAATTTAAATTTAATAATATTGTTTGATAATTTGAGATGAAAATGGATTAAGGCTTATTTTTAATTGTGAAGTAATGAAAAACAAATAACTTGTAACTTGACAGATCGAAAATGCGAAAAAGTTATTTGAACAACAGCTTGCATAGATTGTCTGACCTACGTTTTTTCTTACTACTTTGAGCCTACTTTTTGAAATAGTATTGTGAAGACCTCTAAGTTTTATTCATTTTTTGAGAAAACACAATTGAGCTTATATAACGTGACAGATATTTTCTGCTGTAGAGCAATTCCATCAAGATTGATCCAAACGTCAAAAATGGTGACCATCTTCGATTCTGATGAAACTCTTTATTTTTCATCTGTATGCGAGGCTAAGTATTTTCCACAGTTAAACAAACCATTAGTATTCAAGAATAATACATAAAAATTGCGTATTAGTCTTGAATGCACTACTTTCAAAATTGTTCGAAAATCGTTATTTAACTTAATTCTTCTGCGTGAATATCTTTTTGGTGAAATTTTTCAAGAAAACGAAAAAAAAGTTGAAAAATGCTATTTCAGGAAAAACTGTCTTATTATTTGTATTCAACGTAAGCCTAAAAATAGAAGAAAATGTAATTGAATTATGAGGAAGGTGTCAGTAAGAGAGCATAAATATAATTTTTTATATAATATTGATACTAAAGGTCATTTCGAAGCAAAATGCTCGTAAGAAAATTTTTTGAGAATATTTTGATTTTCTTTCAACAAAAATATTAAGTAGTAATAATACGCCCTTTTAATAAATTATTCACAAATACCAAACATGAAAACATAACACGTTTAGAATTTAATTGGAAATAAAAAAGATTTAAATAAAATTGCATTATGGAGAAAATAACAATAAAAGTCTTTTTAACAAAAACTTGAAACATATTTCAAAAATTCATTTAGTTTGCAAAATCTTTTAACAATTTAGTTGTGGAATGTATTTCAAGACGTTTTGCCTTTCTCATATAAAGAAAGGCTATGCAATCACTGTAAAAATCGACTTTTTAACCGAGGCCCGGAGGGCCGAGTGTCATACACCATTCGATTCAGTTCGTCGAGATCGGCAAATGTCTGTGTGTGTGTATGTATGTGTGTGTGTATGTGTGTGTGTATGTGTGTGTGTGTCATTTAAACTCACACAATTTTCTCAGAGATGGCTGAACCGATTTTCGCAAACTTAGTTTCATCTGAAAGGTATAACGCTCCCATAAGCTGCTATTGAATTTTTAGTTGATCCGAATTCCGGTTCCGGAGTTACGGGTTGAAGAGTGCGGTCACAAAGCAAATTCCCATATAAACTGGTACCACCATGATGTTCAAATGATGTAAAACATATTAAAATTGATGTAACATTACTCTAGTTTGCGGGTCTGGATCACTAATGATCAATCAAAGCAGCTTTGACCAAATTGGCCACCTATGACGGGTCATGACGCCCCCGGGGAACTCGCCAAGTTCCTAAGCTAATATCACACCCATTCCCCAACGAATTCTCTACCCATTTTTACAAACTTGATTTCAAATGAAAGATACAGTAATGCCATTGACTGCTGCTGAATTTCATTCGGTTCTGACTCTTGCTTCCGGAGTTACAGGGGTGTTAGTAAGGATACACTGGAATTTCCCATATAAATCGGTACAATCGTAATACCTCAGAGGCTAAAAACTATTGAAATGGTCACCAAATTACTTCTAATCGCAGATCTAGATCACTGATTGCCAATCAAACATTCTTTGAATATATTGCCTACTATCGACGATTCCGGAAGTCCGGAATTCCGGGCATATTCCACAATTAAAGTCAAATCGGTTCTTCGGTGATGACTGAACCGATTTTCTCAAACCAAGTCTCAAATGGAAGACAAAATATGCAGTTGAGTATTGCGTCGCCGCCCCCCTCCCCCCCTCCGTCTTGCCCTTACACCTCCATCCTTCATCACTCCCCTCCCCTTGGACCACCCTCACGCCCGCATTTCCTGCATCCATCCCGTATACCGAAATAAGATGAAGGATTTCTGACGCATCCTCCACTCCCACTCTACTAACCCCCATTCCCTCCACTTTCAAACCCATTCCACCATCATTTCAAAATATAATCACATGAAAATACTATTGAACTCATGCTGATTAAGCTAAATATTATTCTTTTGCCTTCTTCATATAGAAAGGTTATGCAATTGCTCCAAAAACCGACTTTCTAACCGACTCATAACATTCGACTCAGTTCGCCGAGATCGCAAAATATCTGTGTGTATGTATGTGTGTATGTATGTATGCATGTATGTATGTATGTATGTATGTATGTATGTATGTGTGTATGTGCGGATTTGTTAACAAAATGTCCACATCGGTTTCTCGGATATGGCTGAACCGATTTTTACAAACTAAGATTCAAATGAAAGGTATAATATTCCCATAGGTTGCTATTGAATTTCATTTTCAACCGACATATTGTTCCGGATTACGAGTTGAAGAGTATGGTTACAAAACAAAATTTGTTGATTTGTCCACATCGGTTTCTCGGAATTTTCTGAACCGATTTTGACAAACTTGATTTTAAATGAAAGGTCCATCAGCTGCTGTTGAATTTTGTGTGGATACGAGTTCTGGTTCCTGAATTACAGGGTGATACGTACGATCACGCAGCAAATCCCGATTCTAACGAATTCTGCGATGAATGTAACAAGGTGAATTTTTTTCCAAAATGTAAACACATTTGTTGAATTTGTAGATCTAGGTCACCAACAGTCATTCAAAGTCTCTTTGGCCACACTGGCCACCATCGACGGATCCGGAAGCATCCAAATTCAGAATAACGGTTATATTGGTTTCTCAAAAATGGCTAGACCGATTTGATCAACTTAGTCTCAAATGAAAGGTGTTGCGTCCCCGGAAACCGATATTAAATTCCATCTCCATTCGACTTCCGGTTCCGGAGTTACGGGTTGTGGAGTGCGATCACATAGAAAACTCCGATTCAAACCGATACCGCGATGAATGCAAAAAGGTGCTCTTATATATACTTACCAAGTGTAATAAGAATGAAAAACATTACCATAATGTTATATTGTACGAACCAGCTACTAAATCATAGTTTGGAGAAATGAGAAAGGCACAATTGCACCTCTAGGTGGATTAAAACAGGTTTTTTCAATTCAAAATGCTTAACAAAAACTGTACTTCGAAAAGCAGCCATTTTCAAGTCATTTTATATTTTCTTTCGTCATAAATCGTTACTATTAAATTGGAATTCTCGTTCATTAAAAATGGGCGAAGACGATTTTTTCAACTTTTTGAGGATACACAATGCCGTTGTAATCGAAACTTTTTGAGAAACCAAATAATAAAATGAAGGTTAATTCCAATTTTGCTATTCATCGATTTGATCGAATTGTTGCATTCGGCGGAGGAATCGCGATAGCGGTTAATCGCGGGATCAAACATTACGTCATACCGTCTCTTGATACCAAGGTGATCGAGAGTTTGGGTATCGAAATTGAAACCGTATTTGTCTTTACAGTGCACTGGAAAGCAAACGAACTTCTTGAAAGGAGACTTATAAAAACTCACATGAAATCGGTCAAAATTCTTCATAACCGGTGAGTTTAACGCTAAACACCGATCCTGGAATAATGCTCAAAGCAATTCCAACGGTAAACTACTTTTTAATGATTCTGTAGTCGGATTCACAAAGATCACATAAAGGTGAGTCTGAGTGCTGAGTAGTTGCCATGCGATCATTGAGTTTACCGTGGCAGGTTAAAGCCTTGATCAGCGTTTCAGCGGTGTTTAAAAAAATGTAGGAGATTTTTCGAAAGCACACTGCACGGTTGCTCTAGAAACGCTTTTGTTTGACTACACGTGTGTAGATTTCTTCAATAATTGCGGTGCTCGGACGAATCCCAAGACCGGATTTTTGATCTCTTATCCAACTTATTGAAATGGAAGGGAGGGCTTAGGACCGACGAAGTCAACCGCTGCACCTGCCCTGGTCAATTCGTTAGCCTATTCATTTCCAGTAATACTGGAATGTTTGGGCACCCAGACAAAGTAGATAGTGTTAACAATGCTTGGTTTTTCGATTTCGGCTCGGTATGCGATCAGTAGCTTGGACGGTGATTTGTCTCAGTATAATTGTCGTGTAAATCCAACAGTTCGCCTGCACTGACCGAAAGCCATGCACACTTTCTTGAATCTGAAATCTGAAATCTTCAGTTGGGAATACAATATAACTCCAACGTATTTGACTTGATATGCACATATCCACCCAGGGGACCTAATTAGGTTGTATCAAACAACGGTACTGTCGGTAATGGAATACGGATGCTTCTGCTTTCGCTCCGCTGCGAATATACATTTCATCAAATGCGAAAGAATTCAGTATCGTTATTTGCGTGTCGCCTTATTGTGCATGCAGTTAACCCATACGATGAGTCTCGAAGTCCTGTCGGGTGTTCTCCTGCTGAAAAATCGATTTTGAGAACTCTATTGATCTATATTGATTGCTCATTCGATGCGATATCTTAAACCCGATGGTGACTGAAAATTTCGAAAGGCTTTTCGAGTTCAATTCTCAGACCCGTTTCATGTCTCTGTACTTTGATTAAATGGCGCAGAATATTAATCCTTCTTCTTACAATCCCAACTGTGCCCAATTCTTAAATACTTCTGAATCTACTGTTTTCTTCGACACATCTATGAAGGACGAGATTTGTGGAGTTTCGGACCACAAACGCCAATAAGAAGTTCCAAGAAGTCGACTACTTTAAGATGTTTTATACTGACGGATCAAACCTCAAAGGGTCCACTGGCTTCGGTATTTTCACTCAAAAGCTCACCGCTTCCTACAAACTTAGTGACCCTGCTTTAGTTCACGCCGCAGAACTAGCATTAACCGCAGATCATTACTTCATCGTTTCGGATAGCCTCAGTTCCATTGACGCTATTCGCTCGATGAAACATGGAAAGTACTTCTCGTATTTTTTAGGGAGTATACGGGAGCTAATGAGTGCTTCATTTATCAAATCTGTCCAGATTACATTAGTGTGGGTTTGGGCGTGCAGCGAGTACTGTTCCGCCAGGTCTCGGCAAATGGATACCCTCCGGACCCGAGGAAGACTCTCCATCGTCCCGGTTCGAGATGTTATGGCATGCGGCGATTTACTCTATATGGCTCTCATTTTCTGTTCCTAAAATCAATCAATATAAGAATTTAGCCCCTCACTTTCTTTTTTTCTCGTTCTCAGAAGTCTCCTTTACGGCGCCGACTCGCATCAGAGTGCTACTACGTGATTGTCTTCACTCTCACATTGGTGCTGGCATAAATCAGCATTGGAGCCGAAACACCCTGATGATTTGACCTAATTTGGAGGATTCCCCACGGGTCCGACTAGGGACACCCGACGTGCCGCTGCGTGCTTTCTTGGCAGTATAGGCGTACAGATTTTACCGTCGACGATGTACCTGTAGACACCTAGCGCTCCCATGGAGTGATACCAACATATAGCTGAGGTTTCAAACTAACAATTAGGACTTTTTACCGATAAATTCTTTCACATCTGTCCACCTGAAAGGGTGATTTGCTTAGGTAGGTCCGAAAAGCCCCGGGTTCCCCTATATATTTGCTCCATCAGTTCAGAGCCTCCAAGATCGATATCTGAGCTGTCCCAAAATGATGAGAATTTGTATCATTGCCCGTAATAATCGAAAGTCGATTGCTGCTGCAATATGATACAACGCTCAGAAGGGAAAGCTTTTCAGTTGCCGCCTACGACATGGGAGCAGGAACCCAGTAACTCAATTCATTGCCGGGTGCCACACGGCCTATGGGTAGGTTCGTGTGTACACATCAAAAATTGATAATCGAAATCCAGTAAAACTTCGCCGAGCTACCATCAGCCGAACGTATCACCAAACCGCCAGCCAACAAAAATCCCGCAAAAGCGAACGTTCCGCTGCGTAACCCCCTCAACAATTTTAACCATAGCACGAGGCGCATGACACTATGGATTAGGGGTCCCCTGTGGCTTATTTAGGCTACTAGAAGAAATAACCTAACATTGAAGAACTGCGTCCATAAATGGTCGTGGTTCCCAAAAAAGCAGGAAATGAAAAAGGTTCAAAGCGGGGACTAAAGGAACATTTAAAAATTGAATTTCTAAAATTTTTTTCGACGAAAGTTGACTTAGTTGGTTTGGCAAATTTTTGCCGTTCTCACATAGAAAGGCTTCTCAACCGTGCTGAAAATCGTCAATCCAATCCCGGACAATTTTTTCTCTTAAAAATTAACCCCCCCCCCCTCCCCCATGAGACTAGCCTCGACATACATCCCTGCCACTCACTCCTTTTTCATCCCCATCACCAGCAGACATACCAAAATAAGCTGTGGGATTGCACGGTTGTGGGTTATTCGCTTTCTTCACACACCACCTCCCACACCACAAAATAAGTTAGCAGGAAAACATTATTGAACTGAGGTTGATTAAGCTAATTATTGATTATTTTTTATTTCAAGTTTTTCGGTATCAATGCATTGTATATAAGTGCAAAGTCCACAATTATATTGAACATAATCAACAAATGAATCATAGTTTGGAGAAATGAGAAAAGTACATTTGCGTCTCTAAGTGAATTAAAAGAGGTTTTTTTAGTATAAGGCGCGAGAAGGTCTTTCAATTCTGGTCCTAACTACATTAATCACATGCGCGTTGTGTTTTTAGTTCATGCGACAAAATCGCATTTCTATTAATAATTCATTTCATTTCATCTAGTAAAAGCCGACCTGTGTCACACGCCAACAAACTCCGCTGGATTCATGTGTAGTAGGCAAATGGCAAATCAAGACTAATTTTCATACCCACAATCAGCTTTCCATTCAAAAAAGGGCCTCCGTCGGATTGCCGCAGCAAAGTTCCCACGGGAGATTTTCCTATCTCCATTGGCAGCCTCAAACCCATTCAAGCGAACCTTTCCGGATCGGGCCATGTTTAGTCTGTGATTGGTGACAACTTTGCAGTTTTTTTTTGAGATGCATAATATAACAGCCATCCCGCCATGAATAAGCCGACGGAGTCTCAAAGTAAATACACAAGCACGCTCTCGGGGATCGGATGGATAATGAGAACTCCATCTGTATTCCCATTACCGTTGTCGCGGCGACAGAGGGGAAGATGTCCATTTTTGCAGAAAAATATACGGTTACAGTACAACTGCGCGACTGCACAAAGCCGAATAATCAATTAAATAATCTTAATTGGATTTCAAACTTTCCACAATAATTTCAAATTACATAAATTTAAACTCTATTCAGCAGCTTGTCCTTCGCCAGAACCACGCGAGCGTTTCTCATCCTTTATGTAAGCCGCAGTGTGAATGTATATGTGAGAATATAAAGAATTGAACGTTGTATCAGAACAACCAGTTCATAAGTGCATCTGATATAGAGGAAAGTCGGTAAAGACGGACACTGTGAGTAAGATGGACAACTCTGCGTTTTTCATACAGTGCAAAATTCAATGAAAATAATGCAAATGATATTGTAATATTTTTAAAAGATTTAAAATGCTTTTGAGAAATTCTGCTTTTTGCGAAATACATATTAGATTTTTGAGTAACACTATTTCTTTTAATGGATATAATTTTATGATAGTAGAAAATAACTATTAAAATCTGAAAATTGTCGATTTCGGGAAATATTCTTAAGTTTGCATGCGTCAACACTTGATTTACGAAAAAAGGTAACTTACCTACCTACTCTGAATATAGTAACATGCCTTTCTCATATGAAGAGATAATGCAATCGCTTCAAACATCGTCCACTTAACCAAAACCGAGTCTCATACACCATCCGACTTAGATCGACGAGATCGGAAAATGTCTGCGTGTATGTATGTGGCAAATAATGTCACCTTTGCTTATCATATTGTTTCTCATGGCTGGACATATTTGCACAAACTTAGTCTCAAATGAAAAATACATCAGCTGCCAGCTGTGTTAAAAATATTCAAATTCATTGAATGAAAATTGACCATGTTCAGCCGCATTCATTTTCAATATTCAGTAACGCAGCTGAAAACGTCAAACGAACAAACCGCCCATTCATCCATGCAGATTTTCATTCGTCTCCGATTATTACACGAAGCGATCTTCAATAGTCACCGCTGCCTGCTAGCTTTTGGTAGTGTCGGATTGGTTTGTAGTGATTTAGCCTACCTACTAAACCTATTGTATCTCGCAATTCTCATCCATCAGCGGCAATCGCTGCTTTTTCTTGCTTCCTGTCCAAACTTTCCGGTATATCTGACCCACTTAGATCTGCTGCAAATATCGTCACCTGTTGAGACACGAACCAACTCGGAGGTGTCGACTATAATGATTTACATCTCTTTACAACCATCTTCGCAGGGTTTCTTGTATTTCTTGGTGCTATTCCCTCCTATTCATCTGCTTACTGGTGCTGAGAGTTCCTTTCTCCCGATACTGATCCTCGTTTTCGCGAGCCATTTAGCTATCAGCCACTCCACGGGAAACGATAATTGGTGGTAAAATTTCTCCATACAACCACATCCCAATTTTCTCCGACTTCTTGTTTTTCCTCCTTAGCTCCTGTTGCTTGCTCGCTGACCGACCTTTACTGTGTAACTGGTCTACTAACAACTGGTGCTAATATCGAAACTTGTCGAAACGTGAATAGATCCAGAGAAGTCGACCAAATTGACATACATTCCTTTCCAGCTACTCTCGCAAGGTTTCTTATTTGGTTTCTGCAACGACTTGTTTCTATAGTGACTGAGCTCAAATGAAGCGGTTGGAAATATTTTTTTCATGAACAGGAGGTTAATAAATTTACAAAAGTAATTCAAAACTCTCGTGGGGCACGGGCCTGTCGGCTGCTATTGAATCTGTTATTGAGCGAACTTCCGGTTACGGGTTGAAGAGTGCGGTCGCACAGCAAATTCCCATATAAACTGGTATCACAAAGATGGCTCAATGATGCAATACATATTAAGATGTATCACTAATGACCAATTGAAGTAGCTTTGATCACATTGGCCGCAAACGATGATGAATTTGTTAAATTTTATTCAGATTAGACTTTTGGTTCTGAAGTTGCAGGTTGGTTACTACTGTCTCACAGGAATTTCCCATTTAAACCGATGCAATTGAAAAAGCTCAGAGGTTTGATACTCTACTGAAATTGACATCAAATTACTTCCGTTTGTGGGTCTAGATCACGGATGGCCAATCAAAGATTGAAGTTATTATCCACTATCGACGATTCCGGAACTCCCGGGCTTCGGGCATACTCCAGAACTAAAGTCATATCGGTTTAGATGATGACTGAACCTATTTTCATAAACCAAGTTGGTTGCACTTCCCACCAAAAATAGTATTTTTCTTCTTTTACCAACAGATCATGACGGCCAAACTAAGTCTCAAACCACCGATTACTGGGTCTGATGGTTCGAGAATTTGAACCTTCCGCATTTAAAAAAAATTGAACTCGAATAGGGTAATTTCAGGGGAGTTGCCGTGATGCCGCACTCTCCTCTTCTAAAGATGCACTTTACTACGATTATATGATATTGTGAGTGTGTCCAGTACGACGATAAAATTTTGTTTTTTCATTACGCGATATTTTTAGTAAATCAAGTATCTGTTGAAAAGTTCGATCCTTTAGAACGCAATCCGATCACGAACACAACGAAATATTTAACATTAAATACGGACGACGGATTATTACCGTTTTCCAATATCTAGAAAGAAGACCAACACATTCAATCAACTATTGACGCCAATGCAGTTAATTTCAGGTCAACAGCATCTTCGGAGAATTTTTTTGATATTGTGTTTCCACAGATTAGATTATAAACGAGATATTTTCATAAGTTTTCTTTGTAGTGATTATACGAAAACGATGTCCTCGCCAAATTCATAGCGCTTTCCTTTGCAAACAACTTGACTGAAGACACCAAGTGTCCACCTTGTATGCTTTAATAGCTATAGCATGCTATTTATCGTTCAATATAGTAATGATCCGTTTTAATCTACACGTAGAATTTTATTGCGATAAAACAGACGTATTTTGTATTGCATTGTGCTATCTACCATCGCAAGAAATAACCACCAAACAATTTCAAGTAGTCTGGATTTGGCTTGATCACTTATCACAATGCACACTTCCTTCTGACATCTAATTTTCTAACTTATGACCCCCGAATCGATCTGGGTCATATCTCGGAAAACGAAAAGCGAAATAAATGATTCCAAGTAAGTGGAAACAAAGCCATCATAAACTCGTTCAAGAAGAAGCTTCTTCGAAATCTATGTCCTACTTATTTTTTAGGATATATTTTCTATTGCATCGAACTACACCAAACTTTTGGTAGTTTGTTAAAAGATTAATTTACCAGTGTCATCCAAGATATGGCGAACCTTCTCCATTTGTTTGTTTGGATAGTTTATGTTATAAAGTGTCTTAAACTAATAGCGTCGACCGGTTTAGTAGACATAAAGGTTGTTCTCGCGTCGACCGGTTTAGTAGATATAAAGGTTGTTTTCGCGGTTTTTGGGAAAGGGAAAGAAAAGTCCTAGCTATTTGAAAATTTATGTATTTTTGTACCCGCATTAGAAAAGCTTCCATTTGATTTTCCGTAACTTTTTCCCGTGGTTTTTAGGAGTTACAGCGCTTTGGAATGAATTTTTCATTTTAACGTGTAACAGAAACGATTAACTCGGTTTTCTGGTAATATTGTTTGTCAGAGTTTTGAGAAAGCTATATATGAAGATTGTCGTGATGTCTTCTTATATTAATCTATTAATGTAAGCAAAAAACTCGAAATTTGTATCAACGTTGTTTGTATAGCAGGTCACCCACTGTAGAGCACGCAGAAATAGGCTGTTTGGGAAATGTTCCTTGCCGCAATGTAAAGATGACTCGAGATCCCATAAAATGGGATTTATAATACAAGTTTTGATGCACAAAAATAAAATTGTCAAAAAATTTCAACACAAGATGGCGGTTGGCCAGCATTTTTCCATAGGCAAGATCTTTTGAAAAGAGTCCATGGCCGGAAATCTATCTCCAGTAATCTTTGACCTCGAACCAAAAACAAAAGTTTTTTCGATTCCTTAATACTATAGAAAGCGACGTAAAGGGTGTCCCACACCAAATTGAATTACGGATAAAACGCTGTGGAAAATTACGTTGCACTCTGTTCCATTACAAACTTTAAGACAATAAAATATATCACATTAGTTAGCTTTTGGCATATTTATTTCATTTAGCTTTAGTACCATAACCGCACGCCCGAACCTTACGCAACTCCACATATTGGGTTCTGTACAACATCTGGCTGCAGTTTCTTCTGTACGGAAACCCACTTTTTCTTCATGTCTTCTTCAAATTTGACTCCTGTAGTCCCTTAGTACTGGTGCGCGGCGAGGGGGGGGGGGGGGGTTCATGTCCTTTGGTACGAAAATGAGCTGATTGGTTTCGTACCACTCCAGAACAACATTTAAATAGTGGCTCGAAGTTCGGCAAGAAGGTCGTAGGGCCCTCGTGTTGCTTCAACACAGGATGCAGGCGCTTCTATAGACACTCCTTAAGGTAGATCTCCCCTCTTCCTGTACAGGTAATCACGAATGGCGCACTCCGTTTGCCATATGAGCAGATCACTTGCCAAATCATGTATTTATTCGCAAATTATGAAAGTTTCTGCTTCCTTACTTCCTCCGGAACATCAAACTTGTGCTGGGCACCGAATAACAGTAGCCCCTGGAGCTGCCAGAAGTCCGCCTTGACCTAAGTCTCATCATCCATAATGAAACAATGATGCTTCGTCAGCATCTGGATGTACAATTTCCGGGCCCATGACTTTTCCACCGTATTTTGTCGTTTATCACGATTTGGGGCTGTCTGTACTTTGTACGTATGCAATCCCTCCCGATCCTTGGCTCTCTGAGCGAAAGACTTGGACAGATAAAACTTTTTGGCCATATCCGCCGGATTACGCTTAAACGCTTTCACTGCACGCTTGTGATCCTGATCACTAATACACTGAAACCTCCATTCACGAACCAAACCGGGGGTTCGTAAATTGAATTAGTTCGTAAAAAAAGTGTTCGTTATTTGGGATTTAGTTCGTAAAAACAGTTTGCTTCACATTCTTATTAATATTCGTTCATTGAGCAATATTCTGGATAACCCTAACAATATGGGTATTTTTGGAACGGGCTTGACAAGTAGATGCTGAAAATGGACAATTGGAACCGGTTTGAAATCCAAGATGGCGACTTCCGGTTGAGCAATATTCTTGATAACGCTAGCAATATGGGTATTTTTGGAACGGGCTTGACAAGTAGATGCTGAAAATGGACAATTGGAACCGTTTCGAAATCCAAGATGGCGACTTCCGGTTGAGCAATATTCTCGATAACCCTAATAATATGGGTATTTTTGGAACGGGCTTGACAAGAAGATGCTGAAAATGGACAATTGGAACCGGTTTGAAGTCCAAGATGGCGACTTCCGGTTGAGCAATATTCTCGATAACCCTAACAATATTGGTATTTTTTGGAATGGGCTTGCCAAGTAGATGCTAAAAATGGACAATTGGAACCTTTTCCAAGTTCAATATGACGATTGCCGGTTGAGCAATATTCTTGATAACGAACAATATGGGTTCTATTTCCGTCATGCGCTCATCAACCCTATCCCGAAAATACCCATATTGTTGAGGTTATAGAAAATTTATCTAAACCAGAAGTCGCCATCTTGGATTCCAAAATGGCTCAAGACATCGATTTCCGTCAGTCACTCGTCAACCCCATTCCGAAAATACCCATATTGTTGTGGTTATATAGAATTTCTCTAAACCGGAAGTCGCCATCTTGGATTCCCAAACGGCTCAAGACATAGATTTCCGCCATGCAGTCGTCAACTCCATTCCGAAAATACCCATATTGTTGTGGTTATATAGAATTTAACTAAACCGGAAGTCGCCATCTTGGATTCCAAAATGGCTCAAGACATCGATTTCCGTCATGCACTCGTCAAACCCATTCCAAAGATACCCATATTGTTGAGGTTATAGAGAATTTATCTAAAGCGGAAGTCGCCATCTTCGATTCCAAAAGGGCTCAAGACATCGATTTCCGTCATGCACTCGTCAACCCCATTCCGAAAATACCTATATTGTTGTGGTTATATAGAATTTAACTAAACCGGAAGTCGCCATCTTGGATTCCAAAATGGCTCAAGACATCGATTTCCGTCATGCACTCGTCAACCCCATTCCGAAGATACCCAACTTATATTAGCAACAATTAATTAAGAATATATAAGTATATAACTTCATGCTGTAATGTACGAACTCAAACTTTCCAAAAAGAGTTCGTTATTTCGAATTTAGTTCCTAAAAAAAGAGTTCGTTATTTCGAATTTGGTTCGTAAAAAAAGTTACGTAAATTGAATATTACGTAAAAAAAGAGTTCGTAAATGGAGGTTTAAGTGTAGAACATCCATCTACTTCCGTTCGATGTTCAGAGTTTGGTAGCAACGTTTAGTCACACGACACGCCGTTGACTGCACGATTCCGAGCTGTTTTCCGATGTACCGATGAGAGAGTTGAGGATTTTACAGGTACACAAAATTAATTTGTGACGTTGCTTTTCGGGTGACCCCATTGTAGTAAATAGGAACAGAATAAATAATGCACTGAATGAAGAACTTCAATATTTTATTCATATACATCAAATAATAACTACTGTTTGGTGGACTAAAATCGTTGTTAAAGATTATGGATTTTTCGCAGAAAGTTATCATCACACTTCATGGATACAATATAACTTCCAATAAAAGGGTGTCGAACGACGGTCATCATAAACTTGACAATTAATTCGTCAGATGTGTACTCGAATTCGCTGCGCTTCTGAGAGGTAAATTTTGCTTCTCTTTCATAGATATGTAAAGTCTATAAGTGTTACAATGTTATGTTTTCGCGCTAAACGCTAAATATTTGTTGCGAAAACTTGGAAATGTCTATACTTTTAGCAATGACAAATCGTCACTGTTGTGCTGTCTAATGACAAACGCCATTTTGGGGTAAACTGAGTTAGATATACCACATCACTTGTCTAAAAAATCTCTACCAAGTGGCGTTTACAGAATTTTGACATTCTGCTTGGTTATTGAGATATAGCGAGAAACGCGCTGAGAAATTTTTATTTTTTTGCTTCAAATGACTCTGTCTGGGGATTGGCTCAAATTATTTTGATGTATAAGATGTTTTTATATGTAAAACTATCTGAAAAACACAATGGCATAATCATTTTCAAAACAAAACTGTACGAATTGTGTGAAAAATGCAATTTAAACTGAAAATATATCATATTTGGCAACACTGTAACCAAAAATAATTATTTTTTTCTAGATTCCTTGACTCATTTCCTTCAAAATGCATCTCACCTATTGTTTATAGACCAAATGAAGCCAAAGATATGAATAAAAGTTAATAATTGATGATTTTTTCTATGGAAAATTTTCCATGCACGATTATGACACGCCATACAAATTTTGTCATCAATACACAGCTATGACTCGTATGAGTGCGACTTTTGTTTACATTTATAGTAAAAACTCGCTACATAGTCAAGTGATCTTCGTAATATATGAGAGCTGAATACAGAATAGATAGAAGCATCAATTGTCTTCTTTGAATTGAAACTTTGAATCTCAAACTTTAAAAATCGTTTTTCTCGAAATGTGCAAAATGGCGCTTGTCATAAGATAGCACAACAGCGACGAAATGCTCCAGTAAAATAACTGGCAGTTGTCATGGACTCAGTCACACTGATCCAGTTTTAAAACCCAGTTGCGCGAAAAGTACTTGCTTTGCGGACTCCCGAAAGCAGCACTAGCTCGACGCCTCCAACATTCTGTACCGGAGCTCTTGCAGCCTTGAACATACATGTACAATCGGATGGGAGTTTTTTATCGTTCTTCGCCAACTTGGAAAAAATATTACAAGTGTCGCACAACAGTGAGGAAGTCATCTCAAATTATGCTAATGAGCTACTTTCCTCGAAATTAAATTATGCAATGCTCCTAACAGGAACGAGAGAGTCGAATGTGGCAAAGAGGAACGGAGCGGTAGCATTTATTAAAAGGTTCTGCCAATCGAATGAAAAATATGTTTGAAGAATTGGGTTTCACCCGAAAAAGTGGTGAAGTATGGGAATAAAAAAAGATTATGGAAAACAGCTTTCACAAGATTTCGTTTTTGGAATGAGCTGAGCCGAATAAGGGGAGCTTTGTCGGTTATTGATTGGAAATTCAATAAAGCAAACCATAATTTTCCAATTCGTTTCATTGCCACAAACTTTGTTAGCTGTAATCGAAGACAAATTAAGCACTATTGTTTCACGGTTGACTGAATCAAATGCCTGTGTTCATGCCTTTATGCGGCATGACTTGAAGCTACTGACTTGAAATTTCAAAGTTCAACAACACACAACAATCATTTCTTAACCTTTTGAACTCTACTACTAGTTTTGTTTAACTAAATCGAGCATACTACATAGCTGAACAATTCTACCAAAATTGATCTGATTATGCTGAAAATCATCACTGATGGAAAATTTTAGGTTTCACCTCTATAAGAGATCGAGTATTTTCCTCAGGAAATCATACAATTTAGACTCAAGAGTATTTTTTAAAAGGGCGTATTAATTTTTGCTTGCTCTACTAAAGTTGTGATATTTTTCAAAGAATCAAAACATTATGTTAACACTCGGAATACCAAGGGGGTAAAACGTTACGCGGACCAAGGGTGTCAGCAAAATGGGAACGCTTACTTTGGCTGGTCGTATCTCTAATCGATTTCAAATCTGTCTTCGCCACTGGAAAGGTATGTCTTTTGTAAACACATAATTGTAACACAAAAAATAGCAAAATAGGGTTGTTTACCCTAAGTTATACTGAAAATAGTAAAACGAAGTCAGCGAAAAAAATGGGAACGCTACTTTGACTTGCCATATCTTAGCTCTTTGTTCACCGATTTCAAATTTTTTGTTAGCATTGTATAGGTAGGGTAAAGTGCCTATTGTCGCCATACTAAGCAAGCTGCCTCACTAATTCATTAATTTCTCGCCCTACAATCAATGGAATGCGTAAAAATTGACATTATCAAATTTCAAAATCGAATTTGTATTTTTGATGCCAAATGACTTTCAAAATGCGTGCAACGTCGAGATTTGATGTAATATCGAAAAAACATTTTTTGACACAAGTTGACTTTTTTAGACTTTGGCACAATTTTGCCTTTATCATATAGAAAGGTTATGCAATCATCGTCAACCTAATCCTTGACTATTTTTTACTTATATAGGCTTAGGTAGGGTATGCAGTGAGGGGTTGCTACTTTAAAATTAAAACTATTTTAAAATTTCTTAACAAGTTGAAAATTTTCAGCGGGGTCCGGACCCCCCGGATCTTGCTCCTTGATCCGCCGCTGGATTGATGATGTTTCAGTGTCGACACATATTATCTCAAGATCATGGCTGTCGATCCATTGTATGTATGTGAAAATCGTACTGAATATGTAATATACATTTCCGCCATTGTATTGAACATAATTAGCCATGGAATCGTAGTTTGGACAAATGAGAAAGGCACAATTGCACCCCTAGGTGGATCAAAACAGGTTTTTTTTTCTATTGGCTCGACGCGTGAGCTTAACCTTCCGGCACTCACGTGGATGACTCCCAACGTGATTTCGCCTGGTAGGGGAATTATGGGTAAAACCGACACCCCACAACTTTCCCTAGAAATCGATTTTTTATTTGTTTCATTATGTCAGCTTATTATTATTATGATTATGTAGAGCATTTAAATGCAAATTGGATTTACATTAGTACGTCAAATGACATAAAAATAAACAAAACATACGACAGCAGCGTTCATGCTGGTCTGGATGTTAGATTTAGTTGGAAGATTTTAATGTTTTAATCGGACAAAAACTTTTCAAATCGCCACTTTTTTAGTACCCATTACACGGTGCTACAGTGATTTTGAACTTTTCAAGAGACCTTGTATAGGTTGTAGGGCGCATCAAATGCAATACAAACAATTATTTTAGATATCTTGTATGCCCCCGAAATCTTGATTTATAGCTAAAAAAATCTACTTTTGGGTGTTTCGGCACTAAAAAAATAACATTTTTAAGCCTATTCGCAATTTTTAACTTTTTTGGAAAGTATGTATGTACGTGTGATGCAAATATATGCTTTTTATCTTCATCATGTAGTAAGGTGAAGGGAGTACGAAAGCGCAGTGTTATAAACAAGAGTACTTTATGCTATAGGATCATTTCTTGGTATCGTAAAACATCGTATCTTTGATCACCGGGGTTAGTTAGATCAAATTAGACTTTTTTAGTTTTTTCTCTTTAACAAAATCATCGACACAAAGTACAAACCATATTCAAAACATGTTCAGCATCTATCGGCAAAGGTTATTTAGTCATTTAATGTAAGGTACAGACGAACACAAATTCAAATTACAACAAAGTAATTTTATTTTTATAGTAAAACCATGCCATGCCATGGCCATGCCACTATACCAAGCCACACCGCCCTTGTGAAGGAGTATCGATGCCGATGGCATACTGGGATGCAACGCAGTTGGTACTATGGAAGCCCTCGATCCCCCCGCTACAGTCGAGCCCTTGCCGCCAGCGTTCATCAGTCGTCCCGGTCCTGTATGTGTGGGTGGGGAAAGGGTCTTCCAAGCCGCCTTTCTCGGCAAGTATTATAAAAATTGGAACGATACAACGGTTGAACCGATTCACGCTTCTAGCTCATCGTACGACTCTCGCCGCAAGCTGCTACCACCCCGTTCCTGCTCTCCGCATTCCGCCATCGGGTTCCAACGCATACTGGGACGCACCGCAGTTGGCACTATGGAAGCCCTCGATCCCCCCGCCACAGTCGAGCACTTGCAGCCAGCGATCATCAGTCGTCCCGGTCCTGTGTGTGGGATGGGTGAAAGGGTCTTCCAACCTGCCGCAAATGGCAAGTATACATCTGTTCCGAACACTTCAAGCGCTGATGTATTCTTCGCTTCCAGTTTTTTGCCTTTTGCTCCGACATCTTGTTATCAGATGCCAACCATTTCTCTCGACGACGACGATAGTCGTATTTTGGGGCGCGACGCAGTTGATTCGGGATGCCTCGAATCCCTCACCACAGTCGACCAGGCGACCGTGAACCGTTCCGATACTGTTCGTGGGATTGACGAAAAGATCTTCCTACATGGCAACATGGCTTCGCTCTCTGCTGTACCTGATCCGTCCTCCAACATCGAGGTTTACTACCAGAATGTTGGTGGCTTAAATTCATCAACGGACAGCTAGTCGCTCGCGACCACGGGTTGCTGTTACGACATTATCGCCTTGACCGAGACGTGGCTCGACAACCGTACTCGCCGCCCCGTCTGATGATATCGTTATACTGGGCGACTTCAACTTACCTGGCTTGACGTGGTGCCAAGCAAGTAATGGTTTTCTACGATTGCATATCAAAAAATCTGCGCTTATTAACAATGCCAGTTGTATTTTGGACAACTACAGTAGCGCAACTCTTCGGCAAATTAATAATGTCACCAACGAGAATGGACGTACATTGGACCTCTGCTTTGTAAGTGCCCGGGACTGCGTTCCGTACTGCTGCACTGCACCGACTCCTTTAGTCAAGCAGGTGCGTCATCATCCCCCACTACATCTTGTATTCGCTGGTAACCTAGGAGTTAATTTTGAAGACGTCTCAAGCTCTATCGTCTACGATTGTAAAAACGCTGACTACGACAGCATCGTTAGCACGCTGTTGGATATAAACTGGGACGAAAATATTAACAATGACGACGCGAACGAAGCAGCGATGACGTTTTCTAGTATGCTTAACTACCTTACCGACCGTCATGTACCAAAACGAACAATTAGTACCGATGAACACCCTCCCTGGCAATTAACCGTCCTTAGACGTTTAAAATCTGCCAAACGAGCTGCATTTAAAAAATTCTCGAAGCATAAGACTCTTGCATTACGAAATCACTACTTTCAACTCAACCACGAATACAAACAACAAAGCAGACGCGCCTTTTTTAGACACCAGCGAAACGTCGAGCGTCAACTGAAATCCAAGCCCAAGTCGTTCTGGAAGTATGTTAACGAGCAGCGAAAAGAATCTGGTTTGCCATCTTGTATGTCGTTTAATGGAGTTTTAGGAACTGACACTAAGGAAATTTGCCAACTGTTCTCCGACAAATTTTCAAGCGTTTTTTCCAACGAGCGCCTGCCACCACAACAAGTCGCTGCCGCCGCTAATTTAACTCCTTCTCTAGGACGAACCATCAACCGAATTTGTGTCGATAATGCTGCCATTCTTGCAGCAAATGCCAAACTGAAAGCATCTTGTTCCCCGGGTCCAGATGGTGTTCCCTCGATTTTTGTCAAAAAGTGCATCAGCGGGCTTCTTGAACCACTTCGGCGAGTCTTCGAGCTATCACTCACTACTGGTACATTCCCTTCCTGCTGGAAAGCAGCGCACATATTTCCAGTTCATAAAAAAGGAAACAAATCGAACATTGACAATTATTGGGGAATTTCGTGCTTAAGTACTGTATCAAAACTGTTCGAGTTGGTTGTGTTAGATCCTATTTCTTTCACTGCAAACACTACATTGCAGATGACCAACATGGTTTCATGCCTAAACGATCGACAACGACAAACGAGAGTTCACAACATATGTAATGGATGGATTCGCTGACGGATTGCAAACCGATGCTATTTATATTGATCTATCTGCGGCCTTCGACAAAATCAACCAATATCGCAATAGCGAAGTTGGACAAACTCGGCATTCATGGACAACTTCTGCGCTGGTTTCGTTCCTACCTCGATGGAAGGCAACTCCAAATCAGCATTAAGGACACTGTCTATCTGCACCATTCTTCGCTACATCCGGCATACCACAAGGAAGCCATCTCGGTCCAGTAATATTCCTCCTCTACTTTAGTAATAAACAACATAAACATAAACATTAAAAAAACGAAATAAAATACCCAACAAATTGAACACTTGTACTTGTTTTAAAAATGCAAACAGGTACATCTACTTGAATTGAAACTAGTTATTCGAAAAACTTTAGAAAAAGTGGTCAATGTTCCCCCATTTTACGGTACGCACGTCCACTATGTCGTTTTCCATATGCATCCGATCTTGATTCTGGTGTTATCAAATTCGATCTCCTGTTGTATGTTATGCTTTGCAATGAAGTTTTCTGCTTATGCTAAGCTTCTATACGTGATTAAAACACAGTTTTTGACGTGGTGCAGCTGAATGTACGTAACTTCAGCGAGATTACGTTCCATTCTTACTTAAACTAATTGTTCAACTTCCTGAACTGTGGGTCTAATACGAGTTTTATTAAAGTCGATCGACATCGTGATAGCACGGGCACTTTTATTTCATTTGGCAAACTCATTTCACTCCACAGCTGGGGGCAATGATACAGTATTGTTTGTGCACTGATATAGAACAAAACGCTGGCTTGCGTCACTGGTGTCTATAGCCTGCTATAACATAGCGATTTTTTGCTTCTGCTTTGTGCGAAGTTAGAGGATAGACTGATTCGACAATTTTTTAAATTGTTTTGTTTATTTAGTTTGCTTTGGAATCAGAAAATATACATGTGATTCACAAGTGTCATATAAATTTTTTAAACTGGTATATTGGTTGTATTGATCGGGTAATTTTTCTCAAGATATTGACCACTAAACAAAACAAGAAAAAAAAGTTCAATATTTGTTATACGCTGCGTATAATGTCTCGCTTCGATAAAACCGCGTCTGGAATAGCATTCGTTCGGACGTAGCCTTATTAGAAGTGACACTGGAATACGAAAACGATATCCGCTTACAGTTTTCATTTTACTTGGACATTCAGGACGTGATATTGTTCCTAGCATCTTTCAGGAACTTTCAGCTGCTTACGACGTCGTAACTCACCGTCTTCTCCCCGTGTTCGGGGATGAATTGAATCCTTACGGTGGGAAAGTGAAATAGTTCCTGTTCCGGTCGTTAAGCACTTTGAGTAAGCACCCGGTGGGTAAACGAGTCACGAGGACAACGATAATGAAAAAGTGAATCCACCTACAGCAGTGCGGAATAGCGGCTCTGTTACTGGCATTCGACCAACTACTACTGCTTGTGAGTGGGGCCAAAACCTCTGTCTACACTCTTCACTAGGTGCTGGTATGTCTGCCGCCAACGCTGGTGTTTACCATTAGTAACCAACCCCGGACAACTCGGTCATCGAATAGAAAAGGATAATGCTACTGCACCGTGACCGTGTGCTTTTACCGGGCGGTTGTAGCATGTGCGGATTAAGCAAATCTTCTGATACGGAATCCGACAAAACCGAAAGCAAGACCAAGGGTTGGTTCTGCGGAAAAACGTTTTGATAGCCATAAAGAGTAACCTGAGCAGCGATGGTGGCGAGAGGTTGCTGTTTTACACAGGAAATTTAATGGTTGCTTTTGGTCCGAACTACGACTTCAAGGATCCGGTTGGCATGCCAGCCGTAACTCCTCATAAATTGAACGTGAGCGAGTGAGTTGAGCTGTTACCACATACATACATGCATGTAGAATTGCACTGCGTCTGGCAGCTTAGCACATAAGCACATCGGATGGTACCAGTCGTCGTTATAGTTGAAAATCATAATTCGTTTGAAGTAAGTTGGTTAACTTTTGCTTACTCTAGCGTATTTAATCCTTATTGCGAAAAATTTAACATTTTTCAGCATGGCTACAGTTGCAGGTTTTGCACCGTCCTTTTTGGAATTCGCTTTGCAGGTAGCTGTTCTGTGCCATTTATTGCAATCTTCAAAGAGAGCAATTTTGGGTATGTAAGAAATTGAACTTGTTGGGTGTATCACTTTAATAAGCGCTTTTTGTAATTGCATGAAAAATCCTTATGCTGACTAAAGTATAATTAGAAATCTTGAGCGTTTTTTCAAAACGTCATATCTGCAATGAATTACTCTCTCTGTTTACTTTCTCTTTCGATTTTTACGGCGTCACTATAACACTTTTCACTTATTTTACAGTACAGATCGAAAGACGGTGGTTTTAACTAACATATTATGCAAAGAGCTGAGGGATAAATGTTAAAGTGACCGAATTATTAACAGAAGAGAAAGTAAACAAAGAGAGTAACTCATTGCAGATATGACGTTTTGAAAAAAAAACGCTCAAGAAATGTTTTTTTTATATTTATAAACTTTAATTTATCATCATTAGATCACCATTTTGATTCTTAATTATATTATTTCAATGGCCTACAATAATTGTTAATAATAATTTAACCTTTAAAATTTTAACCCAAGAATATTCGGCTGCATCGTAACTTTTCTCTTTGTAATTTTTTTGTAATTTGTAATTTTATTGAGCACGATAACCTGTTAGTATAGACTTTGAATCAGGTCAAGGAAGTTGTAAACTAGAGCTTCCAATTCCCGATGGTTTTCAGTTTCCCGGGATTAGAGAAATAGATAATACAGAAGAAAAAAAAATGTGAATTGTTTTTGAAGCTGCTGGAGTTACTGTCCAAAATTGGAATTCGTTACAGAGCATTTCGATGGAATGCGATCAATTTAATCCAAAGCAATTCCTTTGGTTATCTTAAATGAAATGTTTCAGCAGTTCCAGGATAGTGTGTGGTTATTTCCAATGAAGTGAAAAACGGGATATATCTAATCCGTTTCCGTCACAGTAGGAATAGCATAACTTCTAATTAAGATCAAGCGGATAATAGACGAACTGTGCAGCGAAGGGTGAAGTCCACCATCGATTTCCTGTTACAGGCGAGTATCCCGATTGCTTAATTTTAAGGTAATTCAAAAATACTGAATGCTTGAAAGCGACCTTAAACGAATTTGGATGTGCAAAGAGATTCATTATAGAATTGATATTACAACTCCGGTATAACACATTGGATAAGCATGAATACCATGAACGGACTAAATATTTCTGCAGATGTTCTAGCAATATTCTTTATTTTAAGTAGCCTTTACATTAAGCACAATATCTCTACAAACCACCCGAATTTTTTAAACAAAAACTTTGTTTTAAGAAATCAACACTATTTTCATAACTAATTTTTGATTGCAAGCTCTTTTATTCAAGAAGTAGCTATAAAATTAAAACAGAACTGTTAAAAAATGTGTCAACCTACTGTAAGAAAATGCTTCGGGGCAATGGTCGAAAAATTCATCCATTTTGGCATGAAAACGTGAACATTCTTTAAGTTTTGGACTATAATTTACCAGAAAAAATCATGAAAAAATATTTACATGTTGCTGAGTTCTTCGAAACAGTTGAATAAGTATAATTTGTAATTACTACCCAGAATTTCCTTTCGTAGAACGTAAATCTTTTGGAATAAATTAAAAAATCTTTTTTCCGGGATTCCAGAATCCCAGGAATAAGAATACACAATTTTCCGGGATTCGATAATCCCGGGAAATCAGAAAATCGCGGGTTTCCCGGGAAATAAATTTCCGGGATGGAAGCTCTAATGTTAAATGTTTCATGGGGTACATTTGCACCTCAGTTATAATAAAAATATTCGTATACTGTCAATTGCATCATTTTCCGTTTTCCTGACTATTGCCAAAACTCCGGTAGTTCGCAATCTATGCGGCATTGTAAATATTATTAAAAAGTTAATTTATTCCGCTACTTAATTGGATGAGTGCTATATTGATTGCTGTTGAAAAGTATTACAGGACACAAGCTTTCAGAAAAATTCATAGGATACATTTATTTTGTGTTTATTTTGACATTTGATATTTTTTATTGAAAATATCTTACTCCACTATCTGGGGCTAGGTGTCAGTCTAAAATCTAAAATATCTCCTATGTAACGAAACTATATAAGGTGTGCATTAGACTGGTTCAATTTTTGACTTTTAGCTCCACCAAGCTTTTCTGATTCCTTTCATGGTCCTTAGTAATTGTGCAAATTTTGGTACCGATTGGTTGTGTCTACGGACCCTCCAAAAATTTCAAAGTTTATATGGAAGTTTGTATGGAAAATCGGTTAACATTGAAAATAAATTCTTAAAAAATCACCTCATCATTCAATTAATCAGAACACTATATATTTCTAAAGGTATTCTTCTACTGAACATATTCGGGGAACATTACAAGTTTATGAAAATTCGTTGAGAAAAGTTATTAACAAAAGAAGCAGTATGACTTCAAAACAAGTGGATTTTATTAGTAACCATAGCAACCCTGTTTGAATAGCTACATCGTTATACCAGTGTAAACTAGACTTGCCACCCACCGCTCGCGTATGGCAGATACAGCTATTCAAACAGGGTTGCTATGATTAATAATAAAATCCACTTGTTTTGAAGTCATGCTGCTTCTTTAGTTAATAACTTTTCTCAGCAAATTTTCATAAACTTTTAATGTTCCACGAATGTGTTCAGTAGAAGAATACCTTTAGAAATATATAGTGTTCTGATTATTTGAATGATGAGGTGATTTTTTAAGAATATATTTTCAATATTAACCGATTTTCCATACAAACTTCCATATAAACTTTGAAATTTTTGGAGGGTCCGTAGACACAACCAATCGGTACCAAAATTTGCACAATTACTAAGGACCACGAAAGGAATCAGAAAAGCCTGGTGGAGCTAAAAGTCAAAAATTGAGCCAGTCTAGTGTGCATGCTTGTAGCAACGCTATTACTAGATGGATTTTAATCATCCGATTGACTCTAGCCGGTTCGGATCGATTTTTATGATCATTTGACTTTTGTTGTATTATCAATTACATGAATAGGTTAGCCGTGTGGTGTTCGTCGGGTTGGAATCTTTATGCGGTTTTCAGTCAAGAATAAAACCACTGGGAACCTGCTCCAATATCGTAAGAGGTGACTAACAACATTAATCCCTATTGAAAAGTATCGCTTCGTACTGAAGGCATTATGAATGGATGGGCTTTGTGGTCGTATGCTGACAAGGTAAAGGAATATACGACGTGCGCGTTGAAGTGCTAGTGTATCCGTCATATAAAGTAAAGCTCTCGGTTCATTTAGTGCTTATTTCAGGCCGCTCAAACTTATTTTACATTCTATTCACGAAAAATCGATAGTTTTTCAGTTGTAGCTTCAGTTTGTTAACAATTCTCGGTTATTTTTTGGCAAATTTAAAGGCTAAATGAATCTTTTTTCCAAATGAACACTAGAAAAACCTATTTTAATCCACCTAGCGGTGCAATTGTGCCTTTCTCAATCATGAATCACGAGAATGTGTGCGTTGTTTATATTCATTAAAAGCTTTTAAATGCATATATTACATTTTATTATTGTACATCACATGACAACTATATACAGGAAAATAAATCATTATTCGAGTTCTAAAATTTTGAAAAAGAAAAAACAGCCACGGTAATATTGAACTGAAAAAACCTATTTTAATCCACCTAGCGGTGCAATTGTGCCTTTCTCAATCATGAATCACGAGAATGTGTGCGTTGTTTATATTCATTAAAAACTTTTAAATGCATATATTACATTTTATTATTATACCTCACATGACAACTATATACAGGAAAATAAATCATTATTCGAGTTCTAAAATTTTGAAAAAGAAAAAACAGCCACGGTAATATTGAACTGAAAAAAGGTGCGAAATCGGCAAAGTCCCAAAAAGTCGATTTTTATAAAAAAAATGTTTTTCGAGATAACATAAAATCTCGACGTTTCATGCATTTTAAAGATGTTTGGCATCAAAAATACGAATTCGATTTCTGAAATTTCATGAGGTCCCCCCCTTGAAAAAAAAAAAATTTGAGTTCCGGCTTATATGGGAATTCCATGTGTGACCGGACCGTTCAGTCTATATTTCCGGAACCATACAAGCGATCCGTGCGAAATTCTATAGACATCTGTGGGGATAATATAGCTATCATTTGGGACTAAGTTTGTGAAAATCGACTCAACCATTTCCGAGAAACTGATATGAGTTTGCTAGTTATGAAAGATGGCCGCTTTTCCCGGGCACTTCCGGAACCGTCTATGGTGGTTAATGTAGTCAACGAAAGTTTGGTTGGCCGTCGGTGACCTAGAACAGCAAATTTAAGTTGTTTGAGAGACATTTTAGCGAAATTTTTACCTTTTTTGCTTTCATCGGAGTATCGGTTTGAATCACAATTTGCTATGTGATCGCACGCCACAACCTGTAACTCCGGAACCGGAAGTCGGATCGGAATGAAATTAAATAGCCATTTACGGGGACGCAATACCTTTCATTTGAGGCCAAGTTTAGTCGAATCGGTCTAGCCATCTCCGAGAAACCGATGTGACTGTTATTCTGAATTTAGATACTTCCGCCGGGGCTTCCGGAACCGAGGATGGTGGCCAATGTGGCCAAATAGACTTTGAATGGATGTTAGTGACCTAATACTACAAATCGAAGCAGTTGTGGTCATATTTTGGAAAAATTTTCACCTTTATACATTCATTGCAGAATTTATTAAAATCGACATTTTCTGCGTGTTCGTACTTATCACCCTGTAATTCCGGAACCGGAAGTCGGATCCATTAGAAATTCAATAGCAGCCTATGGGAACGTTGCACCTTTCATTTGGGACTAAGTTTGTAAAAATCGGTTCATCTATCTCTGAGAAAAGTGAGTGAGATTGTGTTCGCGTACACACACACAGACGCACATACACACACACATACATACACACACACATACATACACACACACAGACATTTGCCGAACTCGACGAACTGAATCGAATGGTATATGTCACTTGGCCCTCCGGGCCTCCGTTAAAAAGTCGGTTTTCAGAGCAATTGCAATACCTTTCTATTGAGAAAGGCAAAAACCTAGATATGATCATTAATCACCGGAGTAATGCGTTATTGATTCGTCATATGATGAAGAGGCAACGCTCCCGATGACCGGTTGTCCGGAGTTCAGCTCGATAAAAAATTTCGGAAATTGATCTCGACCGAGTTTCGTGTATATTGCTAAAATCGTAGAGGTTTAAAGATTTTAACCTTAAGGTCTTCGTCTCTACGGATTAGAAAAATTTCTAACCCTATGTGCGGGGTCGGGACTCGAATCTAGGTGCGCTGTGTACAAGGCAATCGATTTACCGACTACGCTACGCCCTCCCCACTTCTACTCTTTTACTTTTCCTACTATGTAACACAATTTTTTCCCGTGATGATCGTAGAGAGGCAGAGGTAGTCTCCTTTCTTTTCCTTCCCCGGTAGGACAGTCTGGGTCATGACCGGCTCGTTATAGACCATGTTATGAACATGTTGAGTCAGTGAAACAAGCACATTGAGAACGATTTGCGCCTCCCAAATCAACATTGCTTGGTTCATTGTGCATTTTCACTCATTCGGTCATTTGCAAAGTACGGGTAGTCTGTTTAAGCAAAGCTAAGCTATTTTGAGTGAATCGTCGATATACAGGCAACATAAATCCTCGCATAGCGTGGGGCTGACATTATCGTCTCATGGTCCATGTTGCCTATATAAGCAGGGCACTAATGTTCGAGCATTAAGACCGCCATATTTAATTCTCAAAAAAAAAAAAAACTATTTTCTAACTATCGATAAATAATGAGTAAAAGATCAACGGCAAAAATTCATGTTTTTTCAAAATTTCGAAAAAAGTTCTTAAATATTGCTTGATTTTCCACCGAATCCAGGAGAAGGTCCCCTTAAAACAAAAACAATTGAGCCAGGATTACGGTTGAAAATGGCCATCTCTGGCCAAGCAAACTCTTAACGCATAATTGTGCTTATAATGAAATGATGATTGTCGAAGCTTCTCCAAGAAAACACCAATGGAAATCCTTTTGGGTCTAAACATAGATACACCATTTGATTTTTTTTGGATAAGAGAGTTGAATTTGTGATGAAAGTAGTGCAGTAGTACAGGAGGAAATTGGAGATACAGCGAAGACCCGATTTTACCAGCCCCCGAATTTATCAGCTTTTTGACACAATTTTGTCAGCATCATATGAAAATTGATAGTTGGTAGTTTGATGGGCTCTATCAGACGAACCAAGTTGAATTCCTTTCATATTTTTCCTATCTTAGAGAACCGAAATATGCAAAAAAAAAAAATTCATTTTTTTAAATTTTGCCCTGTTAGGCCCTCTTAAGGGAAATTTGAACTAAATAATCAGAAAAGGTTATGAGGCTATATCTAGGGACTAAAGAAGAATATTTCAAGAGCATCGGTTTATTAAAAAGAAATAAAAATATATGTCCCGATTTTGTCAATGTCCCCGTTTTATCAGCCTAAAATTCACCAAGGGGCTGATAAAAACTGGTTTACACTGTATTTTCAACAATAACAAATGTTGCCTTCAAACATAATCTGTGCTAACACTACTTAATTCGTAAAAACATGGCTTACCGAGTGCGACTGAGCGCGTAACAATAATACACTTTGTCTTGTTAATATATTGTATCGTTTTATTTTGATAAACCAAACAATTATTTATTCCGAGGGAAAATAGTTAACCTTTTGGCTCCCGTCTGCCCTGTTGGCATACTTTTTCCGTACCTGCCGAACGAAAGACGCTTGTTCGTGCATCCTTTTCAACCCACTTTTCCAATAGCGATGGCTAACGAGGAAACTTGCCCACGAATGGGCTTGGATTGTACGAGATTTGTTGGTGGCTTTTCCGCACCATGGCATTTCTCAATGGACTACTCGAACATTATAAGGAGCAGCAGCAAGAGTTGTGGTTCCCTACTTCCTCTTTCTCTCATTTCCAATCGCTTGTTCGCCAGGCTTCCATAAATTGCCACCCAACAGGCAACTGACCGCAGAATAAGTTTTATTGCATTCCCTGTGCCCACTGGCGAACGGTTCGGGGCGAAGCAGAGCAAATCCCCGATAGGAGAAAAATCGATGAAAACTTATTTCAGAATCAACTGGCTGCCGAAATTACAATCCCGGAAGCGTACGTATATTCGTTAGTGGAAATTAGCTTGCAGCGCGCCCGACGATCTGTCTTTACTAGTTAGTATGTATACTAAACTAGAGCATCGTGTCCTTCGCGTCTCGTTGCATCGTTTGCTGCAAAGTTGCAGTTTCTTGTCAGTAGTGGAAATTAATTGTGCAGGCTTAAGGGGTTACACCACTGAAGAGCCCGAAAAGATATTCATATATTCGGGAATTTTTCTCGACCCAATAAAGGGATGAATAGAGATCTTGTAAAATGGTAATTTTTAATAATAATTGTAAAATACACAAAATACATTTTTTAGAATAGGGGGGGGGGGTAGTTGGTGTTGTTTCAATTTTAAATTTTTACCGTTTTGATTTAGGTATGTCGTGTAAAATAGAATACGTTGCGTTGCGTTGCGTTGTGACGATGATTTTGGCGGATTGCACACTGACTTCATCATGTTTGACTGCTGATTATCTAATAAGAGTTGCTTAGCAAATGGTAAGTAGGAATTCATACCAATCCGACTCATATTAAAACCTCAACAGCATGATAGCCATCATTGCCGGCCGCCCCCATCTCCATCGTTCACGGAGAAGGATAAAGGATAAGGTAGACAGGAAGTGTTGATGCTCCACCTACTTAACGGAAGGACGACGATTCATCAGACTCTTCCATAGGTGTCGTGGAGTTGGTAGTTTGGAAGGGTATCAGGTCTAGGATTCGCTCCAAGCAAGCGATGCGACCTGTAAAGCATATTTTATTAGGTAATTGTTTAGTTAGTCTTCGAGTGCACGATCACTCGAAAAAGAGATCTTGTTTAGTTTTTGGTTCTACCGGCTACCGAGAGTATACTATGTTCCTAAACAAAAGCAATTTGAACTCCACTCGGCCGACCGTGGGAGTATTGCCTAGAAAAGCTAATCTTATCTGCGTAATGGGCCGGATCACTATTTATTGCAACAGTATTTGGACAGAATTCGCTACTTCTTCTCTACGATATATTTATTGGCTTGAAAACTACCGAGTGACACATTATACAGGCTAGAGTGACAAGCTAGAGTGACACATTATACAGGCAAAAATAGCGCGAGATGTTATAAATCAAGGAAAGTATTTCTTGTTTTCCATATCAGATTGTTTGTGGAATACAACTATACGAGCGATAATAACGAACACTGAAGGGAAATATAAAGGATTGTTAACCTGATTCACGGGCTTGTTAGCAATAACGGAGCTTGAAATTAGGTTCATAAAAACAGACGCGGCGAATTTTCAATACGTATTGACCCGTGATCATAGATACTAGTTAGATTATTCGTATTGGGGCTAATTTCCGATCAACTATTCATTTTTACGGCAATGTTTTCTCGACTAGATCTGTTCGCACCCTCTCATTCTGCTACTATCGGCAGAAGGCTGATAGCACCCAGTCGTCGCCGGTCTAAGGACCAAATGTCATCAATAGACTTAGACTCGCGTGGAGGCATGAGATAGGAAACTTGTGAGAATTTTGTTATCCCACCGTTTGCCGGTATGTCGTGTAAAATAGAATACGTTACATAAAAAAGCAGACTGTTGGCTACATCTCTGTATACACTGAAACCTATATTTAAGATCTCTTTTTACGTAATATTGGATTGACGACACCTTTTTACGAACTAAATTCGTAATAACGAACTCTTGTTACGAACCAAATCCGTAAAAAATTGAGTACATGCAGTACCGTATGAAGTTGCACACAATTTAATATATTACTGTATCAATTTTGATGGCTATTTTCGGCAAATTTTAGACTAAGGGAAACGAAAGCAATAAAATTGAATGACGGATAGGTATTCTAGAGCGAATCAGTTATAAAATTAGAACGGAGAACTAGGACTAAGCAGGCTCATATGGACATGATCAAAAGGAAATGTGAAGAGTCTTTTGCCTTCTGCTAATTAGGAGTTGGGCGTTGCACCTAACTCTACCGTATGGTCATTGATAGAACATAACTCAGCATCATCTTTTTCCGCCGACGCCGATGATCGGAAACCATTTTGAAATCCAAAATGGCGACTTCCGGTTTAGATAAATTCTCTATAACCTCAACATAATGAAAAATATTCATTTTCGGAATATGGTTGACGAGAATCGTGACATAAATCGATTATGGGAGCCACCTTGAAAACCAAGTTGGCGTTTTCCGTTTGGGACAAACTCTCTATAACCTTAGCAATGTAGATATTTTTGGAATAGGGTTGCCGAGTATATGACGGAAATCGATGTCGCAAGCCTATTTGAAAACCAAGACATTTAAAACCTGAGCAACATTTTGGCAACGCCAGGCGACGATTTGAAAAACTACGATTTCCATCCTTTTGCAATATAGAGGTAATTCGGACCTCTCTACGGAACAATTCAGACAGTGTATTTGTTAATTAATTAACAATGGAATAATGTTCACCTGTGTAATCTTTATTGGAGAAACTCCTTAAGAAACAAAAAAAAATGTTGAAAAAAACTAATCTGGATAGTCATAGCTGTCGATTGGCGCATCGGCGTATTTTCTCTATTGTTGCGTGGCAATCACGAGCACCGGCCAAGCCGCTGAACGGTGGTTGATTGAATTGGCGGTCTGAATAGTCCGAACGCTACTTAAACACATAAGAGGTGAGCGTCTTGAAAATATATGTGTTTTCGCCCTAACAAAAATCATTCCATAAAATAGGAACCTCAAGCTTTCCAAAATACTTACCTGTTAATTTTTCACTTTTATTTTTTACTTTAATCACAACATTACATTATATTGATTTTTGTTTTGACGGTTTCGAAACTGTGCAGAACTAATAACGAAGACGAAGAGGTCGGGAAAGTCACTGGAACGGATCATTGCTAATATCAGGATGTTGGAAGCGTAGTTAGTTTCGCGCATTTCAGTGCAAACATATAGGGATAGATATAGTGATGATATGGTTATAGAAAATTTGGCTCAACCGGAAGTCACAATCTTGGTTTTCAAAATGACGTCACTTATCGATTTTCATCACCTGTTGCCCGTCGACTTGCTCAGTGGGTGTTGAGAGGGGAAATATATTTATGCTGTGGGTATTGACCAATACCTTCACACGTACTCACCATGTAACTCATTCTTCAACGGGAAATGGTGGGAACGGGTCCATCGACTGATTTTTACATCCGAGGGAAAGGAATGCCACTTCACAGATCCTAAAATAAAAGACCAATAAACGAAAACTTTCATCGAAGCCAACCAAGAATGAAACGTGAATCTCCTTTTAAAAAATGGTCGACGGAAGCAAGCGAAAGGTGTATAAGGTAGCAACAGGGCTCACATTGGTTCGAATAATTTAACAAATGGAAAATTCCATACAAAGTACTAGTATATTGCCCATAACAGGAATTTAGATGAGCCAAACTCGTGTGACGTCACTTTATACTTGCGGTTTGGATAGCAACTATGGCGATGACTGCTGTGACGGTTACCCGGAGCGGTGATTCGGTTAACTAGTTATCGAGAATATTGCTCAACAGGAAGTTGCCATCTTGGATTTCAAAACGGTTCCCAATATCCATTTTCATCATCTACTTGTGAACCCCGTGTCAAAAATACTCATATTGTTGGAGTTATCAAGAATCTTGCTCAACCAGAAATCACCATCTTTGATCTCAAAACTACGCCAAACATCCATTTCCATCACCTACATCTCAAACTCGCTCCAAAAATACCCAAATATTGTTGGGATTATTGAGAATATTGCTGAATCGGAAGTCGCAATGTCTCAAAAAGGCTCCAAATATCCATTTCTATCTACTCGTGAAACCCGGAGATGTACTTGATACGCATTTTCGGGACAGTTGACCACCACAGCACACAGAACAGGCATCCATGATCGAACAAAAATATTTAAAAAACGTGTGTAAACATTTGAATTAATATACGATAAACACTAGCGCCGCCACACCAACCTATCCCAACTATCCGTCAAATCCATTCCGGAACCGGTTCGAAATCCTGAATGGATTCAGTATGGAATCTTGCTCAAAGAAAATAACCGATTCCGACTCTATCGGTTGATGCATTTGAGCTGGAATTCATGCTGGAAGTACGAACCGGTTTCGGACTAGTTTGACTGGGTAGAGGAATAACCGCTGTCAATTCTGTCGAACTCAGACACAAAAAAACATGACAGTAGCGCACCTTGTTTGGATATCCCAACTACCTTCAAAACCGTTAGAGATTTTGCACAAGTTGAATGCTGAAGATGGAAGTCTGTTCTCTGTCACCACAGCAAGAATTTCGTGAAGTGCTCGTGTGTGACGGACGCATAAACGTCAAAAGTGCAGGTCCGAGGGCGCTCGTGGGACTTGTGGTGCCAGATCGCCGCCAAGAGAAACTAAGTGCAAAGAAGTTGTGGCTTCCGTGGTTAACTGTGTCCGATGCACCCACTCCTCTCGCTGTAGAGGATAAATTGAACGTGCCATGCTCTCCTCTAATCCGCAGTCAAGAAGAGGGAAGCAAGTAGTACATCCGCTCCACCGGCGTACAACACTGCGGTGTCTACCGGGATTCCTTGCCGGAAACATGAGAATCCGGTGATTCGTCACCAACGTCGCTAGGAAGGCTACAGCCAAGCTCACATCCCTAGCTAATTGCCAAGGACCGCTACCGGAGCAGCTAATAGAAGAACTCGGCCGTTGTAGACCTGGCCGGTTGAAAGAAACTGCCCGCCCTCCCGGCAGCGTTAGCAGAATAACGGCATTCAGAGTTAACAATAGTTAGCAGCGGAGGAGGAATCAGGAATCAGTAGCGACTGGCTCAAATGACACGTTCCCCATGTTGATAGGAGATTTGTGCCTTCCATGGTTTGTTTTTTCGCCATTTTCCTGAAGAATTGGGGAAGTGGCAAGGTTAGGGATAAGGAAAATAACACACACACACACACACATATATATATATATATATATATATATATATATATATATATATATATATATATATATATATATATATATATATATATATATATATATATATATATATATATATATATATATATATATATATATATATATATATATATATATATATATATATATATATATATATATATATATATATATAAGGAAAATAACAGCCGCTGGTGCCCTAAGGGACCGTTCACAAACCACGTAGTCCGAAATTTGAGAATTTTTAACCCCTAGTAAACCTTAGTAGACTTTTACCAACACCACCCCCCCCCCCTTCCATGCCAAAAGTCTACGTAAACTTTTATGTTTTTTTATTCGCGGGAAATGTGAAATTAGCAAGAAGCACATGTTCAATTAAAAATTAGCGTTCAGATATATTTCAAATTTTTTAAATATTAAAGAAAGGTTTTTCACATTGGTTTCTTGTCTATGACTGATCAAATTGATTAATACCAATTCAAGGTGCTTTCCAACGTTTGTGTAGCGGAATACTTCTTTAGGTTAGTCACTCAAGTATATGTAAAAGATATATTGCTATAACTAGTTCAAATTTTGCCCAAAGTGAGACCTACACCAACAATGCGGAATTGCTAAACACTTTTTGAGCCTTACTGGTGCATTCAAAATTGTTAAATTACATGAAACAATTACAATATAATACTGTCGATGTGTACTATCATCTAGACTAAAATAATAAACCAAACATGCACACAAATTTCACTTTTCGTGAACAAATTTCAATATTTCTAAAATAATAAGATAATCTAAATTGCCTTATTTGATTAAGGGAACGAAGCTATTTAAATCTTCCCAAAAATATTTATTTTATGTAATTAATAGCCATATCACCTGAGAGTATTATCGCAAAGTATCAAAGCTTAGCTCCGAATATTTTCGAATATAGTAGAACCGGTTTGCACGAGTTTCGTAGGGTCAAGACGTAAAATTTAACGGGTGTTTAAAGATTTTAAAATTAGTGTAAATGATTGCAAAAGAAACTGATTAACTCGAGTAAACACTTTGTTGTAGAAGTTTAACTACACCACTGATTGAACCACTGAAATCAATAAATAAAAAAAATCAATCCACTTATTGTTAAAAATCGGGTGTTTTGTTGTTATAATGGTGGTTTTATTGCTTAAATGGTCAATTTTTTTTAACCTTTTTATGGTTCATGCATTGAATGGTCCATGCATGTCTGCTAACTGTGTCTGTGTGTCTGTGGTGTCTCAGATGATTTTACAGTCAAAATCTTCCGTCGTTAGGAATTTTGGGCGATCATCTTTAGAACTGTCATTTTGTATTATTCCTAGATCAAAACAAACCGCCGGCGTCGGCGGTAAAACATGATGATGAGTTATGTTCTACCATAGACCATGCGGTAGACTTGGGTGAAACGCCCAACTCCTACTCTGCAGAAGGCAAAAAATTCTTCACATTTCCTTTCGATCATGCCCATATGAGCCTGCCTAGTTCTAGTTTTCCGTTCTAAGTTTATAACTGATTCGCTCTAGAATACCTATCCGTCTTTCAATTTCATTGCTTTCGTTTCTCTTAGTCTCAAATTTGCCGAAAATAACCAACAAAATCGATACAGTAGAACCTTGCGGCAATTAAAACATAGTAACATAACAATATCAAAATAAACGCAAGAACGTCCAAAAAAGTTGAGTGGTCGCTTAGTAAGTAGTTACCGCAATAGTTTACTAGCTTTGAAGTGTCTGCATAAATACACCTAGCTGAATAGACCGATATTTTAAAAACAACTCTCTTTAAATGCCATTTATAATTAGTAATACGAGAATAACAAAAAATAAAAGTCTACGTAGACTTTTTCAAAGACCCCTCCCCTCCCCCCTCGTAGACAAACGTAGACTTTTGCTAGACCCCCCCCCCTATGAGTCTACGTGGTTTAACCCTCCGGAAGTCGCGCATATGGCCCACTCAACGAGCAGCCTCCGGTGTCCAAAGACGATTCGCTAGCTTTTCAGAGCAGCGTGCACTCAGTGCACCAGCGTGACTGCCGGAAGGTTAAAAACAGCCCCTAAGACGTTTTCGCTAGATTTTCAAATTTTGGGTTTGAAAGCTTGTGGTTGGAATTACGAGCCAACTAAAGAATCCGTAGGTTACTTCAGTTTTATGTTATTAAAATGAATATTTAAACCGCAAATATGAAAATTTTACAAAGTTCAAGTTTGAACAATTTTCATGTCCCTTCTTCGCCATAGTGGTCTAACACAAAGCAAAATTGTTTAAAAACCCATTTTTTATTTATGAAAAAATTACCCCAAAAAAATTAGAAAGGCCACGTGGACATCGTAGGGAGGGGGTAGGGGTACAGGAATTGTCCATTCTTCACCACAGAGTGGGAGGAGGGGGTTAAAAATGAAAGTTTTTGTCCACGCGTTATATGGACGGCCCCTTATTAGAATTGCATGCACCCACCCCTTTGTCAGCGAACTTTTGGTCAACTTTTGGATAAGAAATGGGCAATGTCGATGCAATTTTTTTTTCAAAACTGGTCGTTTACCTCATAAAATCAATTCTTTTGATCCGATTTTTTTCAGTTCGATGTTTGACATCATCAATTTTTTGTGAATTAAAATCGTTCTGGCGAAATTTGTTTTTAATTCGCAATTCCCTTTTGAAAATAATGGGATTTTTTCAAAATGAATTTTTTCTCCAATTTTTTATATTTCTTTTCATTTTTTTCGTCCTATCTTTGACAGTTCGATGTTTCAAATCGATCTTGTTTATTTATAAATAGGATAGTTTTGATCAAGTGAAATTCATTCGCGAGTTTTAATGTCACCCTGATCGTGTCCCTTTTATTTCTTTACAGTTCTTCGCGTAATTATATATTATTATTATACGAGAGCTTTTCCTCAAATAATTGTTCTACTTTTGCGAAGCCAAATTAGACAATTTTTTCTATCTATCATATATGTGCAAAATTACGAAACGCTTGGTTCAGTTGTTCGGAGTACACCTTGAAACATTTTTTTTTCAAAGCAATCCCGGAGATTCACGGTCATTTATTCAATTTGCAATATTCTGCAATGAAAATTTATGAAGCTATTGCACAAATATTGCATTATAATATCGAAATTGACTGTATATTCAGTTATTACACTCTCTGGATCGTCAGAAAAAGTCTTAAAAGCAGTTTTATTTTCGACGAGCATACCTTAAGTGCTTTCTCACTCCTCCTCCTACCACGAGTATAACAATTTAGACCTCATTTATATTCAGCAACCTTAAATTACAGTTTTTGCCCAAGTGAAGCAAAACAGGTTCAAAATCAGGGAAACACCGGGTTAAAAACAGAGGCTTATCTCGGCCTGCAAAAATTTCTCAGAATGATACCGCTTCACCGCTTAAAAGCGCCTGTGAAGCATAGCACAGTAGATCGCTTCAAAGGAATTAGTGTTGATCATATATGTATAGTATGCAAATTATATTATATATGTATAGTATACAAATTCGCGAATGTAAAAAATAGTCGAACAAAGACTGCACAGTGTGCATTTGAGAACAGACTCGTGAGCGTTCGAGAGATTGAACTATGCCTTCTTCTAATCAGTGCTTCGATTTTCAAGTACTGTTCATTCTATAGGCAGCTCTCCAATGACGGCCAGGATAATGATGATGATCCAATATAAGTCAATAACTCAGAATCGAATATCCTTAATACTTTCTTCGCTTTGAAAAGTGACCTAATTTAAAGATGGCCTAGATAAAACACTACACTATAGTTCTGATATCTGTCAAAGTTAGGAAAACAGGTTACAAAACGCAGAATCCGTCCAGGAGTGTATACTATATACTGACAAACCACAGTGCTGCGGACACCTGCTCCTGGACTGTCCAAAATATCAGCAAAGCAGAGACAAATATCTAAGGAATCTGACATTAAGCGAAATTTTAGGGATAGGAAACGAAAAGAAAACTAATTCAGTTTATAAGACAAGTAGAACTATTGAAGAACATATAATTTTGTTAAATGACTTGTAAATATTGAATTTCAAAGCGTGACGAATGAAAAAAAATTAAAGTCAAGTTAATAAAAAAGAACTACTGATGACGGCCATTACATACATACACGGGAAACTAAATTGGAGAAATGAACAGATTCTTTTATTCAAATCTGACTATCTAACCATATTCGTTCAAGCTCTAATGATAAGTAGTCGGATATAATAACGAAAAAATATTCTACACACTTTCATATCGATTTTTGCAGTAATATATACTAAAATTATATATTAACCAAACGCGACTTGATATATGTAATTTACCTCTCAATTTGAGCGTTCACAGCTATCCGTCACACATTGTATCAAGTTCCGCATAAACTCTTCCAAATATCCCTAACGACGTCAAATAGTCAAAAAATAACCACCCATGCTATGAGTATCGAATTCCATTGCTGGTCACATTCGCTAGCCCCACGACCAAACCTTCTCCGAACGCAGACACCCGTTTGGTTACTCCCTCTAAGATACTGACCCTGACTCAATTCTTCCACAGTGTTTGACCTCCACAGTAGTGTTGCTGGGTCCGGCCTTTCCACCCGCGGCTATTTTCCTATTACCAGCGAAAGCCCCTCATACAGTGTGGTTAGTCTGGAACTGGTTGCCTGGTTGATTGGAAGCTGTTTACGTTGAATAGCCGAAGATGGGCCAAATGCTTCTTAATAATTTTATTTCCTTCTTTCGCGCAGCTACCGCTTCGTCATCCTTTGGCGGAGCTCTCTGCCCCCTCCAGCAAGACTTCGACATCGTAGCAACTTGGTGAAGTGGAGTCAGAAACCATGCACAGATGCCAAAGAAAGATGCGTACCTACAAGGTAATATTTTTGGCTTCTTCATGTTGGCCTTCGCGGCAGCTTCCAACCAGCAGTCGTCGGCTGTTGGTCGGGTTCGCCTCTCGGTATGGGCATTATAAACTTTTTCTCCTGAGCTTCTGCTCATGTGATGGGGCAAAATTATCATCTATTGCCAATAAATTAAAATGGCACTGTCATCGCAGAACCGGGCTGTTTTTGGTGAAGCGCGCGAACAACCGTTATTTTCACGATTTCAATATTTATTAAATTCGATGATATATGAAAACAAAAATAGGTTACAGGGAGATAAATTTGCATGCTATGTTTTTATTGTCTCAGCTGGATTAGGAAATATGAGAGAACATAGATTTGGTCGCAGTAGGACAGTAGGTTTAAAGTGTAAATTTTGACAGAGCCATTCGCGCGAGTGCTGGAGGGTTACTCCAGCACTCGCGCGAATGGCTCCCCGAATGAGCTGCTGCTGGTGCAGGAAGATGATTTCGCTAGAGTTTCGAAAGGTGTTGCACAAAATACAACGGCGCGAGTGCCGGAGGGTTTAAGTAAATTGATTTTGAAGCGCCCCTCGAGAAAGGTCGTTTGTTCCATGATTAAACATCTCTCGAAGTCTAGTCTTTTAGAACTAGTTTATTTAAAAGTTAACATTTTTTGTCGATTTTTCGTTCATTTCTTGAAAATCTCAATAGTTAACATCACCACTTTTATGATGCAGATTGTTCGTCTGAAAGAGCTACACAGTTTGTTCTTTGACCTTATAAACTTATTATTTCTTGTTTCCATGTGTTTGGGTTATTGAACCTGAATACTTTAATCTTATTTTCTCTAATACTAGCTCTAATTAAATTGTTTTCGTGCAGTTACTAGTTACTGGTTGAGGAGTGCGGGCATACAGTAAATCCCCATATAAACTTATACCTTCATGATATCTAGATGATCAGGAGAAGATCCAGAAAAAAAAATCGAGAGGGATCGGAAATTTCGATTTTGGAATGAACATTGTACAATACGTTATAAATAAAAACCTCATTTAAATGAAATCAGTTTTGGTGGTCAACTTTGGTTTGAAATGATTTTGAGTTTTGAACTAATATAAAATTTTAATTAATTTAAAATTTCTCAAAAATTTGAAAATTTTCGGAAAGGGTTCCGGACCCCAGGACAATGGCAAAGCATTGTATATAAGTGCTCTAAGATTGTAATAGACATTACCACAATTACATTGAACATAATCAGTCATCGAATCATAGATTGGAGAAGTTAGAAAGGCACAAGTGCAACACTAGATGGATTTTTCAAGGATGGGTTGCAAAGAAACTACTCAAGGCGGTTTTTTTCTATTTTGTTAGTCAACTCTTTTTCATACAATTTTGAAATTCAAAGTTTTGTTTATGTACAATTTTGACCTCGAAATACATGTAACCGTAACTCTGCCAAAAATGTTACCCGAATTTGTCGTAAGCTTCCCCTGGTTCGAGAAGTTAAAGCTGGGAAAGAGCGATATCTCGACACAAGCTTCATGGAAAAAATATATGTTTCGCAATATGATAAATGCTTAAACAAAAAATCCCTAATATTTAAACCTAAAAGGGCTGTAAAAATGAAAAAAAAATCCCAAAAAGCTTGTAACAGGCAATAGCAACACTTCTGTTGAATGAGCGTGGGCGTAGCGTAGATGGTAAATCGATTGCCTTGTACGCAGCGCACCTGATTTCGAGTCCCGACCCCGCACATAGGGTTAGAAATTTTTCATAAGAGATTTTTCTAACCCGAAGAGGCGAATGACCTTAAGGTTAAAACCTCTATAATCGAAATAATAAAAATAAACTTCTGTTGAATAAATCAAAACTCATTTTCGTAATATTATTGACAGGAGCTTGAGAACACTAACGAAAAAACGACGTGCGAATGGACTAAACGTGGCCAAGAATGGCGTTCTATATCTCGAAAGTCAACAGGTTTTGATCAAATCCTTCATTTGTAGTAAGGTAAAAATTCTAAATATGTAAAATCTATTTTTTGAAACTGCACAACCAGAAGATCGTCTTAATTAGCTATTCTTCAAATGACGGAATTTTCAAAAACATTTCAGATTTTTTTTAAATCGGTTAAGCTCTTTTTTTTTCAGTTTATTCATTGCATGAATTTATTGCGTTTTTTATTTAATACGAATATTTGACTATTTTCAGATATCTGATTATTTCATTTTAATAATTTATTTTTGTCATTTATTGAATTTGTTCATTTTATCTATTTTATTCGTTTCATTCTTTGTATTCATTATGATCAGTTTGTGTTTTTTATTTCATTTTATGATTTTGATTTTTTTTGCTTAATGAAGTTTTTAATTTATTTTGTTGTTATGTTTTATATAACTTATTCAGCTTAATCGAGGTTTTATTCGTGCCGGACACGAAATTATGTTCAACCCACCTCTAGTTAGGTACCGTAAATGGGGGTGACTTTGATCATCGGGGTGACTTTGATCACTCGAAACTTTTTTCGTAGATCGTTTTTTAAACCAGAATAGTCCACCGAATCATTTTAATTTGAAATGATTTTATTCTAAACTTATAAAATGCTGATTTGTTATACTTTTTGAAATTTGACTTTACCTGATTTTTACGAAGCTTCGTAAAGTGTCTATTTTTTATAAAACAAATAAATCTCAGATTTGAGCAAGAGTAATAAATTACAAGCGAGTTTTTATTTTCCTTTCGATTGGGATATGCTAAATTTAGTTTTAAGAGTTTGTTTATTTTTACTATATTTTTGAGAAACTAGTTGGCAATTATTTCAAATTATTTTAAGCTAAAATTCGCAACATTTTTTTTATTGTTCAATATTCCAATGTGTTAAAATGAATGGAACTTTTTGCACATTGATAAAATACTGAAACAAAACAATTTTAGCAGTTTTAAAGCTTTTCAGAATCTTTTATTCTAGTTGGACACAAATTATACGAATTTTGGTTACTTGAGTTTTACAGTACATTGAAATACGTTGTATAATACTAATTAACATCTATTTAACAATGAGTTTCTTTCCAGAATTAGTTTAAATATCATTTGAATGAAAAATATTAACATCAATAACTTAATGTGGGTGAACATGCAGGTTATCAATGTCACCCCGGAACACGCAAATGAACTTAAACCTGAAATCATTTTTGAAAAAATAGCTGTAAGCGGACAATTTTAGGTAAAACCATCCAATCTTGTTCTCCATACATCAGTACATGGTTTTAAAATATTAAACTTGAAAAAAAATGCGTTGCATCTAAAAATATGTAATGATTACTTCGAAAAGTGATCAATGTCACCCCGGTTTACGGTACCTACTTCGCATGAGTTCTGCAAACTAATGAATGCTCCGACGGTGATATGTGTAAGAAATGTCTCATCTCACTGCTAGGTGGAAAAGTCGACTTTATATAATAGAAATCTCGTAATGATCATATATAACCCCATCGAAATTTGCAACATTTCGCTTTTACCTTTCAATGCATATGATATTTTTTTTCGGTTGCGATGCGGTACATCCATTTACCACCCATATCCGCACCGCGACGAACCCTATACCTAAACGAACATATTTGTTGGGTGGTTTGTTTGTGTACCTATTCAACAATATTGCTGAACGGATTTTATGCATTCTTCATTTGATTAACCGTGCCGCTCTGGTAGATGCTGAGTACAGCCATTAAAATGTCCAAAACACCTCCAAGACCATATAGGAGTTAATAACTTAATTGTTTCTTTCGAATGCCGCTCTTATCTTTATTGGAGACGTCCACGGGAATTCCATTTAGGACGGAAACATCATCTAGCTGGTTGCTTTCATACAACATTTGCTGGTTCTGGAATACAAGTTCCCCGGTGCCGATTGATGGAGCGATGACTCGTTTCTGTTGGCGGCGAAAAGCTTTCCGAACTTTGTCGGGCCAGGCGTCCACGATAAAAACCACATAATCGAGGTAGATAAACTTCGATTTTTTATTTATTTACATTAATATCAGTTTAAAACGCTTTTCGATGGCACTCGGTCTATTAGTTCGTAAATATTTTTGTATTCTTTCTTCTCGGCTTTAGGGTATTGTACGGACTTTCTGAAGTTATACCATTGGATCCGCAAACCGTAATGCTTTCCCAAGCGTCGACTGTAAAATGCTCATCGACCACCGAAAATAAAAACAAGCGGCGCGAGACCATTCTGAGATAATGTTTAAAATAATGCTGATTGAGATGTTCAGAATGAATTTGAATACTCAGGGATGATGCAGTGAAAGATGAGGTAGCGCGTGGTGAGGAACTTGTTTGGTCGATTAGATTTCTCGAAAAATGAAGACATAGAAGAGTATCGATTCAGTATTTCGTTATTTGGATAATGATTTTATTGGAAATGAACAAATTTATTGATGCAAATTTGACTCAAATCACGCCTAAATTTCATTGAGTGAAATGTTTGAAATGGATGTGCGAAGTGACATACATTTATTTGTTCAATGTTTTGTGTTATCGGGGCAACTTAGGAGATACTGACAAAATTATATCTTGGCAAGAGAAACTTACCCACCTTGCGCCCAGGAAATGAAAGACTAATTCAATCAATTTATTAATTTCTCCTTAAGCGCCGAAAAGCTTTTGACCATCCTACTTGATCACCATGACGAGAAATCAAGTGCCGTAGCACTTGAAAGATGGCTGTGCTGCACTTTTCATTCACTGCTTAGCCCACTTTCACACCAATCCGGCGTGTGGTTGTCACCTGGAGGGTTTTAGGCACGTAATTGCATCTTTTTGTCCTATTCGGTGTATAGTTAACGTAAAGGAAATCGCTTCAAAAGTGACGACACTTTTCCCCGCCTAAAAAGGGGGCGACACGAAATTAAAGTTATTCGTTTGGAGGGCATTTCGAAGCACCATCATGACTAAGAATAGTGTATAGAGGAGAACAAAATGTTTTAGCGTGGCGAGTCCTCGTCACCGTTCGGTGTGTACAAAAATGATTCGCCTCACCAGGAGAAAGACCACACGAGATAATTTGTGTCACGCATCATCGCTTTTTTGGCACCGACCGGCATGCTAGTGATGACTTGTTTTTATGCCGATGTATTCATCATGTGCCCGTTTTGGTTCCAAAATAATAAAGCAGGACAAAAAGGTTCAAGCTTTATTATTACTATCATTTTTATCGGCATATATTGTAGTGCTTTCAGTTGAATTGATTCAATTTTGTTTGCTGTCGCATAGGGGTGTTTTTTTAAATAAATTGTTTATAATATTTGTTATTCAACCTAAATCAGTTACATATAAGTTATTACACCAACATTAAATTTTTTAACTTTTATTTAGTGGCCAAACTTCTTGCGTTTCTCGTATAGAACGGTCGAGTGATTTCTTAAAAATCGACTACATAGCCATATATCATATACCATTCGACTCGGTTTAACCAGATCAGAAAATACCTGTATGTATGAATATTTATATGAAGGGTGGATATTCAAATTTGCTTTATTTATTTTTTCCGCTGACACCAACTCTTCCTTGGTTGGTGATGAAATTAACGAAGGGTAATTTTTTTTCTTGTCACTCTAATGTCACTCTAATTTTTTTCTTGTCACTCTAATGTGCACGAATGCCACATAACTATCACAGCAATGGCTGAACCGAATTAAACAAAACTTGGTATGATTTCTATAAATTTCAAAAGCCAAGGATTTTTCTTCTCTTATTACAAGGATAGCCAAAATGGTAATTTGTTATCTTTTTCTTCTTCATGTGTGAACTTGATATTATTATGGATATTGTTAGTTGCTTTCAATATCTTTGTTAAAATTCTCCGTTTGATAATGCAAAAAATGTCATCAACGCAGGGCCGGCGGAGCACGTGGGCAGTATGAGTAGTACTACCCACTCGAAAATGACCGAGGAGGTATTTACCAACTTGATATTTTGGACAAACCTGAAATCTGAGATTAATCACATATGTGTTTCGCGCACAAAATGCATGCTTCTGAAATTTTCAATGTAATCCAATTCACATTTTTATTCAGATACAAATTTCTTTGTTTTACAATTTAAATTCATTGAAAATATGGAATAGTAATTAGGATTTGTTTGAAATTTGAAATTATTTTTTATATTTATGCTAAGGGGAATACATTTTGACACATCTACATCTTAAAACAAGGTATTCAGAACGATATACAAAAATAACAATGCAATTTTACTCAGACTAAAGAATGCAATTAGAAATGTTCCTAAAGACTAGATATACAATTTGTAATTTTTTAACAAGAATAATTATATGATTAAAAATTGAAACAAGGAGGTATACTAGTAGGCTTTCTATAAGAAAGACAAAAGACATACACAAGTTTGATTCCAACATCAGTAGCAGAGACCGTATCAGGGAAAGTGAGAAGACGGCGGACAACAATGACAGGAGAAAAAGAAATTAAACTTGCAGCTTTTGGCAAACAGGCCTCCTTGGATCCGCCGGGAACTCTTGGGATCAGATTTGCTGGTAGTTGTTGGCGTGTCAACCAAAATAACTAAATTTTAGATATCCATCGTGTTTAAGGTGAAGATATGTGGAAGCCACGTTGCTAGGCACCGACTCGCTTGTTTACATTGAGAAAAACTGAAATCTGAAGTGAAAATTCAAACGCACAAATGAGAGTTTCCGAACATTTTCCTTTAGTCATCTGCATATTGGCAGAAAATTTGAAGTTTTGTTAGTAAACGATTAAAGTTTCGCGAGTGTTTTTGCAGTGGTGTGTGAAAAAAGTGCATTTGAAAAAGCGCAATAAAAACGAGAAAAAGAGTGTTTCGAAAGGAAACCCAAGTGAAGAGGGCTGATATTTTCGCACAAAATAGGAGCTACAGATGGCATTCCGTTAAAAACTCGGATTGATTGTATAGGAAAATATTCTAGCTTCCTTAAGTAGCAGTTTCGTGGCACACCGGCAAGGTTAGTGTATTGAAAAACGTATTTTTATATTTGCTTATGTCAGATACATGGTTAGGCAAGGGAGAGGGGAGTGCGCGGCGTAGCAGCTATGTTGTGGCTCGCATGTATAATGTCCTTAAGGTGAAGATATGTGGAAGCCACGTTGCTAGGTACCGACTCACTTGTTTACATTAGCAAAAACTGAAATCTGAAGTGAAAATTCAAACGCACAAATGAGAGTTTCCGAACATTTTCCTTTGGTGATCTGCACATTGGCAGAAAATTTGAAGTTTTGTTAGTAAACGATTAAAGTTTCGCGAGAGTTTTTGCAGTGGTTTGTGAAAAAGTGCATTTGAAAAGTGCAATGAAAACGAGAAGAAGAGTGTTTCGAAAAGAAATCCCAAGTGAAGAGGGGTGATATTTTCGCACAAAATAGGAGCTACAGATGGCATTCCGTCAAAAACTCGGATTGATTGCATAGGAAAATATTCTAGCTTCTTAAGTAGCAGTTTCGTGGCACACCAGCAAGGTTAGTGTGTTGAAAAACGTATTTTTATATTTGCTCATGTCAGATACTTGGTTAGGCAGTGGAGAGGGGTATGTGTGGCGTAGGAGTTATGTTGTGGCTCGCATGTATAATGTCATTAAAAATATGTATATGAGATACATATAGAGTAGATCGTGGATAGTTAGGACATCTCGGACTGGAACGAGGCCGAAAAGATCCGTTTAACGGAGGTCTGGCGCTAGAACACTAGGCGCACGATCAGACAACATGTTTAATGTTGCGATAACCTCACTACAACCGCTCTCCACGATCTCGATACGCCGGAGAAGCGCATTCAACGTAGAACGATTGGACATAACCCGAGATATCACCGAAGGAAGTCACGACCTTCCACTTCCATCCCCTTTAAACCAAGGTTTGTTCATACCTTTGGATTCCTGAACTTCCATTGTCCTACGAAATTTGCAAAAAATCGGGCGATCCGACGTTTAGAAAATGCTTTTGCGCGTACAATTCTGTCACTCGCTGCTCACCACGGAGTGGGAGATCGTCCACGGTTGTTCGCGTTGGGTATTCATTTCGTCTGACCTTTAATTGCAGTATAGCCAGTCAAAACGTTGTACGCACGTTGTACGGTGTACGTTATTTTGATTCTATTGTTTCGGATATAGTGGACGCGTAGCTCTTTCAATCAATGGGCACACTAATTGTGGCGAGGTCGCGTATAATCATAAATCTAACGTGGTTGGCCTGTAAAATAGGCATTCGTGTCATTTTCACCGCATTCAAGAGGGTCATATTTAAATTGGCGCAAGTATAATGCAGTAGGATATATCGGTTATCATCGTTATCAAGACAACGCCATGGAAGTTAAAGTCTTCTAGCACCAGCTGAGGTTCGATGTATATGGAAACAATGTCAATAAGTTTTTGCCTTTGAATCGAACTTGACAGCGAGAACTTCGATACCTGGTACTGAGCACAGACTAATCCAATTGAAATAATAGTATGTTTTGATCCCCAAACCGCTCCTACATAGTGTTTTCTCTGCCCTGGCGAATAATGTTAAAATTGTGGAAGATCTACGTAATAAGTTAACCAGCTTTTACGTACTGCAAATGCATTGTATAAAACCTTGGAAAATAATAACCCTGACGCACTTACGTCGGTTTTGTAACAGCACCCATCAAGCGACACTCTCAGGTCTTTACGACGAAGCTCAGGAGAGGCGATGATTTTCCTCTTTCGAAAACGTATAGGCACATTAAAATATGTTCCCTCAATGGGATTGTCAGAATCTCGCTCTTTAGTGAACAAGGGAGCGCAGAAAATAGTGGTGGCCGGTGGCGTAGCCTTCTTTAACATTTATTCTGGTAGTGTTCCTCAAAATAATGCTTCAGTTTATTTCCCGTATAATTTATGTGCACGATATGACAACAGTTTATGTGGATTCTCTCCACAGAAGGAAAACTTTTCATAATTCTTGAGCGTTTTTTCAAAACGTCATATCTGCAATGAGTTACTCTCTTTGTTTACTTTCTCTTTCGATTTTTACGGCGTCACTATAACACGTTTCACTTATTTTACAGTACAGATCGAACGACGGTGGTTTTAACTAGCATATTATGCAAAAAGTTGAGGGATAAATGTTAAAGTGACCGAATTATTAACAGAAGAGAAAGTAAACAAAGAGAGTAACTCATTGCAGATATGACGTTTTGAAAAAACGCTCAAGAATTCTCTCCGCATGTGCCACACCATGCCTTGTTTCTACAATGCTTAACGCTATGGCCTCATTATTTACAACGACGGCAGCTTATGCCCCGCGCTATAAAAAGGCGAACAGATAGACGAGCCCCGTTAAAAAAAAACAAAGTTTGGAAGAACAGATCCTGCGAAAGACTCTAAATGAGGCTGATTGTTTTCTTATAATCCACGATTTTTGCTGAACGCATACCAGAATTTTCACTGACTGAATCGAAGGGTTCTGGTAGGAGCCAACCCTATATTTCGCAATTAGGGCCCTTCTCTGAGACTACATCATCAATCTCTACTTCCCGGGCGGGTACGTAGACAAAATATTTCTTCGTACATGCCCGAGTGTTGTTTAGTTATATCACGCAATATATCCATGATGTTAAATGGCTTTGGTCCAGAAATAGACCATCCAGGAGCCGGTTGCATTAAATGGATATGGCTTGTATTGAGGAGACTTATTGGCATTATTTTTGTCATCGGAATTCGAATCGACCTCCATTAAGCCTGATAGGATATATGTCGTTGGAGATACTTTCCCATTAGCCAGACTATCGTGCAAGTTTTGGTACCCACCAAAGAAGGTTCTATCGTAGGAAATGGAAAATCAGTGTAACGAAATTGAAAATAATGGAGTAATTGGTACTATAGCTATGGCCTTACAATTGCTCTGTGTAGTATAACTAATTGACAAATATATTTTCCCTGCGCCGTTAACAAAGGGTGTTTCCACCAGGTATTATAAGGGGCCGTACACAAATGACGTAGCTTTTTTCGGCGATTTTTGACCCCTCCCTCCCCCTTCGTAGCATTTGGTCACAAAGTTCTAACCTACCCCTCGTAAATAACGTAGCATTTACTTACCTCCCCTCCTCGTCCCATGCAAAGCGCCCGTGGGATGAAAAAAAAATTACATGCTTTTCAATTATTTTAAATACCTACATGTCCTTTCAAAATGTTTGTCGACTTTTATCAACATTTTCATTATAACAGCAAATTGCGTGCAAAATAAGCCCATTTCATGACAAATATAGTGTTGATAGTTTTGTTTTGAATTTTATATGTCAAGGGGAGCATGAAGAGAAGTTCTCTCAGTTCACATTCCTGCAGCTGCCAATGATTCTAAGAAGCATACGTGCATCTAAATTTTAGTAATTTAGATGCACGTATGCTTCTTAGAATCACTTTGCTTGGTTGAAACCAAAAAATTTAATTCTGCTTCCAAAATAAGTTTACTAGTTAGCAGCATTAGCTAACTAATGTAGCAAGTTAAATCCGCATACAAAATCTTTTCGTATTTTTGCGAACTTGTAATTCCACGAATCGCAAAATTTACCTCATAAAAACCGCATCAAAAGTAACTTGTTTGAATTTAAATTTATTTCTCTTGGGAATGGAGGATCATTAAATTGTTTTCTATAAACAATGGGTTTTAAACTTAGTGCTACGTCGCACAACTTCTGGCCCTACCCTCCCCCTCGTCACACTTCGTCACAAATTTGGTATACCCTCCCTACCCCCCAAAATGCTACGTCATTTATGCATGGCCCCTAAGGCAATTTTTATTTTCACTTACACACGCCATGTCTGAACTTTCGTCAGTACAGGTAGAAATCTTTTCGAATCTAACTACACACTCGGGAAAAAGTGTTGCCGGCCCTGCATCAACCTATCTCCACCAGCGTTCTAGCAATACATATTTCATCCTTAAATATTCTTTTCTAGGTTTGCTATGAAAAGTTCACAACGGAATGGAGAGAGCGGGGTTACCCATAGGGACTAGAGTAACAGGAAAAAAATGACCCCTATCGGCCCACCACTGAGTCGATTTCTAGTCCCACCAGGAGTACTTGTTCCAAATTTGCAAATCGGACAAGTCTAGCTACCGGACCAACGTGCCTGAAGTTTGTATGAGATTTTTCGACAATTTACATGGAGAAAATCCACTAGCTCACATTTTCACCGCTAGGTGGCACTGTTCGCATCGTATTATCACTGTAAGTGAAAATAAGAAAGATAATTTAATTGTCTACAACTTTGTCGAAGACTGCTAGTATATCCGGTTTTGTTAAAAGAAGTTATTAAACTTTTAGCGAAGTGATATCTGAGTCAGTTTTTCGTAGGGCCTAGCGGTGCATGGTTGTGCATCAGTACTCAATTCGCACGAACTAATCATTTTTGTGAAAGAACCGTTAGATTTAGCTCAATAGTATGTTCAGAAGAATTGTAGTAAATAATAGGAGTCATGTTTTGGTTAGAACATTTTAGTACCACTTTGTACCGCATAGAGGGCGCCAACACTAACTTTTCAACGGAGAGAGATAGAAATTAGGTGTCTTCCACAAAGTTGTAGAACAGGCATATTGCAATAATTCTCCCAAACATCTCGATATTCTATCTCTCTTCTATGAAAACTTAGAGTTGGCGCCCTCTATACGGTCACAGTAGGAACTAAAAATTTCCAACCAAAACATAACTCGTATTATGTGGTAGAACTCTTCTGAACATCCTATTGAGCAAAATCTAACGGTTATTTCACAAAAATGTATAGTTCGTAGGAATCGAGTACTGATACACAACCATGCACTGCTAGGCCCCATGCAAAACTGACTCAGACATCACTTCGTTAAAATTTTAATAACTTCTTTTAACAAAGCCGGATTGACTAGCAGTCTTCGACTAAGTTGTAGATAATTAAAATATCTGTCTTATTTTCACTTACAGTGATAATACGATGCATAGTGGGTTTTCTCCATGTAAATTGTCGAAAAATCTCATACAAACTTCAGGCACGTTGGTCCGGTAGCTAAACTTGTCCGATTTGCTTCAAATTTTGTGCAAGAGCTCCTGGTGGGTCTAGGAATCGAATCAGGGGTAGGCCGATTGAGTTTTCAAAAATTCTTCAATTATTTTTCTGGGCAGTCTAAGGGACACCCTTATTTTGTTTAGATAAGACACCCTGGAATGTGAAATTTATTTTATGCAAAGGCGAGTAAGTTTAAGATAAGACCTCACATTGCTTCTCCATAGACTATTGCTATTCTGTTGCACTAACCAATCCTCTCAGAGGTTAATTGAATATTTGTCAGGGACACTTAGGAACAGGGCGGTTAGTTACATCGAAAATGACAATTATCTCGTCATCTTCGATTTCACCTGAGTTCTGAAATTGGAATGCGAACTGTGCTCTTAACTGAGCAATTATGCAATTGTTTAGACACTGGTTTAACAGCTGAAATAATTTTCCCCATTTCTTTCCTAGGTTTGTTGATTTAAGATAGTACCTTCATTCTAGGTAAGGTGGAATTTGAAACTTCGAGACGCGTCAGACTGTCCCCCAGGAAGGGTTTGCATTTTTAGGGTTTTATCGACACGTATGATCATGCCGGGGAGAGGATTTGTTATTTGAATTCTGTATGAACCAGAGTTTATTATTTGTAGCATATCGTCTTCATATTAATGCTTATCCATGACCACTACTTTATTTCCCTTATGAGCCTTGATGAAATCAACCGACTTTTGCCTAATTTCCTTAGGTGATTTTTAATTCTTTTGTATCTCTCTGAATTTCAGAAACATTTTCTTTAATGACTCCAGTTACTATCGTTCTGGCGTCATTGAATCCTGTTGTAATATTTAACTTATTCTTGAAATAATTCACTTTCGGAACAGCTAAAGTTTGAATGCCACACGAAAGTAGGAATCTTTGAAAAAATGGTGCAAATTCGAATGGTAGTTTTAGAAGTTAAAATTTTGGTTTGAAAAATAAACAGTATTGCTTCCTTCAACCAAAAGTTGGATTTTAGTGATAACTGCAAGTTCGTAGAATATATTGACCATAGAACGTTGCACTGGGGTACAAAGGTACCCCACGCCTTCTTTGTAGTAGTGTGAAGAAATCCGCATTTATCCACCTGGGACCCCAACCATAATTCAATTTAGAGTTCCTAGCAAGAGTAGGAAAAGGTGGCATGGGGTACGTTTGTACCCCAGTGTACGGTTGCCGTTGGCGTTTCGTCAGGATTCGTGCAGTCAGTGGAAATGAGACTCGTTACAATTCTAGTTTAAATACTGGTTGTTTTACTACGTAAGTAACAATTAGTATTATATAATCGTTCTTAATCATTTATTCTATTAATTTGATTTAATTTTGAAAAAGAAAAAAATATCGTTCTCATTTTTGCTGATTTATATTGTTTTATTGTTTATTTTTTATAGATTTAACAATAGCTCGCAGGTATAATTGGCGCACAGTAACTTTTATAACAGTAACGTTGCGTGTTACCAATGTATTACTGGTCAGAAATATTTTTTTCATTTCAATTTCTACCCCATTTCGTGGTATATTCCAAAACCCGATTTTTAAACTTTCACAATTCCATTTTATACCGTTTCTAGACAATTCTTTCAACTTTTAGAATTATTTGATTTTTTTCAAATAGGTTGAAAATTCGCAAGGTATAGAAATTTTTGTGGAAAAAGTCAAAACCGCGATTTTTTCACTTCTTTTTTTGTTCAAACCAATTTATGTAACGTTTCGTACTTCCATTTACACAGCTGTTTTCGCAATTAAAAACGACGAAAATGAAGTATTATACATTTCTTTTGTTTGAATTTTTACCTGCGAAAAATGCGATCAAATGCGCATGGTACGTTTGTGCCCCAGTGCAACATTTTAGGGTGGCAAACGCAAGTGCAACGATCTAGGGACTGATCAATTAAGATTTTAATAGGAAAAGTCGAATTACTGAGCCCTAGGTCATATTTCCAAAAAAACCATTTCGCCTCGAAAATTGGGACTGTGGTATCTTCATAATAAACATAATATTCTGCAACTTTCCTTTTTGCTCAGGCACTCTACTTTAGTCTAATAAACAGTTTTTATTTACAAAGTTGCAGAAAAATATTCTAAATATATCCTACGGAGAAATGCTGACTCTAAAATAATAATGTAATTGACATTTTCAAACTTTTGCTGACAAAACTAACCATGGAATCCTGCGTCCATGTATAAAAAAGGCGCAATTGCACCACTATGTTGTTCAAAATAGTTTTATTTTTCATTAGAAAACTGTTGAAATAATTAGAATTGGTTCAAAAATGGCTTATTTATTAGCGCCGAAAATGGATTTTCTGTTGGGCGGGAACAGTGTAATTAGAAAGTTTATAGTTTCACTGCTTATCTGGGATCGTTTCCCAACCCACACATAATGGTTTTTAGAACCTTATTAAAAATAGTTTAATGATTTTTATGGTAAAAACTCTATAAACTAAATAAAAATGGGCTCTCAATCTAGATTTTGGGAGCGCAATGAATTTTTATTTATTTTTTTTTTGCTTTTATGCTCTAATCAACCAGGCCTACAACCTTCAACAGGACATTTGTAAAGTTCTGAAGCATTGTAGCACAATGTTATCTAAGAAATCTGATTTAGCAAATTAGTTCAGCAATTCAAAAACCCACATTAGTCTTTTTTGACAAAACTTTTTAAAACTTTATTCTTCTAAAGTTTACCGCTTGTCACTTGTCGGCAATTAAACTTTATCAATACACTGACTGAGTTCATTAATTTTAATTGGCATTTACGCTCAAGTGATAATTCAACCAGGTTAGTTACTTCATAAACTACTTTGCACAGTTTTCGTGTACAAGGTGGGAAAAACGGACAAAGAAAGTATAATCTTATCTAATGCAACACTCTGTATATAATACGGCTTTTCCTGCGTGTCTCGTTCGACCTTTCCTGATGGACTCGGGACTGCCCGAAATAATTCCTCGCCATACCTACCACGGCAAGAAATTAAACAAACGCGAAGCAACTGCCTCTGGGAGCCGAAAGAAGCAAAAGAACTCCAATCAGGTGGTAATACTTTAAAAACTGACAAAACGTAACCATAATAATCGTCATCGTGTCAATAAAATATCTCCATCGACAGAAAGGGGATCAAGCCGAGAGCGGACGTTCATATTATGCCTTTTGTACCACGACCATTTCGAATTGAATAGAACCGCGAAAGAAATAAAAAAAAGCTGAAAAGATTTCGATTCTCCAGATTCTTTTACGCACTCCGTATGGCTTGTGGCATTACGCTCCTTAAAAAAGTGAAAATATTTCATAGAATTAAACGTATTTATAATACATATATGAAAATGTTAATTTTCTGGTTTAATTAACCGCAATTAATGTATCGCCCAGTATGTGGACACCGCCGCAGGCCAAAATGAGAGAACCGGTTCAATTGAAAGGAAACTGCGATGCCTCTACGGTTAGATCGAGCTGGTTCGTTACCTACTCGCTGGGATGAACGGAAGATCAAGTGATGCCAGTTGTTTGTAGAAGTTAGGCACAGTAAGCATAAGAGGTAACTGCGAAACTATATCACAGAGAACAATCATATAAGATAGAAAAAACTTTCCCGAAAAATCTGTGTTAACCTTTAATTGAAAATACGTTGAAAATCACCATAGTACACAGGTTCGCATGCGTGAATCACCATTGTATCTAAGTTTGCATACAAAGTCCGTATAGCGATTTCTGGACGATTATAGCGCCGGCTAGTGACAAGTTTCTATTTTCCGACAGTATTTCAAATTGACAGTTTTATGTCACCTTTAAAACTTGAATGGTATTTCAATTATCAGTGACTGTATTGTGTCAGTAATTATTCTGGAAAAATCATTATTTATCACGAATAGATCGGAATGATCGTATAGAGAGTGAGACAGATTGTTCCGGAATGTCTTGAATGGACTTTCCAACAACAACTACAATTTTAGCTTAATGACAAAGTTCTGTGTGCTAGTACAATTACTTCACCCTTTTGATTCTCCACTAGATGTGTTTTATTTTCAACAAAAAGATTATTTTGAGATTTCAAAATAGCATATAACATAGATTTTGACTCCTTCATGAACAATTCAACCTTCCAGAATTGAAACCGGCCATCAGTCGGATTTTAGTTGAGATGTGGAGAATTATAGAACTGTTCTCAGATAGGCTTTCGCACGAAATATTTACACTCTTTACACAAATATCTGCGTCATATTTATTGTAAGGCTTTCTCCGCTCATCTGGCAACAATATCTAATGAATGTAGAGCCTAAACGTTCATCATCGCTGCCGTTGCCTTATTGTGTATAGAGAGCGGAGAAGAAATATTCTATACATCTTATGTTACTATAAGAACGATGCGGATTAAGCTAATTTAATGATTATCGCCTTTTCCTTCGCGTTATGCCGACGGACAACTCACTGACACACTCACTAATAAGCTTTTTTGTCCGGTGCCATTGATGTTTTTCAAGGCAGTTAACAAACATCACCTGGAGCTTTTTTTCCGGCTTTCGAAATGAGCAGCACAAGAAAAGAATCTTTGATGACGCTCTGAGCTAGCTTGTGGAATCGTAAGGGGAGACGGAAGAAGTAAACACTTTTTACGAACAGTGGCCCGAGAAGGAAGAAATGATTTGTATAAATAGCTTAATTATGCTGAATAGGATTCGTCGCGGTTGCGGTATTTACCGCAACCGCGCGGTATTTACCGCACCCGCACCACAAAAACTGCGGTGCGGTAAGACACTTTTTCTTGCGGATGCGGTGCGGGAAATGAGCATTTACCGCGCGGTATTACCGCAACCGCACTTAAAAAAATAATTGATAAGTCTGCAGTCTACATTAAAAAGTGAATTAAAACTTTGACTTTTACCATTTAAGAACGACGAAACTTATTACCTTACGATAGGGAAACAATAAACATTTGATTGCTCTAATTTCCATGGACTTGACAATGATTGGAAAATAAATCCGAATATAATCTGTATTCGACCTATCAAGTAGCGATTTTTTACATTTTGTTTATTCTAATATGATAAAACAATCTGTTACTAAGAAATAAAATCTATAAGCTGTGTCCAATATAATTTGGCATCTGTATTTTTACGACATATTTTGAACACTTTTAAAAATTTACAATACCTTTTCAAATATATAAAATGCACAATACAATCATTGAAAAACAATTGAATTGCACTGTCAAATCCAATTTAAAAATGCACCATTTCTCCCGATTCCTCTTGACAATTGTGGAATTATGAATCGTTTACGATGACATTTTCTCAACTGTGAATTTTGATTAAATTGGAGAACTTTTGATTAATTTGGAGAACTTAAAAGTTTTCCTATTTATTGCTGCGGAAGAACGTTTTTGTATGTATAATGATGAAGTACATGTAGGGTTCGCAGTACCGACCCTTTTTGTCGAGAATCGGTACTACGGTACTGAAGCCCTTTTTTTAAATTCGAAAAGAACTTCAAAATGAAATTGAATGCTGAAACTGATGACCTTATTCTCAGATGATTGAACATGTTTATTGTTTTTAATTGATTCGGAATGGCATGACTCATTTCAGCAGAAAATATTTTTTGTATGCGGCACCTTCTTTTATTTCGAAATCTAGGCCACTATGAAATCAATAACTGCTAAGCGGTGCGACTTTTATCGACTTTAACAGATGGTAAAAGTAAGAAACACTACTAATAACAGTAAATCAAAGCGAGAATGGCAGTAAATCCGAGCAGGTTGCTCGCTTTTCCTCTCTTGATTTGCTGTAAATTGGTTTCGACCTGCATACCAAGGCTCTTTGCTTTCCTGTAAACTATGGAGTTTTGCTGAATTTTCCTATCACTAATAATCACAAATGGAGTAGCTCACCAAGTCTAAAATTGTTAGCTGCTAAATCGCTGTTCTTTATTTTATAAATAAAGGTTTAAGAGAAAACCAAAGGCATGATTTAGACCATAGTCTTATTACGTGCCACCCAGTAAAAAATGGAAACCAACCAGAATGTCGCTAATAAAAAAAATCATAGCAAATTTTTACGTCTCTTACGCTAGATGTGAATATTATGAAATTTAGTACAAGATCGTTAAAATTTAATAATAACAATATAAAGAATTTAAACATTCCGTTCAGTACAACGGGAGCTAGTAATGTTTAACTTATAGAAGGTAATTAATATAATTAAAAGTTATCTTGCAGACCGATATTTTGAAACATGTCCCCCTAGAGAATCCACATATTTTTCATAAAAAAAAATTGTATGGTACCGAAAATACCGGTACTGGCTTTTCTTCAGTACCGGTATTACGGTACCAAAAATGGGTCGGTATTCCTGGGATTTTCGGTACTGGTATTACCGGTACCACAACCCTAAGTAAAGCTACATTTCACATGACTTCAGTGCTATGCTAAGATTTACCTTGTTTCGAAAGTATGTATTTCAAAATGTACGGAATTTTATTAATAAAACTTGCAAAGTGTCAACTTTTTTAATTTTTTAATAAATGTTACATTCTGAGGAGTCCGTCAAAGTTAATGTACGTGTAAATAAGAGTAATATTTTATTATATTTGGTTATTCAAAAAAAATATTAATTTTTCAACACACTTTTCAAAAATATAGAATTTTACCGCATTTACCGCATTACCGCGCGGTGCGGTGCGGTAAATGCAGTGCGGTTGCGGTAAGCGGTGCGGTTTCATTATTTTTTTGCGGTTGCGGTGCGGACTATCCATTTACCGCCCACATCCGCACCGCGACGAACCCTAATGCTGAACACCACACAAAAAAACTTGCGATGTGTATAAGCGTATTGTTCGAGGCCTGAATGGTCCAAAGGTTGCCTCCAGCAAGTGTCAGATGGTAGCCAATCGAGGCGTGCTCCGAGGTCAACGGTTGATGTGCGAAAGTGATAAAAAGTTCGCCATAAATAGAAACTGCAGCCCAGTGCCAGTGAGTTTTTCGTCTTTTGATGGCTCGCTAAATACATAAATCAATTGTTGACTCTTAGTAGCTCACATTAGTTGATGACAGATCGCCTATGCTCCTAATGAAATTATGCAACAAACGCTCCTGCCGTTTCTGTGTTACAATCGAACTGCTGCTTTATGCTATCTGAATTTATTCCGTTTTTTTGTAGGGAAGTGTCAACGGTTATGAGACAGGTTTTATTTTTATTTCGTGAATAGGGTTCCCACCTCGGGAGAGGCTTTGATCCGGAGATTTTCACTGATCTGGAGGGTGGTGGATTTTGAGTGAAAGTAGACAGAAATTGAAATCAAAGCGATTGCTCGGCATTTTAGAGCACTTTAATCGCTTTTTATTACTACGTTAAAATAATACTGTAATTTTTGACGCTTGAGATCTGTTTTATCGGTTTAATGTGGTGTTGTATTTCACTTCCCCGACTAGGTGCCAAGAATACAAAAGCACCAGCTACTCTTACTGTGGAAGATAAGTCGAACGAGCATTGCTCTCCTCCACAACTAACAGGAAAAGGAGAGCAAAGGAGGCAGAATTGTGACATCACAGTATGTGGTGTCAGTTATTCATCCCCAACAAAATTTTATTTCGCAACAAAGGGGCAAAACTCACCTCCCTAGCCCAGTTAAGGATCGCTGCCGGAGTAGCAACAACACCGGAAGAACTCGTTTGATGTTGACCTAGGCAGTTGGATTAGAACAATTCTGCCAGACTTTAGTGCAGCTCAGTGGCGTAGCCAGAAATTTGGTTTGGAGAGGGTTTTGATGAAAATCGCAAATTTTTTGAAAAAATGCTGAAATTTAATTTAACAGATGTCATTCCAGTCTACAAACAAGAAGGATCAACATGGAACAGTTTTCAAACCTCTATAGATTATTTTCTTGTATAATATGTCAATGAAGTCAAAAATTGCGATCTTTTAAAGTGGGATAAATGATCTAAAAAAATTTCAACGTTCAAGATCACCTAATATAATAATCCTTGACTTTGAAGGTTTGACAACTTCGGGAAGTTATCAACATAAAACAGCGCCTGCTTTGATATAGAAATTTTAGTGATTAACTCTCACAGAGGTAATTATGGTGAATTAATTTTTCAAAAATATTAAGAGACATGGTGCCTTCAGCAAAGTTTTTGATAATGTCATTTCAAACAATTTTGTTGAAAATATGAAGGCAACATGAATTCAACATATAGGGATTTAAATGGACTGGGCCTGCTATATTTCTTCTTAGTGAAGAAAAATTTAGGTGAAAACTATTTTTTTTTCTGCGCTACGGATAAAATTGTTTGAAACAATCATTGCGAGTTGAGAACACAAAACCTATAACTAAATTATGGATGGATGGAACTGAAACTTGCGTTTCGACTTCATCTCATCAGAATCCGACACTAACTTGGTGGGCCATAATTTAGCTTGCGCCGAATTGATGGAAGTTTTTTTGTAAGCTTCAAAGGCACCTTGAACGCAATGTAAATTTATTATTTAATTACCGCAGAAGAGATTTATCAAATACAGTAATTTCAGAATAGCTTGTTGTAAAGGTTTTCTACTACTATATTTCGATACTCTGAATATGTGGGATATTTATGTCTTTGACAAAGTTGTTTGAAATAGCACTTTCGAAAACTTTGCTGGAGACATTAAGTCTCGACCCAAATTTGGTTGAAGAGTAATTCTTGTCTATAATTACTTCTAGGAGGATTAACCGTCAAAATTATTCTATCAGCAGATGAACAGTTTTACGTTTTGAAATTCTTCAATGTTACTTAACATCGAAATTTGGCAGTTTCGAATGAATGTGATCGTGACCGTTCAAAATTTATCGAGTATTAATTTTACTTTTCTTCATTAGTCAACCTCACAACTTGCAGTACTAGTACGTAGCACACAAAATTTTAGTACGCCATTCATTGCATCCTGCTAAGAGGCTATTCATATAGTTGATAATACAACAAAAATCCAATGCTCATAAAACCGATCCTGACCTGCTAGAGACAAAATTACATCAGCTTTCAACTAGTTTCTGAAATGTTATTCTTGTTGTTAACCATATTGAATTGTTGTCTAAACTCTACACAATCTAAAAAAATACATTTTCAGCAAATGTTGAAATGTATGTAAGTTTTCAAGCTTATGTTTTATATGCAATCAACCTATTCAAATTTAGATTCCCATTCGAAAAATTGTCTCTAATCCATATTTTGAAGCATCTTTCCAAAAATGAGCTCATAATATTTCAGACAGTTATTTTATTTTACATTGAAGTAATTTGACAACTATGGGATTTTGGCTAAGAGATAAGTTACAAGATCCCCTTCCCACAATTTTCCAAAAGTTCTCATGACGCTTTAAACACAGTTCTCAATGTAGTGATCAGAGAATATTTTTCCAAAAATATTTTGTGGCATATTAAATTAAATTCGTCAGCATCAATTTTTTTCAATCCAATTAATTTTGGTTTGGGGGGGTTTTAACCCCCAAACCCCCCCCCCCTGGCTACGCCACTGGTGCAGCTGGTGATAAGCACCACTAAGAGTCAAATGATTTGGTAAAATTGCAGCAAAATAACTTTTTACACCATTTTGAGCGACTTAGTGGAATGCAACATTTCAATTATAGCACATAGCGAAATATTACTTTCCTTGACCCTCCGGAAGTCGCGCATATGTCCTATCGAACGAGCATCCGCTGGTCCCCTAAGACTATTTCGCCAGATTTTCAGAGCAGCGTGCACTCAGTGCACTAGCGCGACTTCCGGAAGATTAATTTGTAGTAAATTTTATTTGTTTTTAATTTTCATTGCTTTGTGAAAGAAATTTCCAAAATTTGGTGAACTCTTCGCCACCTTGAAACGAAGGGTTAGTCGGGAAAATAAATCTGAACCAAAGTAATAGTTGACTTAGACTTTTTAAATATTTTGTAAAGAATCAATTAATTCCAAAAAAATTGAACCTATGCTTCTTCCCACCAAACCCGGAGAAATTGATGTAAAACCCGGAGACCCGAATATCGCTCCCGAAAACCGGAGTCTCCGGGTCAAACCCGGAGGGGTGGCAACCCTATTCGTGAAATTAGATTTCATGCTATTGGTGCAAAAATTGGCAATCCTGAATTGAGCGGAAGGAACGAAATATTTTGAGATCGTCTGTGCAGGACCGGTGATTAGTTTTCAGCACTAGATACCCGACTTCGGCGTAATGCAAAAACATCAACGGTCCCAAATTGGTCCACTGCGCTATTCCTGATGTAAAATGTAAATTATTTGTGTTTATTACTTAAAAACCTGGCAATATCTAATGACAAATAATTGTCAATGGATATTGCCAGGTTTTTAAGTAATAAACGATCGGAGAGCTAGCAGTGAAACGGCTGCAAAAACTACCGTTTATTTTTATGAACGTGTCCACTGGAAAAAAGACAGAGAAAGAATACCCGGAACGCTGAGAATGAAGAAACGGTGAAAATTCACCTTTTTATTGAAAACACCGAGAAAAGATATGTCCTCAAACAGGAATTGAAACTGCGATCTCCCAGTCTCTAGTTGGGTGCGTTAACCATTCAGCAATCGAGTAACTGTGATGATGTCATCACATATTCCCAATAGTATCGTGATCACCGCTGCAGCCTCCCATTCCTCCCAATTGACCTATCAACCCCCAATGTCTCCTTTAAGCAGATCGTCACCTCTCCCTCGCATCGATCGGGCCAAATCTCTCTCGTTATCTATTTTTAGGACTTGTTAAACAAACACTTCGACAAGAAATTAGTGAGGGCAAAAACTAACTCATTCAATGTGTTTCAACGTCTCAAATGCTTAGTGTGGAAGTTTACCGTGACTTACCTTTATGTCGGTTACGACAGTATGAAGTAACAAGTTACTTTACGCTTGTCCGGACATGCCGTAGACTCAGGTGATTCGCATCTCTAATGCCAAAAGATCCTGACTCTTGCGGTGGCAGACAAAGGGTTAAGTCGCCGGCAGTGGCGGTTCCAGGGGGAGGGTATTTGAGGTCCGGACCCCCGCCCCCGAAAATTTTTAACTTCTTGAGAAATTTTAAAATAGTTTCTATTTCAAATTCATTCTAAGTTCAAAATTATTCCAAACCAGATTCGATTTCCAAAACTGATTTTAATTAAATGTGAGTATTACATATTATGCATTGTACAATGAACATTTCAAAGTCGAAATTTTGGACCCCCTCCGAAATTTTTTTCGAGATCCGCTCCTGGTCGCCGGTAAACTCTAAGTTTGCTCATATGACCCTTTTCCACGCTTTCCTAAAAAACTTTCTTCCTTCAACTTGCTCTCCCTTGAGTACTATGGCTCTTAATATCGAAAAATATGCTTCATCTCCCAGTCCCTTGCTAATTGAACGCCTTTAAAAACATAAAAAAGTTTGAAACTATTTAAAAAATGAAACTAACTTAAATTTTCTTACCAAATTGAAATTGGTCCTTGGATCCGTCGCAGGTTTCAAGTGTTTCAGCTTCGACACATAGCATCTCGTACTGAATATGTAAAAGGCATTTCCACCATCACATTGAACATAACCAGCCATGAAATAGTAGTTTGAAGAAATGAAAAAGGCATAACTGCACCATTAAGTGGATTAGAACAGGTTTTTCAAATATTCGAAATTGTAGCAGCCATCATTTTTCTATTTTTAGACTGTTTGAAAGCGCCTATCCAAAAATTCAAATTGCTCGTTGGCATAAATTTGTCTGCACGAAAATTTTATGCATCTCGTCTAAAATATAGGGGGTCATTTCGAACAATTTTATAATTAATGGTGCTCTAATAAAACTATGATCATAATCAAAGCGTGGATCATAAGCGTGGCCACAGATAATCTTGCTCGTTGCGTTTACCTCGTTATGGTCTGTGAATTTCGTGCCGTGCCCTCTTTACCATCAATTGGTATACACTACCCATCAAAAGTTTGGAATGACTTCAATAGGTTTAGCATCACTTTAAAAGGGTAAATTCAGGCTGCTATATCATGAAATTCTGCTTATCCGTAATGAAACTTCAGCAAATTTGTTCTGGAGGCCAAGGACGTTCTGTGGGTGAACGGTTGGGAACTGAATTTTGTCACTACATGGCGTTAGTGTACAAGTGAAGTTAATCATTTGAACTTCTTTTATCTAGTGGGACCACACAACCAAAAGAAGTTTTGGTAGTGTTCAAAATAATGTCAGAAAATATATGCGCCAACTCGTTAAATGCTTATTAATCATATGTGGGTGTGCAGGGCAGCGAACAATACTGATAAAGTATATTTTGAGGAAGATATAACCTAATATATTTCACAATCATACGAGCACCATATTGTGACAGAGTCAGCGTCAATTTCCTTAAGGATCACAATAAATTATAGTACTTATTCACTAAGAAATCTGTGTTACTTAGCTGAGGACACAAGTTTCTTTAGATAGTTTGAGTGCTAAAATACAGTATTTCATATATACACTAGCGCCTCGAAATGATAAAGTCATGGCATGACCTTCCGAACGATTTTCCTAAAGACAAGAACCTTCTAGGACGTTAGAAAAACGATACGAAACAATTTGAAGGTCATAACTTCACTAGCGCCATGTAGTGACAGAATTCCAAACTAAAATGTTCACCTGCCGGATGCCTTTTGCAATACCTTTTGAAGCGCCTCAAAACTTTTGATCGGTAGTGTAGGTTGAAATGCGCATAACCTAGTTCAGTTCAGTACAGTAACCCTTTTTTCGTGTCTCAATGAGCCATGCTTTAAATCACCGATTCATCTCAACTGCTCCCAATTGACATCAATTGGGTCTCAGAGTTTTTGTTCTTTTTTGTTTCATTCCTCATTGTTTTAGTGTGAGGATGGTCACGGCGATCATGATGGCGGCATTGACGTTGCTTGAATGCGGACGGACAGAAGAAAGTGCGCTGAGATATTTAATTTGTCACCCTTCGGATTCATCGCCATCAAGTGCCTTTGCTAAATTGAAACTAATGAAAACTCGTCACAATGCTTCTATTGTGACGAAAGGAATTGTTTCACACATTCAATGAACGGTGATACTGAGAAGAAAGTTCGAAACATTCAACTCAATGCTGCCGTATTACATTTGATACCGCAACCGCGTTGTATTTACCGCACCGCACCGCAAAATCTGCGGTGCGGTGAGATGCTTTGTCCTGCAGATGCGGTGCGGGAAATGAGCTTCTACCGCGCGGTATTACGGAAACTGCACTTTGAAACAGTAATCGATAAAGTCTCACGTCTGCATTAAAAATTAGATGAAAACTAGAACTTTTACCATTTGAGAAGGACGCAGATTTATTTTCTTGGCGAATGCTTAGAAACGAAATTATTAGGGAAATCCATCTGTCAGAACGTTCGAGTTTTACTTTTAACCTAACAATAGAGAAACATAAAAACCTGTTTAATCCACCTAGTGGTGCAATTGTGCCTTTCTCATTTGTCCAAACTACGATTCTATGGCTTGTTATATTCAGTACAATGGTGGAAAGGTATACTACATATTCTGTACAATTTGCACATTCATACAATGGATCGACAGCCACGATCTTGAGATGCTATCTGTCGACGAGGGGTCCGGACCCCGCCGAAAATTTTCAACTTGTTAAGAAATTATAAACTAGTTTCAATTTTGAAGTAGTTTCAAACTCGAAATCATTTCAAACCAATTTTTTCACTGGTTTTTATTAAATGAAGTTATTGTGTATTACGTAATGTGTTCATTGCAAAATTAAAATTTCAGACCCACTAGGAAATTTTATTCTGGATCCGCTCCTATTTGAAACAAAAATATTTAATATTTAATTAGCTTAAAATCCCCCCCCCCCCCCAAACCAAAATTAGCCGGATTGAAGGAAAAACAAATTAATTGATGCTGACTAATTTAATTAAATATTGCACAATGATAGTTTTGAAAGGATATTGTCTGATTACTAGATTGATGACCTATTGTTTTAAGCATCATAGCGACTTTTAGAAAATTATGGAAATCAGATCTTGTAAGGCGCCACCCACAGTCGTCAAATTATCATGAACTCTTTTTTGAAGAGATATGGATTAGGGACACTTGTTCGAATAGAAAGTAGAAGGAAAATGATGAAAAATTACATTTTTATTTAGCCTCTACGCAGTATTGGAAATAATAAAAAATTTAAAATATTTCATGTTATTGCCTATTAATGGTGAATGTTTGAGTGTTGATTGAATGGTGTAATATTTTTTTTGTATACGAAAAGTCGTTCTGGAGTTATGAGCATTCATATTGAAGAAACGTAAAATAAACGCTGGAAAACCGGTCACCATTACATTTTATCGAAACTGTCAACTTTGGATGTTTAGTATCTTTGAAGAATATTACAATGTTAAGTAACACTTCATCTATTAAAATAATTTTGGTGATCAATCCTCCTCCTTGCTTAGTTATAAATAGTTAATTTTTTTAGTTCGAGATTTAATGTCTTTAGCAAAGTTTTAGAAAATGTTATTTCAAACAACTTTATTGAATGAAGCGGGTATAGTGTAGTCGGTCGATTGCCTTGTACGTTATGGGTTCGATTCTCATCCCCGTAAATCAGGTTTGAAATTTTGCTAACCTAAAAAAAGATCCGAAAGACCCTACGGTTTAAGCCTATATAATCAAAATGAAAAAAAAAACAATGTTATGTATGAGGGAATTGGCTTGGTCACACGCATTCTCACCACACGAACACCGTTAGGGATGCCCGGGAAAAAATTCCTCCATGTATCATGTGTAACGGAGTCTACTTCTCCGTATTTTTGCAAGCATTTTTTAATCGCGCCGTCAGGGGTACGCGTAGCCAAATCATGGACCCGAACTTCTACCCCGCCGTTCTCGATATATACGGGAATGCTATATTTAACATTGCCGCATTCGGCGGTGTGCTGCATGTTGTTTCGCGAGGCGAATGACTCAGCTTGGTTAATGTTGTTGAACGAAATCAGCACGCAATGTTTGATATGATGCATTTGTAGGGTTTTCACTTCAGCCAGATTGAGTTCCATCTGCACTTTTAATAACTGTACCACTTCCCGAATGGCTGGTCTTACGGGGCATTTTGAAAAATCAACAGCAACACAGTTCGGCCGCATCTGGGTTGCTTTTTGCTGGGCACCGTCACTCATCACTATATCGCACAGTAGGTATAGGCTATTGTTATATGGACTGCTTGTGTGATAGGCACCGATTGATTTTTAGGTAGAATTGACTGTTTCACTTGCGCGGGACGATTTTTTGCTTCTGCTCAGGGCGAGATGTGAAGACAAACTCGATATTGCTCTGCTGTTTGGACCCCTACTACCAGAACAGAATCGAGGCCGTCCATCGCAGGTTGATACGCTTTGCACTCCATCTTCATTTGCAAAACAAATTTCAGCTGCCGAGCTACGAAAACCGTTGTCAGTTAATGCAGCTCGATTCTCTAAGCATCCCGAGGGACTGCTGTCGAGTCCTGTTTGTCTCGGACTTACTGTCTGCCAGGGTGGATTGCCCTACAATCCTCTGACGCCTGGATCTTCAAGCTCGCGTTCGAGCTCTACGCAATAACTCTCTTCTGGTAGTTCCGTTCAGAAGAACCAGCTATTGTTGCGCTTTAACCGGACTCCTGCGTATTTTTAACAGTGTGGCGGCGGTCTTTGACTTCAAACGGATGAGGAATTCTATTAAAGCTAAGCAACCACCATTAGGGCCACGGAGTCTGTTGGTGAAGCTAGAACAAATAAACAATAAATGACAATAAACATCTCCCTTTATTAAAATTAAAACAAACCGTTGCAAGAGCATGGAAGGCATAGGCCTAGACGCGGCTGGGCCCACCATATGTTGACTACTGTCAACGTCATTACATTAACATAGGGATGTCACCCCTCTGGTTAAACTTCCGGCAGTCGTCCTAGTGCACTGAGTGCACGCTACTCTGAAAATCTAGAGAAATCGTCTTAGGACACCAGCAGCTGCTCGTTCATTGGGCCATAAGCACGACTATTGCCTTTTGTTCACTTCAATCCTTTTTCGGGTCAATATTCCAGACAGTTCGTGTTTTTTCTCGTGTTATTTTTTTCCTGCGTCATTTCGTTGCTATTTTAGAAGTTTTCCATAATAAAAACCAGTTTCATAAATAAAATTCTGAAAACGTTTAAGTGCAAGTGTTGATTCGCGAAAAAAGTGGAAGTGCCTTTCGGGAAGAACTGAAGAACAATTCGGCAGGCGATCAGCTTCAGAAACGGAAGATTCCAGGATTGTGGGGTGAATCCCAGTATGAAACGGTCTAATTTGAAAAATTTCGAACCCCACATTTGTTGCCGGAACAATATTGTCTCAAGTGACGGATCATGAAGATTGGACAACGTTCATTCCTAAGAAGTGGCATCAAAAGCCTTTAAGCAAAGACGAATTTCACATTTTGGTTACCGGTGAGATCGTTTCTAATTGCTTGTTTTTTGCGTTTTCTTATTAAATAACACTACTAAGTATACTAAATGTATGCAGAATTATATAATCCCCACCTCCTTTTTCGCACTTTTATATCTCCGTCATCTATGAAAACTGTTTCGGTTCCGAGGGTTTTCCATAAGTAGATGATAGGACTATTATGAAATAAAAACGCTTGTAAGGACGTGGCCAGGTGTCTGGAGTTGAGCGGGTCTACGTCATTGTAGATCGTTATGAAGTCTGATATGACAATGGATATGCTCAATTCTGCAACTCCATCTATGATTTGTGCAGGTGTTCGTGCTATGCTATGCTTCAATACATTTCCGGGTCCATTAATTTTTCTTGGATCGGCTTCAAATTTTAAAGGTGTTATTTTTAAGATAAAAGGAAACTTTTTCAGCCCGGCGCTCTTCGAGATCAAGTGATGTTGCAAAAGTGCGTGAAAAGACCTTTCAGTATCCGTATAGATATTACACCTATCCACAATCAAAAGTTACTTTTTTGGTCCTTTTTTATAAAATATGCGGTTGGGCTAAGTTGGCGGTGACGCATGCGGGGCAAGTTGGCGGTACTATGAACAGTGCAAAAATAGCCATCAAATATTTTCACTTCTGGAATTCCCTCCAAAGTAAGAGAATCATTTGGTATTGTCTTTCGTCAATGCAGGGGATAGTTATCTCGGCCAATCGCCTGAAGAATTTGGAAAATTTGCTTTTGAATATGGAATATGCGTCAAAGTCAAAATGCCGGGGTATTGAGACTGAAATATGATGGCCAGTGTCGAATAATATACAGTTTTATTGAAAAAACACTCAGCACATTTCATAAGGACCACTAATGAATATTTACTCAACTGCTTATTTTCTGGCGTTCTGCCAACTTACCCCGGGACTGAGGTAATTTGGCGGGTTTTCCGCATCATATTTTTTGTCTCTAAAAATGGAGACAATGTATCAAATATTTCCGAAAAATTCAATAGTCAATAGTCTCCCCTTCATGCAAAGTATTCAATTTTGAAAGATCTACATAAATCAAAGCCATAAAAAATGAAAACTGAAAACCGCCAACTAGCCCTGCTCCTTCCTATATGTTCAATTTGAGGTGAAAAATAACGTTTTGAGGTTCGATTTGGAGTTGAAGCAAATGATGTATTTTCTAATATCGTTTTTGCCGTTGTCATAAAGAGAGCTATGGAATCAGTTCCAATGATCAGTAACAATTCGTTACACAAAACATGGAAAGTTACATATTCAATGTGTAATTGGTAACATCAGTTCCTGGATTACACACATCCAGAGTATGAGATCTGCATTCCAGGTTCTAGGAATTCCGCATTTGGCCTGGGTCACATTAACGTACAACCTGTAGTTCTGCATGTGAGGCTTCAACTAACTGGATGGTTCTCCACGTTTGACTGCTAGAATTTCGTTTCAACGCTCGAGACATTCATATAAGGATGAATCAATAGAATTAATCAAGACTGTCCGTCTTGCCCCACCAGTACACATATTTTTTAAACATTTGTACTTATTCATGCATAAATCATCTTACCTGTTATTTTCTACGAATATGTCACTTTTATCAATTAGTAATTTTAAAAAATGAAGGAAAAATTCCGCAAAAAATTGATTTTTTCATCGATAAACCGTAAAATTGAAAACTTGAAAATTACATCCACACGAAGCTGCACTACTGATTATCAATATTTCCTTAAATTGTACACGTTTAACAGTTTCAAGACCTACTAAGTGTTTCATGGTTACCATAATGATAGAGTACACATACAATACAATTGAAGTTATAATATTTTATCCCTAAATTACTTATGTATCCATCTTACCCCTCTTGTGTATCTTACCTACAGTTCTCCTATTAGGCAGAACGCAAATAAAAACTTTTAGCGCATAGAAAAAATATTTTGGAAACTTTTTATTTTGCTTCCTCATTCAATTTTGGTTTCAACAAGACTGAGCTGAATCCATCCGCTTATCACTTCAGTTCTAGTAATTATTAATTGAAATTCAAGGTAGTACACTGTGCGATTCCAACAACACGATCTAAAGCACGGCCTACAGTGCAAAGCCATCATCATTTGCCATTGTTCCCAGTAAATTCCCAAACAAAATTTTCCCGAAAACCGCAACTGACCCAGTGGAAACAAAAGCCCAGAAACCACTAAATCCAATTTCGAGCGAAAGCATGACCGATCGTCAAGCCGGCTTCCGACGCTCAGCCAATTACAAAACCTTCAACTTGGTTGCACTCCACCGAGGAAGCGGTCCATCCACGCTCGTTTTAATTTCGCAAGTGACACGTAGTACACACTCCTGCATACATTTGCGGCCTGCTGTGGTGATGCTCCGATTAAATTGACTTGCAAAATCCATTTGATTCCGAGAATGAAAATAAAATCTGTTTCACGGTTCACATTTTCCATTTCGTTCAATCTGAGGTTGAAGCAAAGCACCGAGAGCGAGAAATCCACTTGCGTACACTTAATCATAATTTCTCCACATATTGGTTAATTGTGTCTTCGCTTCTCTTTCCTTATTTTGTCGGCGGCCAATCCTCACAATCTGTCGTTTGTTTGCTGTGGTTAGCAAATCAACACCGGATGATTTTCGTTGTCTAAACGACTTCTCAGTGGGGGAAGATGGGGTCAAACGCACACCTTAAGGAAATACGATCATAACCTGTAAAACATTAATTAAGAGACATGATATCTTTTAGTCAACATTTTCCTCTGTAATCATAATCATAACGCTTAGCAAAATATTCAAAAACATGAAAAATAAACAATTTTTCAAAATCATTCAAAATTTAAAAGGTAAGCAAAGCAAAACGCACCTGTGCGGGGGAAATATGCACCGCACAACGAGGCATAATGCACTACAACAACCGAGCAGAATGCACCGCGGTCCGCAACAACGGGGTATAATGCTTGGTGAACAAACAAGTAGTTTTGTTTTATGTCGGAATTTCACATAAATGTGCCGCAGTAAATCGCGTTATTATCTGGAACTTTGGAGTCATAAAGAACTAGTTATAAGGGCGAATTACTGCGTTTTATAAAACAAATGTTATCACCAGAAATAAAAAAAAAACAAAAGAGTTGTCAAGGTTAGACCACTAGTAAATATCGATAAATTCTGTACAAAAACAAATCGGTGGGCGACCTCGTCTTGTTTTCGACAAAATCTGGACACCTAAAACACATAGATATTCAACCGAAAAATTACATAATTCTCAAAGAATTGGACGTGTGTCTGTTCTTTCTAAACGACATAATTTGTTCAAATGTAAAAAGTGCTTTCAAAAATAACGTCGAAAGAATTCAGTGCTAGAAAAGTTGTTATGTGCAGTCCACGCAATAATCGAGGATAGCCAACTAGCTGTTTTGTTCCACAACGTTGGTATTTTTCTTTAGTTGTTACCTGCTGGTGGTATTAAGACTGCTCTTTCATGGCGAGAGCCTAATATCATATGATAGAACATAGTTCCGAATAGTTCGGTGAATTTGGATCTTGCGCACGTAAAAAAATTGTCCCCAAAATCGTCAATAAAGTGTTATGATTTCTGAAGCAATCACGTTTTACGTTACGAAAACAGCACCATGAACAAAAATCATGTTTTATAATTTTGTTCAACTTCCTTCAGTAACGCCCGCATAATGTTTTCATTCGTGGAAATATTTGTTTTTATTTTTTGAACTTCAGTTACGGTTTCCGCCATTATTCGATTACGACGCTATTTTTGAAAGTAGTTTTGACATATCTTTGACTTTGTATTATCAGATAGCACAGACATATTTTCATATCTGTCAGAAATATTTAATTTTTACTTGAATATTTAAAGAGATTTATGTATTTGAGGTGTCCAGATTTTGTTGCGAACAAGCCATGGCATATTTTTTTTTTTGTGGCTGATAGTCTCGCTTTCGAGATTGGCCATTTTTGGATGTCTTTGATGGCTTTTGCTTTTGTTTTTTGATTGATAAAATATACTTATATTTTGGCAAAGAATTCTTGTAATGCTTTTCAATTCAAAAAACTAGCTCAAGACTTATTTACTTGTTGGGTAAAAAAATCAGGTGACTCAACTCTGACTACACGAGTGGCCCAATCTTGACGACAAGCGCTTTATTCAGTCGTCAGACATGATTTCCGCCATACCATTACTCAATCGATATTCTGTATGTGAGTTCACAACTTTGAACATCATTCATAACACCAAAAGTTGAAGATGTTAGATTTTGGACCATTTAGGATTTAGTAGCATTCTGTATATTTTCTCGTGAACTATTTCACGAAACTCGGAATTTTAATCATGGATCCGTTCAATCCTGGTGAACTAATTCATGATTCCTAATACATTAGTCACGATCTATTATAAGTAACTTGTGATATAGTTCACGAAACATGAAATATTATTCATCTATACGTTAACTGGTCCATGATTATATATGATTTACGATCTTGTTTGCAATCTGGTGATGTTTAGAAAATATCCCTAATCATTTTCAATTTTATGCAACATGGTAATGAAATTTTCACGTGAACTATTCCACAAATTGTGGAGTATTAATCGTAGAATAAGTTTTGCTCCATCCACTTTTTCATGAAAGGTTCAGCTAGCTAGCGACCAGCAATAGATACGAAGAGTAGATATAAGTAAATTATTAGGACCTCGAGCATCATTATATATTTTCTAAGGTGTGATATCTAAACAGAAAACGAAAACTGCGCTGAGTACCACAAATCGTGTTCGTGATATAGTTCACAGAACAAGATATCGTGGAACCGTCAAACTTTTGTGATTCAGCTCATATTGTCACGTCACTCCGAGTAAAAAATCGATAGTAACCAAAAAACAACAGATCGTGATAAAGCGAAGAGAAATTACGAATAATATGATAAAACTGCTGAAATCATGAGCATGAGTATCATTACTCAATGTGTTGAATTCGAAAGAAAGCTCTAGAATAAAATATAACGATAACGTGAACAGAAACTACGAAAATCCTTACTAAGGTCCTGAAATCATAAACACAAGTCATACAACTCGTGACAAAAATATTACAAATCGTGAACAAAATCCCGCTAGTCTGACAGAAAAATCCTATAGTAAATTCATGACTGAAATAGCACGGTAACCAGACGAGAAATCACCATAATCGCGAATAAGTTCTTGAAATCATGAATATCGTTTGACTGTCGGCTATGTATTCCCAAATTCTGAGCAAGTATCATAACAAAAACTAAACATGTACAGGGAACAACAGTAACCCAACCAAACATTCGAATAAAACGCCATGTATATATTCCGGTCGAACTAGTTTTTTTGAAAACACAAATAGTTTTATGAATACGAGGTTAATTATTCATAATTTCAGGAACTTAGTCTTTTTGTTCACAAATTTATGAACGGATTTTTTTCCGTGACCAGAATAGAAAGAGTGCATTATGACTTAATAGCCCCGTATGCTCATTTCGCACAAAGTGGTGAGCGTATTGAAAATATCTGTTTTGCATCCAAACAAAAATCATTCCATAAAATAGGAACCTCAAGCTTTCCAAACGGTTTAGCTATTCTAATGATATTTGTTTTAGGCATGGGAAAAAATGTAACACGTTGTTAAAAAAAGAATGAGATTCATCTGTCAAAATTAATGTTTTAGAATGGCACTCCCACAAATTTGTACGACAGTCAGAAAATCTTACGATTTTTTTGTGAAATCGAGGGAGTCCCCCACGATCTTAATAGCCCCAGGTTACGCTACAAGACCGGAAAAAAGTTTTCAAGGTTTTAGCGAATCCTATACATTTCTTTTTGTAAGAAATGTAAAACAGTTTTTGGAGGTCGTATGTGATCCGGGATTTCACAAATATCCTATTTAATGGATGTGTCGAAGAATACAGTTGAATCAGTAGTATGCAAGATTTTGATACGATTGGTATAATACGAAGAAGAATTGATGTTTTGTGCCATGTAATCGAAGTAACGAATCGGGTATGCGGATTGAGCTCGATAAGCCACTCTAAGTCTGCAATTACTGACGAGTTCAAGATATCGCAATGGATGAGCAATCGATATGAGAAGTCAACAAATCGATTTTTCAGCGGAAGCACGCCTGGTTTTGGTTGATTGATTCGCCATAAGTCAAGCTTCACTTCCTTGTATAATGTTCTTCCTGGATCAGGAGCGGAATCAGAAAAACATTTCGGAGGGTCCGAAATTTCGATTTTGAAATGTTTATTGTACAATTCGTAATACGTAATGACCCTATTTAATAAAAATCAGTTTTGGTGGTCGTATCTGGTATGTTAAAAAATTTCGGAGGGTGTCCGGACCCCAAGACCCTCCCCCTGGATCCGGCACTGTCCTGGATTGAAACTCTTGGGCTTTATATATGACAAAAATCTCACGCTCAAGCATATCGTTGAATAAATGCAAGTGAATGCAACAAATACAATAAATATTTATACCTTCTAATGAACCAGAATTCAAGGTTCTGAGTACAGAATGAACCATTCACCCATGATCTTATATACTTAGACCGGCACTGCAGTATGCAGTTGTGATACCACAAATAAAACGTTTCAAAGGAACCAGAACCTGGTTTTCAAAGAGAGGAGTCACACCCTGTTTTAGGGTAAATGATTTGCATGGACTCACAAACATAAAAATATAAGAAATTTTGACGAATAGTATTATAGAGCGGTTCGCAAACTCGGCAACAGAGCACATGATTCGTTATATAAGTTGAAATTTTCATTATTTTACGCAGAAGAACGACGAATTTATTTCTCAGTTTAGTATAAGGAATTTGCTTTTTTGCTACCCGGTACTCTTAGGTATGATTTCCACGTGACTTGTCATTCCGAAAACTCCGCCAGTAACTGACTTGAGAAACTGATTATTCGAAACGAAACACTCTTCCTTCATGAATATTTAATATTGATTGCTCGAAAATACCTTACACATTGTCAGACATGCAAAAAGGCAACGAAAGAAAAAACACACGGTCGTCTGTAACCTATCAAGAAGCAGAGCGAGAGAGGATGGTACTTGAACCGTTCATGCTTGCGGCTTGGATCGCCGATCGTTGTTTTGCCCTTCCTTACTTGAAAGCTTGCACTTCCATGGCTTGGACACTACCCTGGCGCTGTAACTCAGCCACCAACTGTGAATGACGAAGCCAAGAGCCAAAGAAAACTCATAATAAATGCTACTTATCAAGATTTTGAACTTCTCGTCTTAACGCTGCCGTGTTCGCCTACCGGCCCGTGTTTTCTCCAACTTCCCCACTGGCAAGCAACCTAAACTGCTTACCTACTACTTAAATTACTCTCGCACTATATGTACCGCCACTACACTGCTGCCAGTAGAAGTAAGTGCTGAAACGAGAAGCATCGAGGGTATGAAAAGTGTACTGCCGTATTTAGACAATTGAACTTCAGCCTGATCGACTCTGGCTCATGGATAGTCGTTGTTTTGGCTGCGCGTGTTGAAATAAGCTCACATCAGCATGTCAGATCAACAGGGTGCTTCGCTGGAGCGTTTTTTTGTGTCAGACTATTGCACATATTGCCTTGAATAAAATTTAGTGGTTGTATTTCAATTGGACAGCTCGTTAAAAATATAACACAATACAAATTGTTCGTGTTGGAGAGCTTAATCGGTTTTTGTATAGGGTTAAGAGATAATGAAATATGGTATGCGGAAATAAAAAAAATAGTATTGCAAAATAGTTGCTATTCTCAACATAAACAATATGTCACCCTGTTTCAGCTCCGCGCATCGGTACTGTTTAATATTTAATAAATAGTGGCATATCTCGCATCTTGCCGTATCCTTGTGCAGTCCGCAGCAACTGGGCTCTTCAAAACAGAGACTTCAACGCAAACCTTCACCAAGACAAAACCACACGGCGCGCGGTGTTTGATTGTTTTTTTGTAAACTTTAGTCGACCGACAGCGGAAAATGCAGACTGGACAGGGTCGTCTTCGAGAGTTGTTCAATTGCAAACGAAGCCAACTAAAATGAAATATGACTATGCGGCTATACGGTTGCGTGATAATCAGGAAATAATAAGAGTGAAGTACTTCTCCAAATGATATGCAGTGTATGCAAGTATTGTTATTAATACATACATACTATCAGCCATGATCGCAATTTAACTCCGTCGATCATGAGGAGAGGAAGGTGAAATAAAAATGTAATGGGAAAATGCCGCAAAGTGTGCAAGCAAAGCAAAATTTTACGTGTGATAAGTTGAAGGTGCGAAGTAAATTTTACAAATGAAAAAAAGAACACATCTAAGCCGGTAGATCGAAATAAATTGTCTGAAAACGACTTTGGCCGGCGAATTCGCTCGATTGATGGCAATGAAGGGAAGGGAATTTCTCCGGTAACAAAAATATAACTTCCAAAATCCGTCATAATCATTTGCTCGTAGCTAATATTTATGCGGTGTGAATGAAATTATAATTTGTAATGAATGCACCGTTTTCTGGTATCATTTTCGCTGTTGTTTTCCATTCTTCTTTGGGTCTCCCAGTTCGCTTTCCCGTCGGGTGTTCATTATTACGAGTGACCCACCTCCTTTTAGGCTGTTAGCGTTTGGCGAGCTGTTGAATGGTAGCAGCTTGGAGTGAATTCATTCTACCGGCTCATTAAACAGGATTAGATGAGTTAATGTTGTTGTGTTCGCTGCCTTTTCAATGTCGTTTTCTTGCGATGAAAGCTACAATGGATTTTATGATAAAGCAAAAGAAATATAAAAATGAGCGATACCAGAGCAGCAGAGTTTTGATCTATGTAATGTGCGGTGAGATTTTTATTATTGTGAACAGTCACACTTTCGTTGCGAATAAATCACTAGTTTGACCGTGTGGAACGGCCGAAATTGTTAGGTTAGAGATTTTATGCAGTGATTTTTGCCGACTCTATGGTAATGAAAAGTTAATTATACTATCGTTTGTCCGCAGCAGAAATTTCCTTAAATTATGATAATCAGGGCGAATGGTTTGTAATTGAATACGCATTATGAAAACGCTACACCAATGTTCAAGGTGAATTGTAAATGTTTGTTTCTCATGCAAAAAACTTGGTCACACCAACATATAAGTTTTGAAAACCAAAACCTGTGGCTGTTAGACATTTTTTGATTTGTTATGACTCAACGCTTCATTATGGGTCATTCCACGCGAAGTGGTCAAGGCACGTGTAATCTACCGTCACGAATTTGAACCAAATTTTAGGAATTGTTCATCTAGGGCCAATATATAAAAACCTTAAATTTTGTGTCAATTGAACCACCCCTCCCGTTTTGGCAAATTGCCAAAACCCTTGATTATCTTGATCATATCTCTCGGTTCTATTTACTCTAGAATCAAACCTCAAGATGGCTTTTGAAGAAAATTGTTCAAGGAATCTAGAAAAAAATATTAATTTTTGGCGGTAGGGGTGCCAACTATGCGATTTTTTCAGTTAAATAATAAAATATTTCTCTCTCTACATATATTTTAATTTTTAAAATTCTAATGCCATCGTGTTCCTCAGGCATTTTACAAAAAAAAAAAATAAAATAAAAATTTAAGCGGATCTTGAGATACACCGGTTTGAAAAGAAAAAACCGCAATTTCGCATATAAAATCGCAAGCGCACAACACTAAAAAACCAACTTAAGTATTCTGAGTTCAAACATAATTTTTCGTGAAGTAGACGAGAAATGATGAAAAACTACGTTTTTGGTTTGCTTCTAGCAGATCAGGGTCGATTTGACCGTTTGAAGATTTTATCAATTTTTGCCAATAAAAATGGATTTTTATGTGAGAAGATGCGAGTTTTTCCCTTCAAAATGGTATATCTCAGGATGCGCTCATATTATATTGAAATGATAAGTGTTTTATGTAAAAATGTCCGAGGAACGCGATGGCATTAGAATTTTTAAAATTAAAATATATGTTTTGAAAGAAAAATTAACTTTTAATATTTAACTGAAAAAATCGCATAGTTGGCAGTACTGCTACCAAAAATTAATATTTTTTCTAAACTCCTTGAACAGTTTTCTTTAAAAGCTATCTTGCGGTTTCATTCTAGAGTAAATAGAACCGGAGATAATATGATCAAAAGAAAATCAAGGGTTTTGGCAATTTGCCAAAACGGGGGGTGCTCCCATGACCCGAGGGGTGGTTCAATTGACACAAAAATTTGAGTTTTTATATATTGGCCCTAGATGAACAATTCCTCCAAATTTGGTTCAAATCCGTGAAGGTCGATTTCAAGTTTGCATCTTTTTTGATCACTTCGCGTGGAATGACCCTTATACGTTCTTGAAAATTTAATAATTTTGAGATTATAAAGAAATTAGTATCAATCACATCATTTCATTTCAACGCAGTAAATTTTGTACACATTTTCAATACATTTTAACGGTAAAAATTAAAGAAAAATGCTTTAAATTTCGTGTCTATGAGGCGAATACGGGGTAAAAGTCGGTTATGGCCGCGCTGGCTGGCGGCCCAACGCTCTGGAATATAATGTCCAACAGAATGTTTACACTGGAAGTGCTCAGGAGAGTTGAGATCATCGGCTTTGCAGATGACATTGTCCTGACGGTAACCGGTGAGACTCTTGAGGCAGTGGAGATGATGACGGTAGAGATACTAGTCCTGGACATACTGGATGGCTTATGTTATGTTATGGACATGGATGGCTGATAATTAGTGGTAACTGACTCACCGCAAGACGGAGGTTGCACTACCATCAGCAACCGAAAATAACTCTAGTACGTCGTGATCAGCGTCGGAGGATACTCAACTCCTTCGATGTTCGATGATCGGTTCAATTACAGCAGCCATGTCAACTATGTATGAGAGAAGACTGAGATGACAACTAATGCATTGGCACGGATCATACCGAACATCGGAGAAGCATATGCAGCAATATGATCAATAAACACTTTAGGATTACCAGAAGAACGACATTGAAAGATGTTTCGCTACTCCTAAGCATAATTATCTGTTGATTCCCTGTGCAACTTCAGCTAGTCCAGATCGATAACGGAGTAGCAGCTAGAGGTGGTCGCACAAGCTCAAGCTCAAGCTCACTCGCACAAAATTGACATAAGAGGTATGGAGGAAAAACGTTCGTTTAGCTGCGTTTGTCCAGTTCTGTGAGTCATACGAACCTCCATCGAATCCATTAGCACTCACAGCAAATCGTTTCGACATTGCTCTAGATAGATAACCTGCAAAGTTGCTAAAATCTTGTTTGATCTTTGGAAAAATTCTCTAAATTTTACCGATAACCGTGAAGTTAGTAATACTTCTCTGATACTTGTAGGATATGTCGTCTATAAAGTATGCAAACATATTTGGTTAGACTTTACTAATTTTGTAAGTTTTTCTAGAAATACTTCATTGAAAATAACTGCGAGTTTCAGAAAATTCCCTTAAAGTTCGTAGTAATTTCTTTAAAGTTTGAAAGAATTTTGTAAAACTTGCAGGCACCCCTTGATGTTTGAGATTTTTAAGAAATCCTTTAAATATTCTTGAAGTTACATGAACCTTCCAGATATTTTAAAGATTTCATCCAAGATTGTACGATTTTTTTTGAAGTTTGCAGAATTACCTCGAGTGTGGTAAAATCTGCGTGAACATCGTGAACACCCTGCTATTTATAGGAATTGTTTGAGTGCATAAAAATGATAAAAGTTTGAAGTAATTTCTTGAATTTCATACAACCTTCGAAGTGTCATCATTAAAGTTCATTGTGATTTACTGAAATTTGACAAAAATTGGTCAGAATTTCGTACAATTTGTCTGAAGTTCTTTGTAAGTTAGCAAGCTCCCGAAATTTATAAGCCTTTCACGATACTTTCAGGACGTCTTTAAAGCTTGAAGGATTTTTTTTCATACTTGATAGATTTTCACGATGTATTTGACTTACTTGAACTTTGGAATACTTTGCTGAAGTTCGCAGAACTACTCTGAGTAGCACAGAGAGGTTATGTCAGGGTTCTCCCTGACATAACCTCTCTAAAGTATGCAGAGGATACTTGAAACCCGTAAAACTTCTATCAAATGTGTCCCAATTTGTAGAAGTATACAAAATCAAACGAAAAAATTTTTTTGCTTGTAGATGTACGTACTATTGAGGTAAAATGTACGCACTAACGAGGGTACGTACTATAGAGGCAGAGTTGAAAATAATCGAAGTTTTTTTTTGACGGCTGAAAATGAACCTGTTGCGACTCGCGGAGAATAGAAAAAATATTCATTCAACTATCCATCTTATTCATTCAGTTGAATATCGTACAATATATTCATTACACTAATTAACTAGGAAAATGTTTTCAAATGCCAATAAAGCATATGAAACAACAATCATCATCGCTTACATTGTGCCAGGGTCTACTTTGAAGCGTTTGATTCGTTGCTGAACGGTCGCTTCGTGTAATAATCGGAGACGAATCAAAATATGCGTGGATGAATGGGTGGTTTGTTCGTTTGACGTTTTCAGCTGCGTCACTGAATATTGAAAATGAATGCGCCTGAATATGATCAATTTTCATTCAATGAATTTGAATATTTTTAACTCTGTATAGAGGTATACCTGTACTACACGAAGCGAGCGTCAGGGCCGGCGGAAAGCGTGGGTAGTATGGGTAGTGCTACCCACTCGAAAATAACCGAGTGGGTAAATACCCACTCGAAATTTGAACCACTTCAAAAATTTAGATGTGCAATGCATGTATCTCGCACTACACACATTTGAAAACATCGATGTACCACAATTCCATTTGCATAAACGAACGTGATTTAATGTGAATGTAATGTAAGCGTGTGCATTGCGAAAAGGGAAAAAATCCTTACTAATGGACCCCTCACCCTATGCTTTCTACCCACTCGGGCGTAAAGTGTTTCACCGGCCCTGGCGAACGTACAACAACGAATCAAACGCATTAAAGTAGGCCCTGGCACAATGTAAGCGATGATAGTTATTGTGCGTTTTTTCAAAAAGGCATATCTACAATGAGTGACTCTCATTGTTCACTTTTTCTTCTGTTAATAATTCGGTCGCTTTAACATTTATCCAAACTCTTTGCATAATATGCTAGTCCAAACCACCGTCTTTCGATCTGTACTGTAAAATAAGTGAAAAGTGCTATAATGAAGCCGTAATAATCGAAAGAGAAAGTAAACAAAGAGAGTCACTCATTGTAGATATGTCGTTTTGAATAAAAGCTCTAGATTTGTTGTTTTATATGCTTTACCGGTATTTGAAAACATTTGCCTAGATAGTTAGTGAAATGATAATTATTGTATGATATTCAACTGAATGAATAATATATATTTTAGAATTAATACTTTCTATTCACCACGAGTCGCATTAGGTTCATTTTCAGCCGTCAAAAACAAACTGCGATTATTTTGAACTCTGACCATGGGCATAAAATCCGGTTAAAAATAAATTAATCGTACGCAGGAGCATTCGTATATCGTGATGTGCAAGATTAAAAGTCGGCTAAAAACATACTTTGTAACAATCGGATGATTTTTCCGATTTTTATACAAAAACTAGTGGTCAGCATTCCAATACGATTGAAAACTGTAATTACAAACAAAAGCTACCACACTGAATATTTATTATAGAAATTTCAATTGATTTTTGAAAAAATATGTGTACTGTACGAATATGAGATTGCGTGTATATTGATTTTCTTTAGAATTATGATTATTTTTGAAAAAATGAACATTTGTAGTACAAAGATAATTATTGCATCTTCCCTATGGTATCTAGAAATTATTTCTACATAAATAAAATGTCTCGTAAACTAATGTTTTACTTGTAAAATGCATATAAGCATTCCGCATAGCGGTGTACGAAAATGAGATTGTGTCACTGTACGTTCAGAGCCAACGTCCCCATTAGAAAAATTCAATTTGGGTAAATTGCCTATTTGCACCATATTAAGGATAGTGCCCCACTTATTTATTAATTACTCGACCTACAATCAAAATAATAACACAAATGACCTCAAAACACAAATGCCCTCAAAACAGTGAAATTCTCGTGTTTGAGCGCAACGAAAACTCAATGCGTTGAACAAAGATGGCAGTCGCTGCTCTAATCTACGGCTTCAAATGAGATAACGGAAACATGGCAGAAATAGGCTCATCACCCTACGTGGGTTTTTACGAAAAATGTAAAGTGGAACTGTAATGCTAAGAAATCAGATCGAAACCGAAAAAGTCTACGGATATCAGTCCCCTCATGATATATACAAATAATGTTTTGTTTACAAAAGTAAAGATTGCGATTCAAACTTTAAACTCGTTTTTCTCGAAATCAATGCAATGTCACTTAGTCCGGTCTGACTTAACACCGACCAAATAATCCTAAAAACCGTGCCCCAACAGAAACACTGCAGAAACTAGCTTCTTTACAGACGAATTGTGTTGCTATAGATTGTTGGCAGATGGTGCTCAATCGGGGAAAAGTTAACATTATAAATGCACCATAGCAAATAATAGCAAATCCAGTCGTTCGTTTCGCGGAGCAACATGCAGCACCTAAACGAAAGTTACAAGGTTAACTTCATCATCCCCTTATATATATATATATATATATATATATATATATATATATATATATATATATATATATATATATATATATATATATATATATATATATATATATATATATATATATATATATATATATATATATATATATATATATATATATATATATATATATATATATATATATATATATATATATATATATATATATATATATATATATATACAGGTATACCTCGATTTAACATACATGCAAAAAAATTTTAATGTCAATGTTACTAAAACGAAATGTTAAAAATCAATATCAATTTTATTCTATGATCCACTTCCAATGCTTAAAGAAACATAATTTATTTTCGTTTTTTCGCTAGATTATGTTTAAGATTCTGAGATACAAAAACATTCTTATTTTGATACCGCACAGCTAAATGAATACACGAATTTGTGGTTCGAGTTATTTCCTGATAATAGTTTTATGGGTTTTTATGTGTAAGTTAAAAATAGATAACTGGAAAGATATGGTTGATGGAAGGTATAGGGCGGTGACGAGATATTGGCGGACGGTGAGTTCCACTAATAGGCATTGGGGCTGTAGCAGTTATTACGAAACTGTTGGAAATTTGTAATGAAGTCATGACAGTTCCTCGATGTTAACGCACCCAACTAGAGCTTGAAAGAACGCAAGCTCGACTCTTGCTAAAGATAATATCTTTTCTCAGGCTGTATTGAACAGGTGAATTTCTCAGTGCATGTGGACATTTTTCAAAAAAAAAACTTCATTATGGATCGATTCCTCTTGCAAAAAATGCAATAGACGATAATGATGGAAGATACAAGTCTTCCTTCAATGTACGACTTCTGGTAAGCTCACGGTGTTTATTTATCAATACCGGTGTCAGTCATTACTTAATCCAAACAGAAGAAGCACACAAAAGCAATGTTAGTCCGACACTGATTGTGATTATATTATTCATATATTACTGAGTATTCTGTATATCTGGATATATTACTCTTAACAACTGCAACGGGTAGAGAATCAGTGGCGGCGCTAAGGGGGGGGAGGGGGGGCGAAGGGGGCAAGCGCCACGAGCGGCAAAATCAGGAGGCGGCATTTCCTACTCAACAAATTTTAATATATTAATAATCGTTCAAGTTTCATTAAGGTTCAAGTTACCTTTTTTAAGCATGTGTTAGATTTGAACGCTGGGTAGTATGGGTAGGAAAAATTGTGTTCAGTTTTGCCACCGGATTATCCATTTAAACCTTTTCAAAACTCTAAAAGAAGAATATCAGCCGATTTATCAGATCACAACGATTCAAATCATACAAAATAGCTGCTGGAAAAACTATCGGTTTCGCTAAATGGTGCTTTTGAAAAAGTGGCTGTGATTTTTTGTCACACTACCACACCGTACTGGGGTACGCAACACAACTGCGCAATGAAAAAAACCACAGCCACTTTTTAAAAGTACCATTCAGCTAAGCCGATAGTTTTCCCAGCAGGTATTTTGCATGAATTGAATCGTGATGATCTAATAAATAGACTGATATTCATCTTTTAGAGTTATGGAAAGATTTAAATGGATAATCTGGTGGCAAAGCTGAACACAATTTTTCTTACGCACACTACCAAGCCTTGAGGTAACTTGAGCCTTAATCTCGATAAAAATCAAGTGCGGAATGTACATTATTTTCGCGTCGGTTGACGATATAAAAAGTAGGGGATCGGGACTGACGGATGCGATCGAACAAAACTATACACATATTCCTGTCTGAAAAGATTCAACTGAGATGAGTTTCCGAGCGCACTTGAGGTTGTGGGAGTATGCAGACTAATTTGCTGGAATTAAACCAGGAAGCTCTATCATATACAGGGTGTTTGGTTCATCGTTATCAAATCTATCAAATCTCAAATATTACAAAGTTTTTCAACTTTTTCCGTATACAGCTTTTTTGTCTTTTAATGTCTCTAACTAAAAAAGTATACTTTGTGTTTTCCATCTTTTAATTTCATTGGAAAGGTGGTTCCTTTCCTGTTACGTGTAACGGGTACATTGGTCCAGCATAGTTGATAAGACGACCGGTCTAATAAGTGTTCTATAGAAGGTTAGTTTCGTGCGGTATGGAAAGTTTTTCGACCGAATGGTTTTTTAGGAACCGGCGATTAGCAAGGGGTAAACAAACCAACATTTTTGTTCACTGATTTCTAGACGGAAGATTATCCGAGAGTTTAAAAACGATAAGGCCGTTGGGAAGACAAGACGCACCCGACGTTTGAATAAAATTTCTTTAGAAATTACTTTATAAATTTATTCTCAGTCCGAAATTTTATTTTTGAATTCAAAAACAAGAAAATATTTGCATATTTTTAGATTACTCAAAAATTTTCAAGCGAACTAGAATAATTTCACATGATTTATTTATTTTTTACTTATGTGTCTGTAGAAAAAAAGCCCCACATTGGCCCACTTATTTCTCATCGTGGTTATAAAGTTAAGTCTACTCGTCACAAACAACAGCTGCCGCCATCTGCTGCTTCATGGGTTATTACAATTTTTGTGGAACATATTTTTTTTAATATTTATGATGAAAACACCCTTTTAATGTCATGATAACATCTATCACTCTTAAAAACTATTTTAAATATTGTATATTTTCGAAGATTTAGGAATAAAATATTTTAATCCAGAGATTTTTTGATAAAAAAATGTTAAAATGTTATTTTCTCAAGTATTTTTTCATGTCATGTAGCGCCATCTATAAAGGTTATAAAGCAAAAGTGTCTTTGGTACATATGCTAAAAATATCAAAACAAACAAGTTTGCCGAAGACAGTTTTTTAATAGAACGCCTCTGTCAAAAGATAGAATTGATCTATATCGGTTTCTACTTATTTGTTTATTTATACCCTCTAGTATGGTTTGAGCGTCGAAAATTGCATTCTTCCCCACTGTGTGCCGCCTACAAGGTAGTCAATTATTACAATTCGTGTTCCAATGTACTGGATTCTAAGGTGTGGCAATGCTATTGCTCTCTCGCTCGGTCTCTATAAAGAACGTGGATATATGGAAAATATATGGAGTCGAAATTTATTACGTAATAAATTTACAGAAATTGAACGAGAGAGCAATATAGCATTGCCACACCTTAGAATCCAGTACATTGCTCGAGTTCTGTTGAGGAGACTGCGCCTGTTGGCTGAATACTTTGTCGGTGAATATCAAAGTGGGTTTCGACAAGGACGATCAACGACGGACCAAATGCGACAAATTCTGAATATATTCCGGGAATACAACTTGCGGACTCTGATTAAACTAATGCGATCAATATCGACATCATTGGCGTTGATTACAGTGCAGTGGAAGAGGCATTGTTGCCTTTTAAAAGGGAAGCTGCAAGAATCGAGCTGACTATAAACTCTGACAAGACAAAGTACATGGTAGCTGGTAGAGAACGTGCAGTCGTGTTGGGTTCGAGGTGGGAATCGATGAGGTACGCTACCACAAATTCATATATCTTAGAACCCTTGTGACATATGATAACGATGTTAGTCGCGAAAGAGAAATTCATGTTGCTGCTGCGAATATGGTTTACGTAGTCAGCTAAAATCCCACAGCCCAAGAATGCGTGCAAAATTTGCTCTATTCAAATCGCTGATACTCCTTGTCGCTCTGTACTGCCATGAGGCATGGATGTTGTAGGAAGCAGGATATCGAGTGCTCGGTTTGTTTGGGAGAAGAATTTTGCGTTCAATACCCGGCAGCACAGCAGAAAATGGAGAATGGCGCAGACGCATGAACCCGCAACTGTATCAAGTATACAACCATGCTGACATTGGAAGGCTACCAGCGTGGTTGTATACTTGGCAGACTACAGTGAACTGGGCTTGTAGTGCGGAATGACGAAAGAGAAACCAGTTAAAGTTATGACCTGGAAGAAGTTGTCGACTTCGGGGAAAACCCTGCTCTCGCTGGCTGTGCATAATTGAGGAAGATGCGCGTGCTGTGGGCGTCCATGGTACTGGTGGTCCAAGATCGAAAAACCTGGAAATCTAAAATACATTTAATTATGATTCGGATTATCCGGATTGTTCGATCACTAGGTCAAGATGATGATGACGATTGTTAGTTTGTTTCTGTAAATTCGAAAATATGACAGACGCATCTTGGCCGCCCTTTCACCTAGGGACCGTTGGGAGCTGAAGGACGTTTGGGAGCTGAGGCACGAGCTAGAAACTGGTGAATACTGGTAAGTATTCACCATTCGGCGACCTTGTTATTAGTATAAAAATACAACAAATACTATTAAAAAATTTGTCGACTCCTGCACAATAATGAATAATTACACGGTGCCGCAAAATAAAAAAAATAATGTAACTTTTCAAGTGATCCAGAAAAGGTTGCAGGTCTGGTCAAATACAATACAAACCTACTTTTGATCAAATTAGTATACCCTTAAAATATTGATTTATAGCAAAAAACTATCTCTTGGGTCTAAAAAATTAGTTACGCGGTCATTTGTTATGTTCTTGTGTTAAAAGTATTATGCGGTATTTTTCATAACAATCAGTTGAAAAATGGCAGTGTTATTCATTTTTTTTCTCCAAATTAACTTTTAAGGGGACGGTTTTATATAAAATTTTCAAAAAATCGATTTTTTCGCTCGATTACGTATACATTTAAAAGTATGTGTGTAAACTTTGAAGTTAAAATTAGGAAAAACAACGGAAGCTATGATTATAGAATCCTATAGTTCTCGCAATACCTCACTAATCCCTTAAGAATTCATGCAAGTAAGTATCTAATTTGGAGAAACAAAAATTAACTTTATCATTTTTAACCGTATTTGGAGATAAACAGATCGTTAAATGCTGAACTAAATCTCTCCAAATTTTTAATAAAATAAGAATGTTGAGTAATTTTCCTAATTTATACGAAAAAAGCGCAAAATATTGATTGTTCACAAATTGTTGTTCGCAGAGTATTTTAAACAAAAGACCATAACTTAGCATACCGTTGGAAAACTCTTTTTTTCAGAACACAGAATTTGAAAATCGGTTAAATAATAACAGTGTAAATTTTTTTAGCGGCAAAGGTTCGAAAAATACGATTTTTTTTGCAATTTATCAAGATTTTGAAGGAATACAGCATTTTTCATACATTATTTTGAAATGCATTTGTTGAGTGTAACCTTTTCTAGGTTAATTGAAAAGTACAAAATTACTATAGCACCGTGTTATTTGTAATACTCCAAAGGCAAGAAGGAAGTGAACATTGTGATAATTTAGTATGAAAAGTTAATATTTATATAATATACATTAACCCATTCATGCCCGGCTTTTCTTTGGCGGTTGTACGGCTCCAAAACAACTGTGGGGATCAAGGAGCATGAAAAACCTGTTTTAGGTTCTTCTTTCGCAGTGCTGCAAGCTACTTAAAATTTACCATCCGATGCACAATACAATTCCCCTACAATATTTACAATAATCAAATTGTATGGAAAAAGTAGTCGAAGACAGCCTAAATTGATAGGGTTTATCAGTTTTCAATAATAATTCGAGTCATCATAAATTTATCAAAAATTTATGTTACGCCCTTAACAGAAACTGTCCTTGGCAGCACTGCTCCAGCGGGATCTGGCCAGAGAAATTGCAATTACTTCAGTTCTGTGAATAATACGTATACAGGGTGTTTGGTTCATGGTTAAGAATCTCTCGGGGGGTGATAGACTGCCATATTTGGAGAAAAAAATTGTTCTACACATACCATCAAATCTCAACCGTTACAGAGTTATTGAACTTTTTGTGTAAAAAACTTATTTGTCTTAAAATACCTCTAACTTTAAAAGTATACTTTGTATTTTAAATGTTTTAGTTCCATTCGAAAGGTGAGAAAATTTCGCATTGAGTGATGCCCTCATATGTTTCAGATAATGAGTTTAAGTAGCATTTACAAAGTAATTTATTGATAATTAAACAATTTTAAACGATTTTTCGTTCATTTCTTGAAAATCCTTATTGTTAACCTCATCATTTTAATAATTCAGATTGTTAGTCTTGATGAGCTGCTTAATTCGTTCTTTGACATGATACACTTACCTTTTCTTATTTTCATGATTTTGGGTTATTCAACTTGGATATTTTTATCTCATTTTCACTAGTACCAGCTCTAATTGAAAAATTATGGCACTTATTGTACTTTTTTTCTTTTTATTCGAAAGCCAGGAAAATTTTACAGTGAAAAATGTATTAATACCTTTCAGTTAAGTGAATTTAGTATTGTTTTAAAAGTAAATTAGTTTAAAGTTAGTGCTATTATTAGCATTTTCGTTAATTTTCTTAAAATAGTAAATAATAAACATCACCATTATTATCATGAAAATAATGCATCTCAGCAAGTTCTACAGTTCTTTCTTTGACTCCATTCAATTATCTCTTTTGGTTTCGACGCAAAATCGTTTTTATCACATCGTTTCATATGCAAAAATATCTATTCCGAACCGACTACATTTGTGGCGTGCTCTTGCTGCGTTAACTATTAAATAGCAGCAAAATGAAAAGAGATATAGACAAAATGTCAAATAAAAAGTTATAGAGAACATTAAGGGGCATCAAATGAACAATAGTAACGATAAATTTTGTTGATAAATAATTAGAATAATTAAAAAACTCTCCAAAAAACACAAATTTTGAGTTATTTCCTTAGTAAAAAATAATTTAGTACACTTAACTAAAAGATATTTGTACATACGCTGATAGGACATTTTCTCTGCTTTCCAATGAAATCTTGTAAATAACGATATAAAGCATACTTTTTAGATTAGAGTCTTTTAAGCACTTGCAAGTCGGTTACAGGAAAAGTATAGTAATGAAATTACAAAGAAATGAGAAGAGATAGAAATATGACGTCCAAGAACAAATTATGAATCGTCCTAAAACCCAACTTTTGGATAATGGATATTGCTATAATCATACTTCATTATTTCGAGAAAATTAGCAAAAACCTCCTCCAAAACACAAACTTTTAACTACTTTACAGCTAAAAGGTAATTAAAACTAATTACTTAAAAGATATGAGAACACCATTGAATAGGAAATTTTCTCACCTTTCGAATGGAACTGAAATATTTAAAATACAAAGTATACTTTTAAAGTTAGAGGTATTTTCAGACAAATAAGTTTTTTACACAAAAAGTTCAATAACTCTGTAACGGTTGAGATTTGATGGTATGTGTAGAACAATTTTTTTCTCCAAATATGGCAGTCTATCATCCCCCGAGAGATTCTTAACCATGAGCCAAACACCCTGTATATGGTAGTGCTCAAATGAAATTTAATAATCTTAATAATTAATTTTATAAGCTAGTCTTGCTTTAGCCAAAACTTATAGTTATAGATAGAAATGGGTTTAATGGGGTTAAAGGTATAAAAAGTTTCTCTGATCGTTAAGCTAGAGAATTTAAAAAAAGACATGGTTGATCGCCAGTAATTCACAAGAATTATATTTTAAAATGATTTGTCCCATTCTTTGATCAGTGTTTTTAAATATGCAAGTTTTGAAAACACGTTAATTTTTTTAAAATTATTGTTATGTATTCAATAGAAACTTTTTAGTAACTTCGCAATTTTTTGTCTTTATATTATATCAAAATTAATTAATCTTGCACTTAAATTTCATACTTTGATTTTATATTTAGGGTAGTTATAACAAATATCTTATATTTTAGAGGATCTACCAATAGCGCGGCGCGAACATGTGAGCGGAGTTGTAGCGCCACCTTTCGTGCAAAAATCTTGACAATAAAATTTGAAAATGTAGACATTTTCTAATACTTTTATCATACTTGTTTCGTATAGGTGGGAAAAAATCGTACCCTTAAAAATTCATTATAAAAGGGCGGCAAATTTAATTTTTGGCCCAGAGCGGCAAAACACCTCGCGCCGCCACTGTAGAGAATGGTCGTTAGTAGAGATTGGGATTCGAATAAGCTGTACTGGCATTTGCGTACGATTTAAGATGATCGAGGGCTCTGGATACTTGGCCCCCAGGAGTACCATAATAAATGTTCACGTTTAAATAGAAATCTAGGATATAGATCCAATAAATAATAAGCTAATAAAATATGTAAAAAAGAGATAGATCCAAAAAAATGAAAAGATTTCCGTCTTTGTCGCCTGTTACAACGTGGGAGCAAGAAACCAGTGGATCAATTCTTGCCTTTAGACATCACATGCTACGCGGATATTTTGGAGATCGATAATAATGACATCAACATTCCAGTGAATTCCACCTCCTCGTCGTACATAAGGATTAAACAATTTTTTAAAAAATATTTTTGTATTGTAATTAAAATGTCATATTCATTCTGATGAGTTCAACTTTTAAACTTAGCAAGCCGCGATATTCTCTACATGTCCCTTATATACACGTTCCTCAAAACCATCAATATCCAAATTTAAATGCCCCTATCTTTTCTCTTATCATTCCCAGAAGTGCCCTCTTCCGCCTACCGTACCCAACGATGGTTTGATACGACTCCAAGACAAGACAAAACATCAGTCGAATGAACCAACAACACGAGATCTACAGTACAACATCACACGCGCAGCGCGGTGTGTTTCCGATCCGTATCTGAGCCGTACTACGAAATCGTCTGGAGGAACCCCTGCCGGCTCGAGGAAAACCGCCCGGCGTCGCAACACTTGATACATCCGTTCGAATCTGTAATCCTGACCGTTGATTCCTGATGCCGGAAACTGAAAGTTTATATCCCCTCCCCCCCCCGTTCAGCCTTGTCCACCCTCTCTCCCATGTCTCTGATACACAGATGTATGACTTCACCCCCTTGTCTCCTTGAATATCTTCCCAAAACTTATGTGCCCCCCTATCTTCTAGTTTTAGTTGATCAATATTTAATCTCGTTAAGAAATGCACAACAGTACCACTACTTTAAAATAGCCCTAATTAATTCCCCCTAATCTTGAACAACTCTTTCTAGTTATTTCTAGTTAATAAGCTTGTAAAATGTTCCGCTTAGTTAATAATTAATTTCTCCTACAATCTCCCTTCTAAAAATCATAAAGTGAATTACTATAAAAAGAACATACAAAATGACCCGTCCCCCAAATCTTACGAATATTATATTATACCCTCTTTTATATGTATAAGTTAGCTGTAAAGTTTTTTTTTTTAGTTTCATTATATAAAACAAAATAATATTGAAATGTTACCCTAGTTTTAAGAAATTCAAAATGTAAAACGATGAAAAAATGGCACCTTTAAGCTAACGCATACGTGCCTTATCAAATAAACAAATTAAAAAAAAAACTTTTAAACTGAGGTATTGTATCTGTCGTGCACAAAATGATTTAATCCAACTTTTCCTTAAGGAGAACTATAGCGCTACAGTGGCTCGATTTGGTTGTTTTTTCTGCAAGTAGAACTCCTGTGCTTACAAAACTTCGTGACTAGTCGTTTGCTCGTGAACTCAAGTAGTGTTCTCTTTTTGAATTCTGCGATTATCTGACGGACAGGTTGGTCTACCAAGATAAAGATGAGACAAAATAGAAGCACAAATTTTCTTACTAAAATTAGGCATTGTGCTCTTCATGTACACAATGGTTAATCCAAATTTGTTGTTGTTGATTCTTATAAGTTATCCTGAATTCTGAGAAAATTTTGCGACGAAATTTATGAAATGAATATCTGTTAGAATTGGCGAATACTTGGCAAGGTTAAGGTTCAAATAACTTTCGGTGAGCGTCTACACGAATTGAACGCTTGATAGTATGCGTTGGAAAAAAATGCGTTCAACTTTGTCACCGGTTTATCCATATAAAGCATTTATTAAACGCTAAATGAAGAATATCAGTCGATTTATTAGATTATCACGATTCAAATCATGCAAAATAGTTGGTGGAAAACAGTTGACTGGGTGGAATGGTGCTTTTGAAAAAGTGGTGGTGATTTTTCGTCACACCACCACACCGTCCCGGGGCTCGCAACACAACTGCGTAGTGAAAAAAACCAAAGCCACTTTTTCAAAAGCACCATCCCGCCCGGTCAATTATTTTTCCACCAACTATTTTGAATGATTTGAATCGTGATAATCTAATAAATCGACTGATATTCTTCTTTTAGCGTTTAAGAAATGCTTTATAAGGATAAATCGGCGGCAAAGCTGAACACATTTTTTTCTACGCATACTACCAAGCGTTCAATTCTAACACATGCTCAAAAAAGGTAACTTGAGCCTTAAGATAAATATGTTGTTTATGTTCAGAAGAACAATCTAATTGTTTAATTGTGAAGATGTGGTTTCTATGTCACTGTTAGGTGGATACAATCAGTAATATCCTCGTAAATATTTCGTGTGATGAATAAAAAAAAAACAAATATTTCTTTTGTGTTTCGATTTTACATAAAATTCGATTTAACGTACATGATTGAATCGGAAAATGTATGTTAAATCGAGGTATGCCTATATATATATATATATATATATATATATATATATATATATATATATATATATATATATCTATATATATATATATATATATATATATATATATATATATATATATATATATATATATATATATATATATATATATATATATATATATATATATATATATATATATATATATATATATATATATATATATATATATATATATATATAATGGGACGTTCAATTAGACAACACTACTCATGATTTCTATGTACAAATTCCGCAAAAAGATATTGCACCATGGGAAACCTTCTGCAGAAACAGCTAAGGAAAATCCGCCTACTATAACCATAAACTGCACACCGTCATCTTATACCAAATCACAAACGGCTACGAAACCAATATCTACGGATCTGACAGGAACAAATATTTAATCGACAACAATTGCACCCAGTGTCTTCAAGCCAATCATCAGTAAGGACAGAGGAGGACGGATACGTTCATCCAAGCGCTTGCATTCCTGTTTAGCATTGCTTTCTTCGACAAAATTTTGAAATAGCTTCGAAATATTTTGTAGTACCTTTCGTCGATTAAAGCAATAAAAACTTGTTTTTTGCCTTGTACATAAAGTAGACAATTCCTTTATGAACGTTAAGTATCAAATAAAAATATGGAAGCGTTGAAATTTTCAAGTTATAAATTTACAATGTCTTTCAATTTATTTCCCGCTTTCATCCCATAACAATTTATTAAGGCGAATAAATACAAAGAAATTACAATTATTATTTTGATTTCTGTTTTATGTATACCGGAATTTATCGGCCATCTTCCGTCCATCTAGTTTTACTTTCAGGTAAAAATGTGAAACCCTCAAATAGGACTCGGACCCAGGGCAATTACTCCGGATGACCACCCTCTCATTGGGCCTGGGTAAAGGCCATCACCTACCTTTAACTTAAATTATTATTTTCCTAATGAGACTCCTATAACGAGTTTTTGTTTATCAGTCATTCTTGTTATATTTATCACACACGGATGAATGGGAACAAACTCTGTTCGAAAAATGTAATTAGATTGTTGCACTCCATGCCGCACAGGATGGCGTGGCAAAAGAGCTAAGTCGAAAATATAACACGCTGAAACCGTTGCTATTAGCCTAAATCGTGAAAAGAAAACACATCTTGGAAGTCATAATTCTTCTCCGAATCAATATTTTACTTTAATCCGATCGAAAGTATGATAAATGATTTTATTATGCAATGAGTTTCGGTATCTGCCTTTGTCTACGACTGTACGCGACTCATCTCGCGCTTCTGAAAAGCCAGCAGCAGACCCCAATAAACACGCAACCAGCGATGTAGGCCGAGGTTACACTTTGTGCTGGTGGCTGGAGTTGGAGAGCTTTGAGGAAAAGTTGTTGTTCTGCTTAGGGAGTCGGTGTACCTTTTAACGCTTCTGTTTTCGGTTGGGCTTCATTTCTGGATCCTGTAGAATGAATATGTAGCTACGTGCTGGGATCAGTTGAAGGATTTCCGAGTACGCAAACTTTTCACATTATCCGCAGCTAGTCACTGCGAGTGATGATGCAACACAATGGTTCCGAGTTTTTCGTACATAATTTATTTAGCTGACATGTGGGGTCCGCATGAAAAGTGGTAGGATAAAAAACATTATTTAATTACGTTTTTATCTGCTTTTGACACCATTTGGAACTTCGAGTGTTTGGGTTCATGCGTGCTTTGTTTGAAGCGTGTTGAATTTTGAAATAGAATAATTAGCCTTTATTCTGTAACCTTACATTTCATGAGAGTGCAAGTTTGTTGAACTAAATAAAACTGAACATTTTTATGCTAAGGTTTCGTATTTCACTGGAACATATTACTGGATAACCAAAACTAGTTGCCGCTTTTACTATTAATGGCCGCTTGCGAAGATGCTGAACTATCATCACTCATATTTGTGCTCTATACGTCATGCTCAAGTATCTCAACACCATTGGAAGATTCCAAATGATAAAACGCATTTGCTTAATTTGACAGATGGCAATCCTATGCAAATTACGTAAATATTATTTCGCATTTCGTTTTCCCCTCCATCACACTTTCTTTCTCTACATCAGTGAGATAATACAGTCACGCTACAGGAGCACGAGGCATCGACAAGCAAAAAACGACTGAGATGAGATGCAATCAATAAATATAATTACGGGAGTGCAAAATTATGAAAAACACGAACTTCTCGGTGCTAACTGAAAACGACCGGTCACTGGTGCATTCAGTAACCGGTTACCAGTGCCCGTCTGAGTACTTCTGGTAGGGGAAAGTCGGCTAATACGGACACGGTGGGTAAGACGGACACTTTGCGCTTCTCACAAACTACAAAATTAAATAAAAATGTAATGATACGGTAACATTTCTAAAAGATTTCAAATGCTTCTGAAAGATACTGCAATAATGAAGTATGGGAAATATCAGATATATGAGCAAAACATTTTTTTTGACAACATGGTAATGACTAGAATTTTTTAATACTAGAAAATAACGATTAAAACCATTAGGCATGAGGTACTGGGTATTTAACAATTAATTGGGGAAAAACAGATACTATACATAATCATTCTGAATATAGGCACATTTTTTAAAACTTGTTTCATGTTGGGTATGACGGACACAGTAGGGTAGGAAAAGATGGACATATTTCTTACGCCAATACAAAGGAGAATGCCGTCAAATTGCATACCTTTGGGCTATTTTTTATTGTCGATACATTGTGATGTACTGGCAGAAAACAAAATTTATTGATCGAGAAGAATCTCACTTGCCCTTATCCTATGTCCATCTTTACCAATGCTACATGTTCATCTTACCCACCCCAGGTGTCCATCTTTCCCATACCACTTTTGAAATGATGATTTTGGGCCTCTTTTTCAAAACCATTTTCAAAATATTTTTGTTTGAAATTTTATTAGTATAAGTTTCTATATTGATGAAGCATGATCTAAAATCACGCTTTACGTGCATCCATGGATGAGTCGAATTTGCTATTTAACCTTAAGGTGTCCGTCTTAGTCGCTGTTCCCCTAATCGTCGGGGTTGTAAGGAAACCTGTCCGCTCTTCTCCTGCCTGGTGCATTGGGGTGTAATAATAGCCAAAACATCAAAAGGGCGAACAGGAGAGAATGAAGCAGTGAGTTTAAATATGGTTCCCGGAGCTGTTCCGAGCTATCAAAAACGGCAAGCATCAATTGAAGAGAGTAGTAACGATGATCGTGGTGTCCGCAATTGCCGTCATCGTTGAACTTCGGGACTCCGAACGGCATTTCATCACCGGTTTATTAAGAGTACCGCCGGCAGACTATTAGGTTGACCGATAGAAGATTGAAATGAGTAAAGTTGATATTTTCTTCCACTTTCTTCGCGGTGCGGATGCGGGCGGTGAATGGATATACCGCACCGCAACGGCAAAACATTACAAAACCGCATACTGCGCCCGCGCTGCATCTATCACACCGCAACTGCGCGGTAATGCGGTAAATGCGGCAAAAATAAAATTCTCGGTCGTAGCAGTAGAGTTTTGATAGTTATCTATTTATAAATCATATCTGTGCACTTGTGTGAATACTTCTTGAATTGGAACAACAGTACGATATTACTATATTTTCCAATAAAAAATTTAGATTCCGCTGATTAACAACTTGTTATGAAAATATGCATCACTGAAAAATTTAATTCTGGCCAAACTAATTCTCAACTCATCATTTTTAAAATAATATCATTTTTACTGTAGAACTTCGTTTTACATTTCTTATAAAAGAAATGTATAGAATTCGCTCAAACTTTCAAGATTTTTTTCGAGGCCCGGAGGTCCGAGTCTTATATACCAATCGACTCAGCTCGACGATTTGGGACAATGTCTGTGTGTGTGTAACGGACAAACTCTCATTCGGGTTTCTCAGCAATGGCTGAACCGATCTTATCCAAATTTAAATGAATTTAATTTTAAATGAAAGAACTAAAAAACAGTAAAAATTCTATTAATTTGTTTTTGATTTTGATGTTTAGTTTCCAAGATATGAATGTTTGAATGTGTAAAAATGGTGCTTTTCGCAGTTTTTTTTAATTATCTGCCGAAATTGACAACATAGATTTATAATTCATATATTTTCAGGCAGCTTATACAAATACCTTTCGAACAAGCTATAGATTGTTGAAATCGGACTATTATCAAAAGAGATATTTAACATTAAATGCGGACGAAAGATTTTTATCATTTCCCATTGCCAGAAATATAACCAAAAACCTGTTTTAATCCACCTAGAGGTGCAATTGTGCCTTTCTCATTTCTCCAAACTATGATTTAATAGCTGGTTCGTACAATATAACTTTATGGAAATGTCTTTCATTCTTATTACACTTGGTAAGTATATATAAGAGCACCTTTTTACATTCATCGCGGTATCGGTTTGAATCGGAGTTTTCTATGTGATCGACCTCCACAACCCGTAACTCCGGTGCTGGAAGTCGGATGGAGATGGAATTTAATATCAGTTTCTGGGGACGCAACACCTTTCATTTGAGACTAAGTTGAGCAAATCTAGCCATTTTCGAGAAACCAATATAACCGTTATTCTGACTTTGGATGCTTCCGGATCCGTCGATGGTGGCCAGTGTGGCCAAAGAGACTTTGAATGACTGTTGGGGACCTAGATCTACAAATTCAACAGTTGTGTTTACATTTTGGAAAAAAAATCACCTTTTTACATTCATCGCAGAATTCGTTAGAATCGGGATTTGCTGCGTGATCGTACGTATCACCCTGTAATTCAGGAACCAGAACTCGGATCCACACAAAATTCAACAGCAGCTGATGGACCTTTTAAGTTAAGGTTGTCAAAATCGGTTCAGAAAATTCGGAGAAACCGATTTGGAAAAATCAACAAATTTTGTTTTGTAACCATACTCTTCAACTCGTAATTCGGAACAAGATGTCGGTTGAAAATGAAATTCAATAGCAACCTATGGGAATAATATACCTTTCATTTGAATCTTAGTTTGTAAAAATCGGTTCAGCCATCTCCGAGTAACCGATGCGGACATTTTGTTAACAAATCCGCACATACACACACATACATACACACATACACATACACACATACATACATACACACAGATATTTTGCGATCTCGGCGAACTGAGTCGAATGTTATATGAGACTCGGCCCTCCGGGCCTCGGTTAGAAAGTCGGTTTTTGGAGCAATTGCATAACCTTTCTATATAAGAAAGGCAAAAGAATAATATTTAATTAGCTTAATAAGCATGAGTTCAATGTTATCTTCATGTGATTATAATTTGCAAAGGTTGGTGGAATGCGTTTGAACGTGTAGGGAATGGGAGTTTAGTAGAGTGGGTGTGGAGGATGCGTCAGAAATCCTTCATCTTATTTCGGTATACGGGGTGGATGAAGGAAATCTGGGCGTGAGGGTGATCCAAGAAGAGGGGAGTGATGAAGGAGGGAGGTGTAAGGGCAAGGTGGGGAGGGGGGGGGGGGAAGGGGCGGCTACGCAATACTCAACTGCATATTTTGCCTTCCATTTGAGACTTGGTTTGAGAAAATCGGTTCAGTCATCACCGATGAACCGATGTGACTTTAATTGTGGAATATGCCCGGAATTCCGGACTTCCGGAATCGTCGATAGTGGACAATATATTCAAAGAATGTTTGATTGGCAATCAGTGATCTAGATCTACGATTAGAAGTAATTTGGTGACCATTTCAATAGTTTTTTACCTCTGAGGTATTACGATTGTACCGATTTATATGGGAAATTCCAGTGTATCCTTACTAACACCCCTGTAACTCCGGAAGCAAGAGTCAGAACCGAATGAAATTCAGCAGCAGTCAATGGCATTACTGTATCTTTCATTTGAAATTAAGTTCGTAAAAATCGGTAGAGAATTCGTTGTGGAATGGGTGTGATATTAGCTTAGGAACTTGGCGGGTTCCCCGAGGGCGTCATGAACCGTCATAGGTGGCCAATGTGATCAAAGCTGCTTTGATTGATCATTAGTGATCCAGACCCGCAAACTAGAGTAATGTTACATCAATTTTAATATGTTTTACATCATTTGAACATTATGGTGGTACCAGTCTATATGGGAATTTGCTGTGTGACCGCACTCTTCAACCCGTAACTCCGGAACCGGAAGTCGGATCAACTAAAAATTCAATAGCAGCTTATGGGAGCGTTATACCTTTCAGATGAAACTAAGTTTGCGAAAATCGGTTCAGCCATCTCTGAGAAAATTGTGTGAGTTTAAATGACACACACACACATACACACACACACACATACACACACACACATACATACACACACACAGACATTTGCCGATCTCGACGAACTGAATCGAATGGTGTATGAAACTCGGCCCTCCGGGCCTCGCTTAAAAAGTCGATTTTTACAGTGATTGCATAGCCTTTCTTTATATGAGAAAGGCAAAAAGGTGCAAAATCGGCAAAGTCCCAAAAAGTCGATCTTTATAAAAAAAAAATTTTCGAGATAACATAAAATCTCGACGTTTCATGCATTTTTAAGATGTTTGGCATCAAAAATACGAATTCGATTTCTGAAATTTCATGGGGTCCCCCCTTTGAAAAAAAAATTGAGTTCCGGCTTATATGGGAATTTCATATGTGACCGGACGATTTAGTCTATATTTCCGGACCCATATAAGCGATCCGTACGAAATTTTATTGACATCTGTGGGGATATTATAGCTATCATTTGGGACTAAGTTTGTGAAAATCGGCCAAACCATTTCCGGGAAACTGATGTGAGTTCGTAAATTTTGAAAGGTGGCCGCTTTTCCGGGGAACTTCCGGAACCATCAATGGTGGTCAATGTAGTCAACGAAAGTTTGGTTGGCCGTCGGTGACCGAGAACAGCAAATTTAAGTTGTTTGAGAGACAGTTTAGCGAAATTTTTACCTTTTTTGCTTTCATCGGAGTATCGGTTTGAATCACAATTTGCTATGTGATCGCACGCCCAGGCCTGTAACTCCGGAACCAGAAGTCGGATCGGGATGAAATTAAATAGCCATTTACGGGGACGCAATACCTCTCATTTGAGGTCTAGTTTAGTCGAATTGGTCTAGCCATCTCCGAGAAACCGATGTGAATGTTATTCTGAATTTAGATACTTCCGCCGGGGCTTCCGGAACTGAGGATGGTGGCCAATGTGGCCAAATAGACTTTGAATGGATGTTAGTGACCTAATACTACAAATCGAAGCAGTTGTGGTCATATTTTGGAAAAAATTTCACCTTTATACATTCATTGCAGAATTTATTAAAATCGACATTTTCTGCGTGTTCGTACTTATCACCCTGTAATTCCGGAACCGGAAGTCGGATCCTTAAGAAATTCAATAGCAGCCTATGGGAACGTTGCACCTTTCATTTGAGACTAAGTTTGTCAAAATCGGTTCAGCCATCTCTGAGAAAAATGAGTGACATTTTTGGTCACATACACACACACACATACATACATACATACATACATACATACATACATACATACATACATACATACATACATACATACATACATACATACATACATACATACATACATACATACATACATACATACATACATACATACATACATACATACACACATACACACATACATACACACAGATATTTTGCGATCTCGGCGAATTGAGTCGAATGTTATATGAGACTCGGCCCTCCGGGCCTCGGTTAGAAAGTCGGTTTTTAGAGCAATTGCGTAACCTTTCTATATGAGAAAGGCAAAAGAATAGCATTTAATTAGCTTAATAAGCATGAGTTCAATGTTATCTGCATGTGATTATATTTTGAAATGTTGATGGAATGGGTTTAAAAGTGGAGGGAATGGAGGGTTAGTAGAGTGGGAGTGGAGGATGCGTCAGAAATCCTTCATCTTATTTTGGTATACGGGGTGGATGAAGGAAATGCGGGCGTGAGGGTGGTCCAAGGGGACGGTAGTGATTAAGGAGGGAGATGTAAGGGTAAGGCGGAGGGGGCGGAGGGGCTCTGATGCAATACTCAGCTGCATATTTTGCCATCCATTTGAGACTTGGTTTGAGAAAATCGGTTCAGTCATCACCGAAGAACCAATGTGACTTTATTTGTGGAATATGCCCGGAATTCCGGACTTCCGGAATCGTCGATAGTGGACAATATATTCAAAGAATGTTTGATTGGCAATCAGTGATCTAGATCTACGATTAGAAGTAATTTGGTGACCATTTCAATAGTTTTTAACCTCTGAGGTATTACGATTGTACCGATTTATATGGGAAATTCCAGTGTATCCTTACTAACACCCCTGTAACTCCGGAAGCAAGAGTCAGAACCGAATGAAATTCAGCAGCAGTCAATGGCATTACTGTATCTTTCATTTGAAATTAAGTTCGTAAAAATCGGTAGAGAATTCGTTGTGGAATGGGTGTGATATTAGCTTAGGAACTTGGCGGGTTCCCCGAGGGCGTCATGAACCGTCATAGGTGGCCAATGTGATCAAAGCTGCTTTGATTGATCATTAGTGATCCAGACCCGCAAACTAGAGTAATGTTACATCAATTTTAATATGTTTTACATCATTTGAACATTATGGTGGTACCAGTCTATATGGGAATTTGCTGTGTGACCGCACTCTTCAACCCGTAACTCCGGAACCGGAAGTCGGATCAACTAAAAATTCAATAGCAGCTTATGGGAGCGTTATACCTTTCAGATGAAACTAAGTTTGCGAAAATCGGTTCAGCCATCTCTGAGAAAATTGTGTGAGTTTAAATGACACACACACACATACACACACACACACATACACACACACACACATACATACACACACACACAGACATTTGCCGATCTCGACGAACTGAATCGAATGGTGTATGAAACTCGGCCCTCCGGGCCTCGCTTAAAAAGTCGATTTTTACAGTGATTGCATAGCCTTTCTTTATATGAGAAAGGCAAAAAGGTGCGAAATCGGCAAAGTCCCAAAAAGTCGATCTTTATAAAAAAAAAAATTTCGAGATAACATAAAATCTCGACGTTTCATGCATTTTTAAGATGTTTGGCATCAAAAATACGAATTCGATTTCTGAAATTTCATGGGGTCCCCCCTTTGAAAAAAAAATTGAGTTCCGGCTTATATGGGAATTTCATATGTGACCGGACGATTTAGTCTATATTTCCGGACCCATATAAGCGATCCGTACGAAATTTTATTGACATCTGTGGGGATATTATAGCTATCATTTGGGACTAAGTTTGTGAAAATCGGCCAAACCATTTCCGGGAAACTGATGTGAGTTCGTAAATTTTGAAAGGTGGCCGCTTTTCCGGGGAACTTCCGGAACCATCAATGGTGGTCAATGTAGTCAACGAAAGTTTGGTTGGCCGTCGGTGACCGAGAACAGCAAATTTAAGTTGTTTGAGAGACAGTTTAGCGAAATTTTTACCTTTTTTGCTTTCATCGGAGTATCGGTTTGAATCACAATTTGCTATGTGATCGCACGCCCAGGCCTGTAACTCCGGAACCAGAAGTCGGATCGGGATGAAATTAAATAGCCATTTACGGGGACGCAATACCTCTCATTTGAGGTCTAGTTTAGTCGAATTGGTCTAGCCATCTCCGAGAAACCGATGTGAATGTTATTCTGAATTTAGATACTTCCGCCGGGGCTTCCGGAACTGAGGATGGTGGCCAATGTGGCCAAATAGACTTTGAATGGATGTTAGTGACCTAATACTACAAATCGAAGCAGTTGTGGTCATATTTTGGAAAAAATTTCACCTTTATACATTCATTGCAGAATTTATTAAAATCGACATTTTCTGCGTGTTCGTACTTATCACCCTGTAATTCCGGAACCGGAAGTCGGATCCATTAGAAATTCAATAGCAGCCTATGGGAACGTTGCACCTTTCATTTGAGACTAAGTTTGTCAAAATCGGTTCAGCCATCTCTGAGAAAAATGAGTGACATTTTTGGTCACATACACACACACACACATACATACATACATACATACATACATACATACATACATACATACATACATACATACATACATACATACATACATACATACATACATACATACATACATACATACATACATACACACATACACACATACATACACACAGATATTTTGCGATCTCGGCGAATTGAGTCGAATGTTATATGAGACTCGGCCCTCCGGGCCTCGGTTAGAAAGTCGGTTTTTGGAGCAATTGCGTAACCTTTCTATATGAGAAAGGCAAAAGAATAGCATTTAATTAGCTTAATAAGCATGAGTTCAATGTTATCTGCATGTGATTATATTTTGAAATGTTGATGGAATGGGTTTAAAAGTGGAGGGAATGGAGGGTTAGTAGAGTGGGAGTGGAGGATGCGTCAGAAATCCTTCATCTTATTTTGGTATACGGGGTGGATGAAGGAAATGCGGGCGTGAGGGTGGTCCAAGGGGACGGTAGTGATTAAGGAGGGAGATGTAAGGGTAAGGCGGAGGGGGCGGAGGGGCTCTGATGCAATACTCAGCTGCATATTTTGCCATCCATTTGAGACTTGGTTTGAGAAAATCGGTTCAGTCATCACCGAAGAACCAATGTGACTTTATTTGTGGAATATGCCCGGAATTCCGGACTTCCGGAATCGTCGATAGTGGACAATATATTCAAAGAATGTTTGATTGGCAATCAGTGATCTAGATCTGCGATTAGAAGTAATTTGGTGACCATTTCAATAGTTTTTAGCCTCTGAGGTATTACGATTGTACCGATTTATATGGGAAATTCCAGTGTATCCTTACTAACACCCCTGTAACTCCGGGAGCAAAAGTCAGAACCGAATGAAATTCAGCAGCAGTCAATGGTGTTACTGTATCTTTCATTTGAAATCAAGTTTGTGAAAATCGGTAGAGAATTCGTTGGGGAATGGGTGTGATATTAGCTTAGGAACTTGGCGGGTTCCCCGGGGGCGTCATGAACTGTCATAGGTGGCCAATGTGGTCAAAGCTGCTTTGATTGATCATTATTGATCCAGACCCGCAAACTAGAGTAATGTTACATCAATTTTAATATGTTTTACATCATTTGAACATCATGGTGGTACCAGTTTGTATGGGAATTTGCTGGGTGACCGCACTCTTCAACCCGTAACTCCGGAACCGGAAGTCGGATCAACTAAAAATTCAATAGCAGCTTATGGGAGCGTTATACCTTTCAGATGAAACTAAGTTTGCGAAAATCGGTTCAGCCATCTCTGAGAAAATTGTGTGAGTTTAAATGACACACACATACACACACACATACACACACACACATACATACACACACAGACATTTGCCGATCTCGACGAACTGAATCGAATGGTGTATGACACTCGGCCCCCCGGGCCTCCGTTAAAAAGTCGATTTTTACAGTGATTGCATAGCCTTTCTTTATATGAGAAAGGCAAAACGTGTTTAATCCACCTAACAGTGTGATGAGACATTTCTTATAACTCTTATCACTCTTCGGATATTATATCGTTTGAGAGCATTTAGAACTTGATGCTTCGCGATGTTTTTGAAACACATACTACATGGGATAGTGGCAGGACTCAGAGAATCGCTGAAATCAGCATAGGACAACATCAGTGCTAGAAATCTCAAACAAAATCAATGGGAAAGCGAAAAAATGGCCCATAAAATAGACATACCAACGAATTATTGTTAATGCTCTGTTAATAAAATATCTATATTGTGGTGGGAAAACTGAATTTTCCTAAAGGGGTTATATATTGTACTGAAACAAAAAAAACGATTTTTTTAATCGATTTGAAGTTTATATTTTACTCAAATTTCCATCGCGACTGAGAACTAAGAAATCAACGCTTTTTCTTGAAAAGGGCGATACTAGCAGTGATACCATTCAAAGAAAATCAACAGTGAATATTTCCAGACTTGGTTTTATTTCCTATTTAAGAACTATTGTGTTTTTTGACATCCTAGCTTGCATGATTCAGTGATCGAAACCCAAAACTTCATAAAGTATTTGAAATTATTAAATTAAAATTTGTTTTTGCTATTGAAATTGACAAAATGATAGTATCGCCCCTTTGGCGATTGTTTACTTTTTCGGTCCCATCTATCAGCATTGAAGTATCGCCCTTACGTTTTTTTTACAATAACTACCGTTTTACACCACCGATTTCGTCCGGGTTTTTTCAATAGAGATCATTGTTACTATTTACAGCTGGTATCAGTCTGATAATCCTAAAAAATACGAAAATAACAGTTTCGCCTCTAAACTGCTAGCAAAAAAAGTATCGCCCTGTTTGTTTGCATGGAGCGGGGAGGGCGAAACTTTAAATAAACTAACAAAAATACAGTTTCGCCCGTTGTATTTTTTGCTGTAGTTTAAGAAAGCAATATCGTAGAATCCAAATTTTTAGGTTAATTTGTTGCGTTTCAAAGCCCTCATTCGCATGTAAGAAAAAAGCCCTATGTTTACATTTGTAAGCATCGCCCTTTTCACAAAAAAAGCGTTGAAATGAAATCGCAGCTCCTGATATCACGCTATCTCTGAAGTACATGCGTGCATAGTTTCAAATTTTACTTCTACATCGACTTTTTCTAAAGGTGACTTCCCAGTAGTATTATTGATTTGAATTATTATCGCTAATCCTAATGCCAAAGAATAAATAAATACCTCACGAAAACGAACCGTTTGGGAAAATCATCATCATTACTGGAACTTTCATTTTCACGAAACTTTTCGATAACCTTCCGTCACTTGCGTTAATGCACTGGGTGCACAGTGCTCTAAAACTCTAGCGAAATCGTCTTAGGGCACCAGCGGGTCTGTAAAGAATACTAAAAATTAATTTCTATTCCATAATTTTCAGTTCAGCAATTCGAGAGTTCGTGCTCACCGCAAACCATGAAAAATAGACTACGTTGTGAAGCGATGACCACTATTTATTAAAAAATCACGGTTAAATAAAAAATAAAACTATAAAAAAATTTCAAATAGTTTATAATTTTCACAAACCTATTAGGAAAAATTGTGTAATAAGCTTTCGTAATATTGTGTAGGAAAAAAGCTGAAAATTTGAAAAGAAATCTGAGGATTATGATTGATTACAGAACTCTGGAATTTTCTATTGGAATGTTTTCAGGCATGAATTTGATATTGATGCTATTTAATAATAGTCTTGATTTCACAGTTGTCTAATTTAGACAACTGTGAAATCAAGACCAATAGATCAGTTACATATCAGGACTCCATTTCGATAATTTATCAAAAGTCCTCATGATGTTTACAACAACAGGTTATCAATCTACGGATCAGATAATGTTATTGTAATATTGAATTAAATCAGTTTGCATCAATAAATTTTCAACTCCAATCCAATATTTTTTTTGTGTGGTGGGGGGGGGTTGTATGGTGTTAAAACCTTCTCTTGGCTACGCCGTTGCTTGGAGTTATTTATTTCGCTTTTCATTTTCCGATATGTTTCAGATCAATCCGATGGTCATTAGTTAGAAAAATTGCAGTCAGAAGGTTCGCACAAATGAACATTTTTGCACTGATAAGTTATCAAGTTCCTTCTAGACAACTTGGAAGCGTTCGGTGATTATTTCTAGCGGTTGTAGATAGTAAAATGAAATACAAAATTTGTTTTATCGAAATAATGTTTAGCTTATTTCATTATTACTATATTGAACAATAAATAGGCGACGAAGAGTAATCCACAAACAACAAGCCATAACTTTTAAAGTATTCAAAATAGATATTTGAAGTCTTCAGTAAAGTTATTCGCAAAAGTAAGAGCTACAAATTTGCTGAAGGCATCATTTCGTTATAATCACTTCCAAGAAAATTTGTGAAAATATCTCACTCATAGAGGGATTAATCAGCAAAAGCACAATACCAAAAGAAAGAGCATATTACCTCTATTAAATTCTCCGAAGATACTATTGACCTAAAATAAGCCGTTTTGGCGTTAATAATAGATTACATGTTTTTGGTCATATTTCTGGCAATGGGAAATGATAAAAATCTTTCGTCCGCATTTAATATTAAATATCTCTTTTGATAATAGTCCGATTTCAACAATCTATAGCTTGTTCGAAAGGTATTTGTTTAAGCTGTCTAAGAACATATAAATTGTTAATCTATATTGTCAATTCCGGCAGATAATTTAAAAAAACTGCCAAGAACGCCATTTTTACACATTCAAACATTCATATCTTAAAAACTAAACATCAGAATCAAAAACAAATTAATAGCGTTCATACTGTTTTTTAGTTCTTTCATTTAAAATTGGTTTGGATAAGATCGGTTCAGCCATTGCTGAGAAACACGAATGAGAATTTGTCCGTTACATACACACACACACACAGACACACACACACACACAGACATTGTCCCAAATCGTCGAGCTGAGTCGATTGGTATATAAGACTCGGCCCTCCGGGCCTCGGAAAAAATCTTGAAAGTTTGAGCGAATTCTATACATTTCTTTTATAAGAAATGTAAAACATGTAATCTATTATTAACGCCAAAACGGCTTATTGTAGGTCAATAGTATCTTCGGAGAATTTGATGGAAGCAATATGCCCTTTCTTTTGTTATATCGAAATGATGCCTTCAGCAAATTTGTAGCTCTTACTTTTGCGAATAACTTTACTGAAGACTTCAAATATCTATTTTGAATACTTTAAAAGTTATGGCTTGTTGTTTGTGGATTACTCTTTGTCGCCTATTTATTGTTCAATATAGTAATAATCCATTGAAATAAGCCAAACATTATTTCGATAAAACGAATTTTGTATTTCATTTTACTATCTACAACCGCTAGAAATAATCACCGAACACTTCCAAGTTGCCTGGAAGGAACTTGATAACTTATCAGTGCAAAAATGTTCATTTGTGCGAACCTTCTGACTGCAATTTTTCTAACTTATAACCATCGGATCGATCTGAAACATATCGGAAAATGAAAGCGAAGTAAATAACTCCAAGCAACGGCGTAGCCAAGAGAAGGTTTTGGGGTTTAACACCATACAACACCCTCTCCCCACCAGACAAAAAAAATTGAATTGAAGTTGAAAATTTATTGATGCTGACTGATTTAATTCAATATCACAATAACAATTATCTGATCCGTACATTGATAACCTGTTGTTGTAAAGATCATGAGGACTTTTGATAAATTGTCGAAATGGGGTCCTGATATGTAACTGATCTATTGCTCTTGATTTCACAGTTGTCTAATTGCATAAATATCAAATTCCTGCCTGAAAACATTCCAATAGAAAATTCTAGAGTTCTGTAATCAATCATAATCCTCAGATTTCTTTTCAAATTGAGCTCGCTTTTGTAGCGATGCACTGTAATAAGAGTCTTTATTTAATAGAAAGCGAAGTTAAAATTGATTTAATGTCTATGAAACATAGAACTGCTCACCAAAAAAATGCATAACTTTCAACATTTGCTAAAAATGTTTTTGCCTTTCTCATTCACTCTAAAATTCGTCAATCTAATCCCGACCGGGAGGGCCGAGTGTCATATACCAATCGACTCAGTTCGTCGGGATCGGAAAATGTTTGTGTGTATGTATGTGTGTGTATGTGGAAAAAATGTGACCTCTGTTAATCAGAGATGGCTGGATCGACTTGCACAAAGTTATTCTCAAATGAAAGGTGCAACCTTCCCATCGGCTGCAATTGAATTTTTTATTGATTGGACTTCCGGTTCTGGAGTTAGGAGTTGAAGAGTGCAATCACACAGCAAATTCCCATATAAACTGAAATGAAAAATTTTCAAAATCAAATTTGTATTTTTGATGCCAAATGACTTTAAAATGCATGAAACATTGAGATGTTTGACAAAAATTGACTTTTTTGGACTTTGGTACATTTTTGCCTTTCTCATATAGATAGGTTATACAACCACTCTAAAAATCGTCAATCATACCGGCCCGGTGGGAGTATGCAGTGAGGGGTTGCTACTTTAAAATTAAAACTAGTTTAAAATTTCTTAACAAGTTGAAAATTTTCGGCAGGACCCTGATCTCCCGGATCTTTCTCCATGATCCGACGCTGGTTTCAAGCGATGTTTCAGTATCACATAGTATCTCAAGATCGTGGCTGTCGATCCATTGTATGTATGTGTAAATCGTACTGAACATGTAATATTCATTTCCACCATAGTATTGAACATAACCATTAGAGTGGCTCGAAAATAACATTTTTCAGCACAGCACTTTTTGAGTTCCTTTTGTGGTCCCAAATGCCTGTGCAAAGTTTGGGAGCGGTCGGTTGCATCCCGGGTTTGCGCATTGCGTTCAAAGTTTGTATGGGATTTTATATGGGGAAATGTGCATATGTATATGCACATGCCGTACATAAAGCGTGCAGAAGTTTTTGGTCAGACTTTCCTTATTTTATAGGTTTTCTCGAAATACTTCAAGTAATTTCTTTGAAGTTTGAAAAAGTTGTGTAAAACTTGCAGACACGCCTTGATGTTCGATAGATTTTCCAGAAATTCTAAGAATATTCTAAAGCTTCGTGAACTTTCTAGAAATTCTAAAGATTGCACTCAAAGTTGTAGGATTTTCTTAAAGTTCAGTTCAGTTTGACTAATAGTCAAATTAATTAATTTATTCCTTCGTCTTTGACACTTTGTGCCATACAGACTGTTTCTTAAAAACGAGTCTAACACTACTTAATTACAAATAATAATAAAACAGATCAATAAACAACATTCAACACTAAGAAATATCACAATAATATTTAAAACAAAATTCAGCGTTGCTTATTTCAAATTTTTCGTAAAATTCTCGAAAACAAATTCCTATTGGCCACGTCGATGGAGATAATGCAGCGTTTTTCAATCTCGCGTCGATTCCTACCTTGAATGAAACGTATGGCATCGATGACTGATCCTTCCATTCAGGTACGAGCTTTTTCACGATTACAGTATTTGTCCCAAGTGATTCGGCGACCAAAGTAGATATATCTCTTATATTTGCTGTATTTTTGACACGGGTGAAGAATAACCAGCACAGATTGCTCGATTCCGAAGCATTAGTCATTCCACGAACAGCCTTACACCCTTTGTTGCAAACGAGTAGACGACATATCGTCGCTGTTGTGCTATCTTATGACAAGCGCCATTTAGCACATTTCGAGAAAAACGATTTTTAAAGTTTGAGATTGAATATCTTGAAACTTATAAATGGTATAAACATTCCAAAGAAGACAATTAATGCTTCTATCTATTCTTCATCAATCTCTCAAATATTACGAAGATCGCTTGACTATGTTGCGAGTTTTTACTATGAATGTAAACAAAAGTCGCACTCACACGTGTCATAGGCGTGTATTGATGACAAAATTTGTATAACGTGTCATAATCGTGCATGAAAAATTTTCCATAGAAAAAAATCATCAATTTTTAACTTTTATCCATATCTTTGCGTTCATATGGGCTATAAACAATCGGTGAAATGCATTTTGAAGGGAATGAGTCAGGGCATCTAGAAAAAATAGTTATTTTTAGTTACAGTGTTGCCAAATATCCTTTATTTCCAATTTAAAATTAAACTGTGTTTTTCTCACAACTCCTGTAATTTTCTTTTGAAAATGTTTATGTCATTGTGTTCCTCAGACATTTTCACGCTTAAAAACATCTAAAACTTCAATATAACTTGAGCAAATCCCTAGATACAGTGATTTTAAGCAAAAAACTCGCAATTTCTCATAACGTTTCTCGCAATATCTAAGTAACCAAGTAGAATTTCAAAATTCTGAAAACGCCACTTTGTAGAGATTTTTCAAACAAGTAATGTGGCATATCTAACTCAGTTTATCCCAAAATGGCGTTTGTCATAAGATAGCACAACAGCGACGATATGCGGTATTGATTGAACCAGTGGTGAAGTTTCTTCGGCGAATGAGAATCTATCAACGCGTGAACGTGTAATTTCGACAATCGATTCTTGAATAGCAGCAATGGCTTGTTTCATATTAAACACATCTTCAATAAAATCAGCACTGGGTTTTTCTGTTTGGGTATCCACATTAACAGACACAGTAGCCGCACGAGCGGGGGTAAGTGAAGCGGCATCGGCGATCGTTTCACGTTTATCCCGGAAAGTTTGAATTTTGCGAACATCGACCAGTATCGTTGTACAAGGGCTACATATCCACCAGATATTCCTGTGCTGATTGCAGCTTCTAACCTCTGATATTGTCAGTGTAGCACATTTGGCATGATATTGATCCGAGCAAAATCCATCGCAGGCGATCATTTCATCACTGGGCGCAATAGGCAGAGCACATTTACAGCAAAACATCTTCAGCTAGCACGACGGTATCTTTTCCAATACTAGGCGGGTGGCGAGCTACGCTCTGTAGCGTCTACTTGAATCACCGTATCAATGTAGTAGTGTCGAATGGTAGCAAATTAATCGTTCGTTTTCCAAGGCAGAAAATCGACTTTTTCTCATCAATTACTACCGTTGATGCAAATATTTGATCCGGAAAGAGTGCACTTAAACTGGCGTTAAGAAAAGGTGACACTAAGCACAATGTAGGAACCGTTTACGCAATAATTTTCAACGATAATCGATAGCAGCTCAGATCACAAACAAGCAGGTCAGAGACACAACAACAGACTATAGCTATTGGCAAAATATACTGAAACTGTGATAATATTTTAAAATGTTCAGAAAACATTTCTGGACTTCGCAGGATTACTCCGAGTTTGGTAAAATATGCGTAAATATCGTAAACATTCTACTGCGTATAGAAACTGTTTGAATGCATAAACATTCTCTGAAGTTTGAAGTATTTTCCCAAATTTCATACAACCTTTGAAGTGCCATCCTTAAAGTTCATTGACATTCCCTGAAGTTTGACGAAACACTATGACCAATCAAAGTTTCATATAGATTGTCTGAAATTCTATGAATCTCTTTGTAAGTTAGCAATCTTCTGAAATTTATAAGACTTACAAGATGCTTCTAGTTCGTCCTTAAAGCTTGTAGAATTCTTTTCATACTTGCTAGATTTTCACGTTGCATATGGTCGGTGTTAAGTCAGACCGGACTAAGTGACAAAATCTTGATTTCGAGATAAACGGGTTTAAAATTTGAATCGTAGCATCCTCTACGTTATAATTGAAAATTATTTTTTGCAACATTTTTTGTTTATGGTTACATATTTCAAATCTGGCAAAAGAAATTCTTTACCTGGTGTTATTGTTATCCCATTTTTTGATGTTTTGCGACTTAGTCCGGTCTGACTTAACACCATATATGACTTGCTAGATAAACTTTGGAATACTTTGCTGGAGTCTCTAGAACTACTCTGAGTAGCACAGAGGCCTTGACTGAACCTCTCGTAAGTATGCAAAAGTTAAAAGCACATTTTTTTTCGAAGTTTGTTGATGTTTACAAAATTAAACGATTTTTTTGTTGGCAGGAAACATGTATGTACTGTAAAGGGTACCTACTAACGAGCGTACGTACTATCGTGGTATACCTGAACTTATATTTTTAGAAACTTGTTGTTATTCAACAATATAAAAATATTTTTCTTTCGCAACCTTATGTGATGGTTAATTTGGAGTAACTTTATTAAGAATACTATTTATTTATAGATATGTACGAGAAATATACATCTATTTGTGGGTTGAGGTTCCTTGAAATCTATTTTGACTTTTTGATGTTTTCTCATAAAATGCATTTACATCACTTTGTTCTTGTAAGCTTTATTTTGAAAAAACAAGAAAGTATTTATTCGTGGAAATTTTCGTTTTGATCACCAAATTGATATCAAGTTACTATCTGAAGCTTTCAGAAAAAAACGAAGAAACCAATACTTAGATATATAGGACAACCCGGGGTTTTTCGGACCTACCTAAGCAAATCGCCTTTTTAGGTAGGTTAATGTGAAATAATTTATCGGTTAAAGGTTCTAATTGTTAGTTTAAAACTACCTTTTGGAGTGATAAACATTCATTTACACCACTCCGTGGTAGCGCTAGGCGTACATATTGATTTGCAAATCGCATCAGTTATAGAGATTTGCAAATCGAAATAATTTGATGTCCGTTTCAGTAGATTTTCATCCTCTGAGGCAATACGATTGTAACGGTTTGTTTGGGAAAATCCTGTGAAGTCGCACTAAGCAATCTAAAACTCCTGAACCGAGCGATAGATCTAAATAAAACTCAAGAGCAATTAATAGGATTTTTATATCTTTCATTTTCCATCAACTTTGCAAAAAAACGGTGAAGATTTCGCTGAGAAATACATGGGACATTAATTTAGGAATTTGGCAAGTTCCTCGGGGGTATCAAGAAACGTCATAGGCGGTCAATGTGGTCAAAGCTACTTCAACTGGCCATTAGTGATCTACAGCCGAAAATCCAAGTAATGTTACATAAAATTTTACATGTATTGCATCATTTGGCCATCAGGGTGGTACCAGTTTGTATGGGAATTTGCGGTGTGACCGCACTCTTTAACCCATAACTCCATAAACGGATGTACGATAAATGAAATGTTCAGTGTGCCTTAAGAGGAACGCACTGTTTTTTAAATATTATTGCACTATTGAAAAGCTGATAGTAATTAAGTTTTTCTAACAATAACTTTAAGCAAGTTTTGAAATTTCTTACTATTTGTCACACAAAATGATATTTTCTCATAGAAAATGAGTTATATTACTAGGCACTACAAAAACAGATAGATGCTGCTTCTAGATATCTCATGAAACACTGATCAGTCTCACCAGATAAGAATTCATCGCACCAAATAATTAAACAAAAGAAAGCTATTCGTCGAACCGTTCGGAACTAGTAAGCACCATCCACGCCCATTGTAGTAGCATCTTTCACTCACGGCGATCAACAGTTCCGTCACGTTTCGTAATTCGTTCTGGTAGTCTTGCTATCCCTCTAATCAGTGGAATAATTTCAAAGAGTTGGATTTGGCTCCAACGCGTAGCATTCCAGAAGAGCGACGGTGAAGTTCACGTAATCAAAATTTCGAAAAAAATTCAACCCTTGCACGGTGCCTTTGTCTAACAACTTTATCCGAACAAAAATTGGCATCTGTAAAACTGAACTGAAAGAATGGACTTTTCCTTTTCTTTTGCAACCAAAAGCAAAATAATTGGTCGGGTGGTCTGGAACAACTTTTTATTTTAAAGGTTTTTGTTTGATAACATAGGTTTTACAATGAAACTATATTTTCCACCATAGACATTCAATACAGTGAAGTTTCGATTATATCACTATGCGTTTATATCAATATTCGTTTATACCACCCTCGATTATATCACGGTTTTTGGAAAACAGACAAGGCACACTACGTTTTGATCCAATTAAGCCACATGTTGTTTTAAAAGTGTCAAGATTTTATTTACAATTGATTTGCTTATTTACATGTAGAGTAATGAGCTTTTTAGTGGGTTTCGGACTATTTCGTTAAGGGTTTGTATATGATGAGGTCAGTAAAAAAGTCAAACTTTTTTATTGTTTTATCTTAAAGCATAGATTCTCAGAAAGTATCTTAAATTTTTATATAGGTATAAGCAATAGAAGCAGAGTTACAGCGCTGTTCATCTTGCTCCTTTACGGGGGCGTGACGCGAAACTTTAAACGTTTATTGAAGTACATGGGTTATTTTTTTAATGATTTTTTTTGTTTTGTTTTGTTTACCACGTTTTAAATATATCACACTAAAACACAGACCGACCGTGATATAATCGAAACATTACTGTATTACTAAATATGATGATCTGATGGATAATTTTATTGTCTACAACGTTATAGAAAACCGATGTAAAATCATCAAAGAAATTTTATTGCAATATTATAACTTTTTAGATTGGCACTGGCCTATTGGCTAAGAAGTTGATTTACAAAAAAATGTTGGGTTCAGTTCATCAATGTATCGGTGAATCAGTGTAGATGAATTTGAGTGATCACAAAGTCTAATTTTTAGGCGGAATAATTATATTTTCAGATTTCACCGATTCTTGGGCACCAATGACAATTTGTGAATGTGGAGGTGTAGAGAAGTGTCGATCTTGATGTTAAACAAACCTATTCTTACCTGTTTAAGTTGTTTATTAACCTTTTACCTTTTATAAGTTGTTTATTAATAAAGTAATCTTGTGAAAAAATTTCCTTGTACTGAAAATTGGCGGCAGACTTCGACACCAACCTGTCGGCTCGTTGTGGAGGTTAGTTCATCCGCAGTGTACTACAACGAGTAGATCTCGGCGAAGCGAGGAGCTAAATGGCTCCTGGTATCGTGACAAAACTGGGAGCTTATTGGTTGACGAAACGGATATCGGTACCAAGAGAAATTTCGCCACATCCTGTAGTCCTTGACTGATGGCGAACATGAACTGGAGAGTGTGCGAGAAGTATCCCCATAGCGACTACCAGGCGATTCGCTACCACATCGGCCAATGGAACCCTGCTGGAGCATGGAGAAGGACGATCGGCAGTCTTGAACAAAAACCTCTTTGTTGAGTCACTTCGGCGAACAGTGGAATCAAGTACGTTGATGCGGCTGATCTAACAAGAAGGCTTGCGACCGCTTGTAACGTTACAATGCCACGAAAACTGAAGCCATGCATTAGACGGCGTGAAGCTTACTGGTTAAATGAGTAGCTCAGTACGTAGCGTGTAGCACGTTGCTTATCTTAGAGCGAGAAGGCGGGCACAGAGCGCAAGATCGGAGAGTGAGAGAGAAGCGCAAGCGAAAAGGTAGGGACTCTTTAAAAAATTTAGATGCCAATCCCTTGGGGACACGAACTGAGTCGTCATGACGAAGATGAGGTCCCGTCGACACCAGCTGAAATATGTCCGGGTAAGCTAAAGATAATCGTTGAGGGTCTCTTCCCGAATCACGATTCAACTACCTGGTCACCGATACGGCGAAGAAGAAGGAGGTAACACAGCCGAGTGGCAAGCGACTAACGACGAGTTCAAAGAAGCGTCGATGACTAAAACCAAAGAAAACCTCCGGTCCGGATGGATTACCAACCGTGGCGCTGAAAGCTGCGATCCTGGCATATCCGGACATGTTCATGATGCTACTGCTGAAGTCTTTAGACGATGATAATCCCCGAAATGAGGAAAGCAAAGAAACTGATGTTGCTGCCAAAGTCAGGGAAGTCACCGGGCCATCCAGCCTCATATAGACCAATGCCGTAGCGTGGCATAAAAGAATGAGCCAGATCCTGAAGAGCTACTTCCAGAGTAGAGCACCGCTGTAGCAGACGAACAAAGGGCAGAAGACAATGCGAGTCGCAGCTGGCGTTCCTCAGGGCTTCATTCTCTGTCCAACTCTAAGGAATGGGATGTACGATGGGGTCTTAACACTGTGGCTGCCCAGGAAAGTGAAAATCGTGGGTTTCGTGGACGACGTGTCACTAAGGGTGATGAGTGAGAAACTTGAAGAAATGGAGGTGTCGGTGACAGAGGCAATAGATGCGACCGAGAGCTGGACAGCAACTGCAAAGCGGTTCAGCGGATACAGATCACCGTCGAAGGGCATGTGATTGCATCGAAGCGTGCACTGAAGCAATTGGGAGTGATAATCGACGACTGATTGAGCTATAACAACCACGTTGATTACGCCTGCGAAATGTCGGTCCATTATCTAGTATTTCGTCATCGATACTGCGATATGGGGCTCCTGCTTGGGGTACGGCACTGAAAGCCAAGTGGAAGCGCGAAAAACTGAACAGGACGCTTCCACTGCTGGTCTTATGAGCTGCGATTGCATACCGGAGACAGTATGCCTTATCGCCGAGATGATCTCAATCTGCATCATCCTGACGTAGGATATCAAGTGCTACAATCAATGAAACGTCAGAACCGTGAGGAATATGATGAGAATCGATTCTATGATGACGTTGCAGCAGGAATGGGACAATACAGAGAAAGGAAAGTAGACCTACCGGCTCATCCAAACATGTCGACGTGGATAAATAGAAAGCACGGAGAGATGACCTTCCTCCTGAAACAGCTCCTACCGAGCCACGACTGCTTAAGGAGTATCTTCATCGGTGTGGATACGCAACGTTAACACTGTGCCCTTGAATGTCCGAGGAGAGTCTTTGAATGTCCGAGGTTTGAAGTGACGTACAGGGAGCTACTTAAAACGAGAGGACCGGACATCAACCCGGATAATGTAGCCTACAGAATGACAAGCGACGTAAAGACATGGAACGCAGTAAACAGAGATATGACGTAGATAATGACCGTCTTACAGCGAAATAGACATCGAGCAACGGTTTCGGGAGAGCAATAACCGCCAGGGAACTCTCCGCAGGAATAAGCTGGATCCACCGCCGAGGACTTGTCGAATAGACTGCAACAGAGCACCGAGTATGAGTCGTCGAAACGCCAGCGAGCCGGACGTCACGCTCCATGCGGATTCGCCGGACCAACTACGGCACCCCACCGGTTGTTCGGATAGAAAAATAGCGAAAACCAAAGAAGAATCGATATTGGGAGAACTTTTTTCGCCAGGGAACTCTCCGTCAGTGTAAGCTAGATTCACCGCTGGGGACTAGATTGAGTACACAGCGACAAGATACAACTAGTCGCGGATCATCGGCGCACTAGTGCACCGGACACCCTGCTAAATCGCCGAACTGACCTCGGCACCTAGCTGATTGGCTCGATCTCGGGAGAACTTCTCTCGCGAGGAATTCTCTGTCGGAGTATATCAGGTCCATCGTCGGGGACTAGATCGAGTTGTTCGCGAACAAGTCGAGGAGCTGAATGGATCATCAAGGAAGTAGTGCTAAATGACCCAAGAAGAGAACTAAACGGCTTAAAGGAGTTGCGGTGCTGAATGGCACCGGTCACGGAGCCAAAGGGCTCAAGAAGTTGTGGTACTGAAACCAAATAAGAATCGGTATCGGGAGAACTTCTTTCATTTGGGACCTGCCCGTTAGTGTACAGTCAGATTCACCGCCGAGAACTACACTGCGTAGACCGCGACGACACACCACCAGTCACGCTGGGGCTCCAGCAAACCGGACGGCCTACTCTACCGGAATCGACGAACTGACCTCAGCACTTGGCTGGAGCTTCTCTCGCCGGGGAACTTTTCGTCGGAGTAGGCTAGATCTATCGTCGGGGAATAGACCGAGTAGTTCGCGAACCAGTCGGAAGCTCAACAAGGAAGTGGTACTGAATGGCACAAGGGAACTGAAGGGCACAGTAAATTAGACAGTTTGAAGTTTGCCGCCCAGATTGTCCTCGTAGGGGAAAAGCATTAATTCTAGACCCACAGCTAGCTTTCCTACCTTGGTTACCCAAACCCGTTCCCTCACTGATAAAAATTCAAACGTTACTTCTATTTGCTTCAAACCACTTAAAATCCATATGAAGAAGAAATGCTAATGTTATCTCGCGTAATTGATAAGTTCGTTTTGTTATAGAATCGGGTTTTATGTGCCTTTTAGTTATGAAATGTGAATGTAAGATTAATATTTCTTGTTAATTCACACATGAGGTTTATGTGCCAGCAAATAATGTCTATCTGCCTCCGCTAATTGCAAAAATCTATGTTTGAAATCAATAGGCATAACGTTTACATTTTTTGAGTGCTGAGTTGTTGGTTTTTGAACATATTTTTCCTGCTCAGAATGGCCACTGATTGAGCTCCCTATCTTCGTACAATAGACAAAACAATAGACATTTACTATTGTGATTTCTGTTCAGCGTATAGCGATACCAGAATTTATTCTCAAAAAGAATTATGACAGTAGGCTGTGACGCCTTTCTCCTAGGCAATGCAAAATTTGATCCTTTTGAAACCAAAGGGTGATTTGATGATAAGAAAAACCTTGCAGTTATATAGTTCAATGAACAGAAGTCCTCGAGTTTAGTTAAAAATATAATTAACTGGAACCTAGAATTGAATTATTTTCGTATCCATAATATGTAGATGATGTGGACAGGCGTGGGCCACAGGTTGGAGTGGGCCACCCGAATAACTGTAAGACTAGTGACATCTATGTCAAATCGTGAACATCAGTTATCGAATTTTGACACTAGCTCATTTTTTATAAACATTCAGAGGTTATAAACCTATTCTAAAAAAGAGGTTAATTATGAAAAATTGACTGCCATAAAGCAAGTAAGGATGAATGAAATCTCTGAGCGTGTTGCTTTTGCTACAACTAATGTTAGCAGATCGACTTTTCAACGCTACCTAGAACTTGTCATCGACCGATTTCCCGATATTGCCGATGATACCGAAGACGTTGATTTTTGCATGATTTGCAACAAATTAATGCCGGCAAAGCTGAATAGAAAGAACTCTATCGAGTGCGATATCTGCGATCGACCCTTGTACTTAAAGTGCGTCGGTATGACCAACCGCACCACTTTCACGTGCGTCAATTGCGAGTAGGATCAGTGCTTCAACACTTAAAATGGTTTTTTCACTTTTTCGCAACAGTTTTATTGATTTTTCTGCATTACTCATTTTTTCAGATAATAAACTAACAGTATTACTAAAGTGAATGTTTTTTTTTTCAATTTTTAATCCTCTTTTAGCATCAACTAATTTTTATTTCAAGAATTGGACAACGGATTCGTGTTCAGCGCCTTTGAAAACCCCCAGGACAAGAATTCACATCAATCAGATTATTCCTTCAAATAAAATTTTAGGTGGCCCACTTCTCCCTACAATTTCGGAAAACGCGGAAAATGCACTTTTTTTGCAAATGAAAATAAAAAATTTTGGAAACTTAATTTCACAAATCTGCTTTAACGAGAAAAATGAATGAAAAAAACGGAAAAATTTTAATTTTTCACTATTTTACAACCAAAAATAAAAACTTGGCCCACTTCTGTCTACAACACTCTATATTATTTTGGAGCGATCGATCAGGATTCTCAATCGAAGTCAAATAACTACATTACAACAGCCACCTTCCAGAATGATCGAAGAAACGAAAAAGAAGAAAAACGTATCATATTACCATGTATCTTTAAAAAGAGCACCAATATCGGACAATTTTTATCTACTCTCCTCTATATCTTCTTGTTCATAACATAAATCTGAAATCTGGAATTATAACTAGTGCTAATTTGGGTACTAGTTCAGATACATAGTCTAACTGGACACCCAGATGGTGCTAGTTACTGACGAGGAGAATCCGAAACACTAAAACAAAAAAAAACATACTTTATGTAAGGCATGTGCCCTCATGCACAAAGAAATTGGTCTTGTCCAAAATTTTCCCACTTGGGAATTTTGCATAATTCCAGGCGTTTGGTACTTATACCAAAAGACAGTTTCGGTTCATATTCCTCGTCGGCAAACAGAACCTCTGTGCTTACTATCGAGACATCATTCGGTATAAGCCAGTGGTTTAGTGTTCACGCAAGACGTGTGATTTTTTGGAATTTAGTGTCTAACTAGTGCTAATTTGGGTACTAGTTCAGATACATAGTCTAACTGGACACCCAGATGGTGCTAGTTACTGACGAGGAGAATCCGAAACACTAAAACAAAAAAAACCATACTTTATGTAAGGCATGTGCCCTCATGCACAAAGAAATTGGTCTTGTCCAAAATTTTCCCACTTGGGAATTTTGCATAATCTGGAATTATGTTTTTCGGCTTAGGGACCATCCATAAATGACGTAGCATAATTTCAGTGATTTTTAACACCCCCCTTCCCCCATCGTAGCATTTCGTAACAAACCTCTTAATACTACCCTGGTAATTACGTAGCTTGATGGTAACCATCCCCCCCACTGGACCCCGTAAAAAATTTAAAAAAGTAAAAAACGATGTTAGTTGAATGAAACGGGTAAGATTGTCGTAACATCAGGTCAGCCCCTATTCCCCTTTAAAAAAGCTACGTAGCATGACATGACCCCCTACCCCCTGTCGTCACACATCACAAAATACAAAACTCCCCCTTTCCCATATAATGCTACGTCATTTATGGATGGTCCCTTAATGGTAGGGCTTTAGCAACACTCAAATTCTTCTGACCACACTGTTCAATTAAAGCACACCATTTTTTTTTTTTACAAATGAAAATGTTTTTGGAAATCCCTAGCGATTTTAGATCGATTTCAAGTTATATTCAAAGTTGTGTACAATGAAATTGTCTATCAGTTTCACAATTTTAGTGATATTTGAATGTCTATACTACCACCTTGTATCAAAAATGTTTATGTTTATTACCTTCACCAACAGGCTAAACTAAACTAAACTAATTACATTTCAAAATAGCCAATATTTTCGCTTTTATCGAATGCCTATTGTGAACCAGTTTCATTGTAAAACCTAAGTTTTCAAACAAAAAACTTTTAAATAAATAGTTGATGTGGAGTCCCCGACTAGACCTGTGCGCCGCCGCGCCACGCCGCCGCCGCCGGTAATTTTTAACGTACGCCGACGCCGAACGGTAGATCGGCGGCGCGCCGCCGATGCATTTTTCCCGCGCCGACAATTCGCGAGCTCTAAAATTATTGGCTCATAATTTTATTCACAAATCTAGGAACATTGTCTATGGACCGAATATACGACGTTAACTGATTCATGATTTATCACATCTTGATCATTATTTGGTATTAGTGGTCGTCAATTGGATTACAAAATTAAAATAATCTTGATATTTTCTCGAAAACCATTACACGACACTCGTTATATAATTCAAAGATCCATTCTTGCTTCGTCAATTGGTTATGATTGTGAGCATATAAGTTTCAATTCACCATTCGTGTGCGTGAAATGGTCCACAAATTAAAAAAAAACTTCCACTTTCAAGATATATGTGCCTGAAATTTACGATCGCTGTACTTGCAAACATGAGAAAGAGAAAGGATTGGAGATTTTGAGGATATTTGGAATGGGAAGGTTTGGAATGGGACGAAATATGGATAAGCAAGTATCAGTCACTCGCGTAAGTAGGAGATGATGAAGGAAATAGAAAAACTGGTATATTTGTCTACAGGCATATTCTAATTTATATATACAAAAATCAAATAAATACGCTAAATACGCGTCGATTTCTTACCTTATGTAAGGAATCGAAAGTCTTATTGTAATGTTATAATCCATTTGATACAAACATTACAGTAAGGCGGGGCTGGTTGATGGAACGATGACCTCGGAACATGTCTGGCTGTACACGAAATAGGTCATCGGAAAGTCAATTGAGCTAACACCTACCTAAATCCTTGAACCAAGTTATTTGCATGGATATGTTAAAATACATGCAAACATCTTTTTTCTGTAAATCACTACCAGTTAATAGGAGTTAGGATGGTTAACACACACACACACACATATGTGCCTGAAATTTACGATTATGTGCCTGATCCTAATCTTTGCACCTAATCAATTTCACTGGAACGCAGTGTATTATTCATTGATTTTTTAACCGATTCTTAATTCCTAATATGCTACACACGATTCACCAGTCGAGCTCGTGAAACTGTTCATGATGTAATTCATGAAGTAATTAATTTTCCACATAATCTTATTATACCTACGTAAAAAATTACAAGGAACTCAGACTATTATTCATGGATTATTCGCTCTGCTTTTTGGTTTTGAAATTTCTATGTGACCTATTGTGTATAACTGCTAGCAACCAGTCTCATAGGCACGAGCATTAGATACAAAGACATTACTAGGACCTGTAACCAAGTTATTACTTTGTTAAAATTCAGAGAAATGTTCGGAATTAAATGAAACTGCGCTGAGCAAAATACATTACCTAACCACAATTCATGTCCGTGAAATAATTTAGAAAACTATAAGACACGTGACTCTGTGAAAAAAATCCAACGGTAAGCTCAAGACTAAAATATCACGATAACACGACGAGAATTTACGAAAATCCTTGCACGTCGTTCATTTCTTGACTGTTTTAGTCAATAAAGTTAATAAAAATCAATGTTTCATCGAGTTATGAATTAGAATAAAATATTTAACATATTCAGACACAACCAACTCCTAAACATTTGAGTATAATGTCATCTTTTTTTTTGCGTGACGTTTTACGTGGTTTATTTATAATTGATTGAATCGTTACCTATTTTAAAAAAAATTCTCGAAGAATAGTTGAGCAAAGTGATCTTGACTTTTCGCGACGCTGATGCACAGATGTGGCGATGCAGAGGGTAAGATTTCTAGTCTCATAAATTATGCATCGTATGATCTAGCCCCACTCAAGAAAGATTTTCAGTGCCAGTTGCACCAGCCCTGTATCACAGACAAATAAGACGTAACACGAGATGAATTTTCATCACTCGTAGAAAAAAACGGTCGATTTCAATTACAAATCGGTGGCGTTAGTGAAGAGATTTTGACACAGAGCTAAATGCGTTACTTAGTTTCCGCACCCACCCGAAAACGTTACGGTCTTTTTAATCTAATGCAAACCAAAACAAACAATATGGGCCGGAAATGTAAAATTCATTCTTGTCGACGTGCCCAAGGTGGGAGTTGTTCACAACCATTCCTTAAGTTACAACACGATGCCAATCGGTGACCAAGCACATAACAGGATGTTAGTAATTTAATTGATTCGGTGTATCGAATGTATGCAATGGATTGGAATTTGTTGGTCCCCGGAACTGCTGGAGAAATTGGCGGGGTGCAGGTGCTACGAAAACTAGAGATACGCTCAGACCATTTTCAATCAGACTTGTTTAATGATCAGTTTCAACCTAACAGGAGCTAACACGTCAAGTCGTGGAATGATTATGATTGATAGTAACTGTATATTTAGGTTTCGTCAGGGTGCAGATCTGTATGATTGTAGCACATCGAGCATACTTTGCACTCAAGATAGAAGCAGATCGTACGTTGTAAGAAAACGTAGTACCACGGAATCGTATTCCTTATCATTGTGGCGATTTTGTACTTACAAGAATTAAAAGTAAACACCAGCCTGGAAAATGAAGTAATGTGTCTACCTTGAAAGGTGTCCTTACACGATCATTAAAAGTGACATTTCTGCGCAGCAATACCAATAATAACGCCTCGTGTTAGGGTACCTGATATCTGCGGGATTCTAAAAGAGCGATGGTAAACAACCCAGGGACAACTTGACAGATAGTGCTTGTTTCATATATGCACCACCGATTTGATGGTGGCGCTAGTATGCCTTCTCTGTATGAGTACCACGAACAACGAAACGAAAAAGTTTCAAGAGAAAAGCGTGTTTCGTTACGTGTGTTGTGAACGCCGTCAATGCGGCTAGAACAACATTTAGAAAAAGCTTATTCCAAAATGTGAATAAAGAAAACTAGAAAAACTCTAGAAAGAGAACTGCGGAGACTCCATTGTGGATCGATTGGATTCGCGTTTACCTGTCAAAAAACGAATCCAAACGAATATTGCCTATCCTTATAACACTGGACGTGTTGCCATACAATGCCGGGGCATACGTTGCCAAAAATGCTGTTTTTCTCTCCGCAGTTCTCTTACTAGAGTTTTTCTAAAGAAAACTATTATTAGAGAATAAATTTATCCCTAACTGAAACCCGTCAGCAAAGTTACATAAATCTTATTAATATTTAGCTGGAAGTTTGTTTTTAACAACCGGCTCTCTTCCTTCCTAAACATGTTTTGATTTTCTTGTTGTGTGAAGTTTGAAATCGTTAAATCATTAGTGCTTTTTATCTCGAGAATTGTAAATGAAAAACATTTTGGCCAATGAAAGTACATCACCACCAAGCTTAACAATTCGTTTTGAATAGAATTTGTGTTTTTATCAGAATTCTAGCAGCAAAAAAAATGGTAGAAATGCTTAAATTGATTATTTTCCACAGATATGGCAAACAATACATGGGATGCGCCTTTTTCAAATTTTGCTCCATTCGAGCCGCCATGACATCACCAAATCACCCCCAAAATTTGCTTATGAATTCAATATATGGGAGCTGTCAATTGTCCCCGGGCTTACGGTAAAGATGACTAAACAGAAACAAAAAACAATGAAACGACAACAACAATTAATTTCCTCAAACAAAACAAAAATTGTTTTACCGTTGCTTAATTTCCCAAATATAGAACAATAAATAATTATTATGGGTCATTGAAATACAGTCGTTACTCTGCATTCTTCAAATTTGTCAATTCCCGCTCGGACGTGCCTGGCAGAATTCCCCCCAGATAGCCGGCAGCGAAATAAAAAGTCTGCCAGAATTTCTGGGGGTCTGGCTGGCAGAGCGCTGCCCAGCCGGCCGGCTCAAATGCAACAACCGTTTCTGGCAGAATTTTTCGCCTTGCGGTTATTAACGGTTTTTTCTGCCGGATTTCTGCCAGGCATACACCGCTTGAATTTTTTCTTATTTTTTTTTAATTTTATGTAAATTTATAATAAAAACATGTCTGGAGACATGAAATCCATATTACTTACCATGTTTGAAACCAAAATATTTGTTTCTCCCTATTTTTCATCTGCCAAAACTATACTTCTTGGAAAAATGTAAATATGGCGAAAATGAAACAACGATAAACAAAACAGTATCGGTGAGGCGAATCTGCCTACCATAACTGGAAGGAGTATAGCTGAATTCTGGCAGCGCCATTTTGATAATTTTGACAGCTGCCGGAATCCTGACGGATTTTTGCTGGCTGCCCGTTTTTCTTCCAAGCGGGTTGTAATCATTATTTCATGCGAAGTCGTAGTATGCGACATCGACAATTTTTCTATTTCGTTCTTCAAATGTTACAACTGTAAAAATAGTTTCACCTTTCATTTATTTATCTTGCATTTGGCAAGCAGGGTGGGCACTATTGGAGCTTGTTGAAAAAAATTTTGATATGGTTGCGAGAATTACATTTTGTGCAATGTGTTCAACAGATGTCGCTAGTACATCGTGGGCGATGATTTTTTTTTAGATTTTCTTTAAGCTGTAACGTTTGTTTGTATGTGCTGTGAAGTCTGTTACAATAGAAACCGGGAAAGGAATTGTACAGTCAAGAATTTTTTTTAGTTACATAGGCGTTAATATTCGTCACGCCGACACACGCCGGCGCGCCGCCGCCGGTAGGGTCCAACGGCGTGACGCCGCCAACGCCGCCGCCGCCGGCCAAAAATGTCGCCTACGCCGCCGCCGATTAAAAATGCATCGGCGCACACCTCTATCCCCGACCAATTATTTTAATTTTGCAAATAGTCGATTTTTTTTTCGAATAAAGTTTGTTAACCAAACGCACCGCGCATGCTGTGCTCTGGCACCCGCGCCATCGTCGTTGCCACTAGGCAACGTTATTAAAAAGTTTAATTGTAATTGGATTGTGCCATTTCGACGGTCTTCGGCTACCCACACATACATACACGCGGAATGTAGGCCAATGCAGTGGAACGCGTGGTAGAGTTTGTGATCCCTTGCGGTTTTCTCCCATGCCGTAAATTTGACTTGGGAAGAAATCGACCCAGTAGCCATTGCACAGTGATTCGAATCCAGCGTTTAGGACGGCAAAAATATTTATGGCTAAACTATTGGTTCTAGAGCTTTTATTTATTTTGAGTGAACCTAAGTGTTTGTATGATCTAAAAATAATTTACGAAATAAGATGAGATAGAGTAATCAAGTGTTCAGCTGCATTGTTTTGCTGCATCTATTTTGAGCAACATTGCTGAAGACATCATTTCGTATTGAGCAACATTCGTAACTTTATTGGTTTTATTACATTTCTTACAAAAGAAATGTATAGGATTCGATTGAACTTTGAAAAAAAATTCCGAGGCCCGGAGGGCCGAGTCTCATATACCAATCAACTCAGCTCGACAAATTGGGACAATGTCAGTATGTATGTATGTGTGTGTATATATGAATGTGCACCAATGTCATGTAATTATCTCAGCAACGGCTGAAGCGATCGTAATGAAATTAGTTTCAAATGAAAGGCCGATATGTTGTTTACTTTCTTAGATATGGATGCTACCCCCGTCACGTTAAAACTTTGGTCTCCAAGTATGTCCGAAACCCGGCACCTTAGCCGGTAGAAGTAGGCTTAGTTGAACGTTCCTGACTACCGCCGATCCAACTCTGAACGCGATAACCCATGAAGAACCGCATCAACCCTCACATGCGACCTCACTGCTTGTAAAGGTAACCATGAGATCATATAGAGACGGCTACTTACTAAACATAAACAATTAGAGTCACCCTAATGTTACCCAGTTCAAAAGATGGCTCAATTGACACCGATTATTTATTTTCGAAGTCACAAATGCTCTAGAATCAATAGTTTAGTCCCAAATATTTTTGTCATCACAAATTCTGGATTCGGACCACTATGCATTGCTGACAAGGGTCACCGCTAAAGCCTATCCAGAGTTACAAGGCAATTATCGTCATTCCTTAAAATGCCCATCTCTGATGCGTTCGTTTTGTACGGTTTCTTTTCGACTCTGCGTATCCGCCAAACTTCACTAGACGATGTGGGAGTTTGTGCTTTAATTAAATTGCGAAGGAATTAAGTCATTTCTGCTTTCATCGCCGCGGCTCCCTTTTATTTAATTCGTGACGACGCGATCTCGGGACAGTAACCAATTTGGACGACGAAGCTTTCCGCTACCGCACTACATATTCTCTATCGGCCAGCGATTTTACCTTGAGCAACTTGTTCGGTGGGTGCGCACATTTTTTGCGTGTTATCTAGTTCGTTTAATCTTATCTGATTTACTAATGATAGGATTGAAGTGGTTTAGCTCTGATACAGATTGGATTTCAATGGGGCTGTATCCAAATGTGTAGGTGAAATTGAAGAAATTCCACTGTACTGTATGACAATTTTCGGATTATCGAAAATAAATTGCACACTTTGAAAAAATCGTGTTAACTGACATCCCAAACTCTGTCATATACGAGCATCAAAATGACATAGGATTACGTTTGGTTTTAATTTAACATGAAGTTGAATTTCGTAAATCACGTTATTTCACACCACAGTGGTGCTTGTTATAAATATTGATGAGTGTAATTTTATGGCACTGCGCATGAAACGTACATGTTTCATATGAATTTCAATAAAATACGGTTATATCGTTATTTCGCGAATTTTGGTTAGTTTAATTGTGTTAAGTTTGGTGTCACATAAAAAAAATAAAATTTTCTGGTGTGTAAGCTTCATCGATACCACAGCATACGTCTCGGCCGACTGACTAGCTAGACTATGGACGAGTTGAATCTGTACGGCAATAGCACGAAACGTACTTTAAGCGTCGGTGATAGTGGTCGTTGTGGTTTAAGACTTGAATCATAACTGCTACAAGAATACGTACTCACATTTTCAAAGTCAGCGAGGTTTTTATCAGGAAAAAAGTCTGGGTGGGATGAATAGAGGATCTATGATGAATTAGGGAGCAGTAATCCTACATCCGCTTGAAATAACCACCGAACAATTCCAAGTTGTAGGGTTCGTCGCGGTTGCGGTAATTACCGCAACCGTGCGGTATTTACCGCACCGCAAAATCTACGGTGCGGTGAGACACTTTTTCCCGCAGATGCGGTGCCGGAAAGAGCATTTACCGCGCGGTTTTACCGCAACCGCACCGCAAAAAAAATTGATAAAGTGATAATTTTGATTATTCTAAATTGATAAACAGACTGCTATAACGAATGAAAATCTAGCTGTGTCCGAAATATTTTGACGCTATTATTTTTACGACATATTTTGAACTAGTTATTTTATACTTCTAAGTAAAACTTCACAAACTAACCATTTCAAATACATAAAATGCAAGATCCAAATAGAGACAAAATTATTAGATCGTTTAAAAACAATAATTTTGTACTCTTAAATCCAATTTAAAAGTGCATCACTTTTCCAGATTTCTGTTGGAATTATAAATCGTTTTCGATATCAATTTTTCAACTGTGAATTTTGACTAATTTAAAGGAATTTTTTTTTCATAAAACGTTTATTTGACACGGCATTTGCAAAAGCTCTTTTACGCCGGGGTTTTTTTTAAATAACATGTTACAAAAGATTTCTTAAGACTATCACGTTATAATAAAAATTCACTTTCTAATGCTAACCCTGAGGATAATCATCGTTTTGAATATTTTTCTTTATTCTCTATTTTCTTGAATTTCATTGTAAACCTATTGATAGTTTTTCTGTAATTTTTGTTTATTTTTTTGTTCTTTATTTATATCGTTTTATCTAACTTAACTAACTGCGAAGAAATCTAAATTGTTTGTGGGTAGCAAGGGAAAAAACTAGAAAAATTGTGGGGATAATTATATTGGAATAGGGGTGGGCGTGGCGTAGTTGGTAAATCGATTGCCTTGTACGCAGCGCACCTGGGTTCGAGTCCCGACCCCGCACATAGGGTTCGAAATTTTTCACAAGAGATTTTTCAAACCCGAAGAGGCGAATGACCTTAAGGTTAAAACCTCTATAATCGAAATAAAAAAAAAATATGTTGGAATATATGAATATATATATATATATATATATATATATATATATATATATATATATATATATATATATATATATATATATATATATATATATATATATATATATATATATATATATATATATATATATATATATATATATATATATATATATATATATATATATATATATATATATATATATATATATATATATATATATATATATATATATATATATATATATATATATATATATATTGGAAATGATAAATATGGCCCATGTATGTAAGATCTCGTAAAGCGAGGATATCACGAACAGGAACATAGGGTGGTTTTCTTCTGATTTAAAGGAATTAGAGATGAACTAATTATGCTGGGACTTAAAAACCAAACGAATTTGGAGTATTTGGCAGTAACGGAGACAAATGTATGAAAGCGTCCAAAATAAGGAGGGGTCCAAATTAGGAAGATTATTCTATCATTCGTTCATCAACATCGTATTGCTATCTTCTTTGATTGCTGTGTAAATTCAATGCGAATTTTTCTGCTGTCAATTTTATTAGACTCTTTCTCAAAAAGTACGCTACATAACTTTTTTTTCGCGTACTTCCATTCAAATTTACTATAATTTTCTACCAAATTAAGTCCTAATATTTTTCAGTTAAGACTATTTTGTAGCTTTTTTGAAGCTTTTTTTGCCAAATACCACATAGTTTGACTCCCGTTCACTTCAATTGAAGTTTTTGCCATTGGCTCTTTGGGAAAATATTAGAGGAAAATATACTAAATGCTAGAACTTTAGAACTAGCCTTTAGAAAAGTATACTTCATACAATTTTAAAGGGAGCTATCTTAGTTTTTGAATGAGAATACATCTGTTTCTTGAAGAATGCAGAAGTTAGAGTTTTAGAATATTTTGTCCGTAAAACCCCGATTTTTAAAAATCATTTCTGCTGTATGCTACAAATCATATATTTTTTGCAGTTTTTCTAATGTTCAATAATTCTGTACCGGTTGAGACCGGACTCCTGATTAGATGTAATGTATAGAGCATTTTTTTTTCGTCAAATATGGCGTCGTTCTTATTGATGAAATACAATATGTTTTTATTTCACTGTATTGGAATATATGCGCTACTATATAGAAGTACTGGTATATCATTTTTTTTTGGTGAAATTCCTTTAAGAATGAAAGACGGTTGTTACTACGTAAATGCGAAAATTATCCATTTCATTTTCATATGTCAAAAACATTGAAAATATGAAGATTTAAAGAAAAAACATTTTTATTCCACATTTTTCAATTAACTGAAGGGTTGCTAAAAGAAAAATTTTCCTGTTACTGCAGTAGAACGTTTTTCAATGTAAAGGCAAACATTAAAATGCAAACATTAAAATGTACGGAATTTCATTAATAGTAAAAGAAAAAGTTGATTTTTTTCAAAAACATTACATTCTGAGGAGTCTCTTGAAGTTAAATTTGTTAAATTTCGTGTGATTAAGAATAACATTTTATTATATATGGTTATACAAATGAACAATTTTTCAACACCATTTTTAAAAATATAAAAATTTTACCGCATTTACCTCATTACCGCGCGGTGCGGTAAATAAAGTGCGGTTGCGGTAAGCGGTGCGGTTATTTTTTTGCGGTTGCGGTGCGGTCAATCCATTTACCGCCCACATTCGCACCGCGACGAACCATACCAAGTTGCCTGGATGGAACTTAATTAGTTATCGGTGTCATTTGCGCGAACCTTCTAATTGCTAATTTTCTAACTTATAACCATCGGATCGATCTGAAACTTATCTCGGAAAATGAATAGCAGTATAAATAACTCCAAGCAACGGCGTAGCCAAGAGGAGGCTTTCGGGTCTAACGCCATCCCCCCCACCCCCTCTCCACTGCCATACCCAAAAACAATAATTGGATTGAAGGGAAAAATTTATTGATGCTGACTGATTTAATTCAATATTGCAATAATAATTATCTGATCAGAACATTGATAATCTGTTGTTTTAAACATCATGAGGACTTTCCAAAAATTGTGAGTTGTCTAATCACATCAATATCAAATACCTGCATTAAAACATAACAAAAGAAACTCATCCCAAAATTCTGAAATCAATTATAGTCCTCAGATTTCCTGTCGTATTGAGCTCACTTTTGATGGGAATTGATTTAATGTCTATGAAACATAGAACTGCTCACCGAAAAAATTGCATAAGTTTCGGCATTTGCTTTTTATTTTGGGAATGCGTAGAGTTGAGACGAAAACGTAGTATGATTAATAACGAGAATAACACTTTTCGAAAATAGAGCGATATTTATGAAAAATGGCGTTTTCCGTTCGACTCTGACAGGTCCTGATCGATTTTGATGAACATATAAGTTTTGCGGTCTTATAAATTTAGTGAGTTGTGAAGCTCACAATTGAGGGTGATTTTAGAAAAAAAATAGACATTTAGTAACGGTGGCGTAGCCAGGAGGGGTTTTGGGGGTTAACCCCCCTCCCACCAAACCAAAATATTTGGATTGAAAAAAAAACTTAAAGCTGACTAATTCAATTAAATATGGCACAATGTAAATTTTTGAAGGATATTGTCTGATCACTACACTAAGAATCTATTGTTTTAGGAATCATGGGGACTTGTGTAACTTAATTCTTAGCCGAGGTCCTATAGTTGTCAAATTATCATGAGTTCTTTATGAAGAGATGTTCAGAAATATGGATTAGGGACAATACTTCAAATGGGAAGCGAAGTTTGATTGTCTTTAAAACAAACTTCCTCACTGAAAAATTTGATAATTTTAAAATTTTTGCTGAAATGTATTTTTTGAGAATGCGTAGAGTTGACATAAAACCTCAACGAAAACAATATTGTGAAAAATAGAAGGAAAATGATAAAAAAAAAACTTTCAATTGGATGGTGTAATAAAATGATGCGTACGAGGGCTCGTTTTGAATTTGCGAGCTTTAATAGTGAAGAAAAGTAAAATTAGTGCTCGAAAAAAAATTGTTTACGGTCACGATCACATAATTTCGGTCAACTTTTGATGTTTAGTATCTTTGAAGTATATTACATCGTAAAGAAGCACGTTTTCTAAAAAATAACTTTGTAGGATAATTATGAATTATATTTTCTTCAAACAAATTTAGTTCGAGAGTTAATGTCTTCTGCAAAAGTTTCGAAAATGATATTTCAAACAACTTTGTCAAATGGAGTGGGCAAAGCGTAGTTGGTAAGTCGATTGCCTTGTACGCATCTCACCTAGATTAGATTCCCAATTCCCGCACATAAGGTTAGACATTTTTCTAACTTGAAAAAAGAGCAGAAAGACCCTATGGTTAACGCCCTTATAATCAAAATGAAAAGAAAAACTTTGTTGAAGACATTCTATAGCTAAGTTTGAAGAAGACTGTGTGTTCAGAAGATTGAAATAATAGACTATATGGTTGGTGTTAAGTCAGACCGGACTAAGTGAACTTTGGAGAAAAACGAGTTTGAATCGCAGCATCTTTTAAATTATAATTTGAAATTAATTTTTGCTATAATTCTCGCTCATTGTAACATATTTAAAATTAGATAATCAGAGTGATTGCATGACCTTTCTATGGTAGAAAGGCAAAAATGTGAATTTTCTGTATGTCCGCACTCTTAAGGGGTTATATACAAAGTTGTGGTGAAAAAATGAGCTAAGTTCGTAATTTTTTTAAAGTGTTTTATGCAAAGCTTATTTGAAAAAGCGAAAGACAGTTCGTTGGTGATACTATCGAGGATAGAGAAACCAAATTAAATTAAAAAAATATGTAAGGTTGTCGGAGTTATAGCCCATCCCCCGAAGTGTATTTTTTAGGCAGAGGTTTGCGGTGAACGCTCTCCAAGCCGAACCGCTCAGCTGATTTCCAAAAACTAAAAAGATTATTGAAGAAAAATGTATTGTGGTGTACTTGAACGGATCAGTTTTCTAATAGAAAATTTTTTTATTGCAAAAAAACATGTTGATCAAAAAATTGAGTTTCTTGGTGTTCCAAATTTCAAACAAAAATTCATTATAAAGAATCGAAATTTTTTTGATGAAAAAGGAACCGTTCAAGTACACGAAAATGTAAATACAAACAATTAGAAAAAAAATTAATGAAGATCGGATGAATATTTTTTGAGATATCATGTTCACCGCAACGGCACTTTTCAAAAAATTTCATTCCGAGATAATTGCGTTTAAAATTTTGTGTTAACTTCATTCGTGGTAGAACCAGCTCGCTACAAGTGGCTGTAATATGAAATCTAGTGCTCCGATCTGGATGAAATTTTGCACAGATACTTTCAAAAGCATATACTTTCAGAATATTCAATAAAAATATCCGATTTTTTAAGTTTCAACTTTGTATATAACCCCTTAAACCCGGAACTCCGGAACCGGAACTCGGAATTTAATGAAATTCAATATCAGCCTATGGGAACGTTGTATTTTTTATTTGAGTTTAAGTTTGATTAACTCGGCTCAGTCATCTCCGAGTAAACGATGTGCATATTTTAGGTTACATACATACATTTTAGGTTACATACATACATACGCGCACACAGAGACATTTGCCGAATTCGTCGAACTGAGTCGAATGGTATATGACAGACGGCCGGGATTAAGTTGACGATGTTCAGAGTAATTGCATAACCTTTCTATAGCAGAAAGGCAAAAAAAACACTTTTTTAGAAAAATAGGATTTGGTTTTAACTAACCCATTAGTTGTTTTAACGGTTTTCTTAATAAATCCAACTAATACGAAAACAGATGTTGAATATAGCTCTAGAGCTAATTTCTTTCTGTCAGTGGATATGAGATTCCCGACACCAGGTACATACTAATGATTGATTGAATGATTCAATTCGAATTGTGTGTAATGCTAAAACGCAATTAGCTATCGAACAAATTCAATTGAATTGAGTGTAACGCTGTCTGGTGAAAGTTGAAAAGGGTGATTCAGACATTTTTCACAAATAAGATTCGCATTTTAAGAGCAGGCGACAATGGAGCACCGCGAGCTGGGTATTATAATCAAATTCAGTTTCAGTAATGCTATAACTATCGGAAATTTGATTGTATGTTCGACTGCACTAGTGGAACAAAAAAAAGCTTTCCCAAACCCTCCAAGCGCAACAAATCTCTGGCTCGCCTAATCAAAGCCGAGTTTCCACGGCAGTCTCCAACAAAGCTGAATTTTAAATTACATCCTTATTTTTCATTGTTTTATTTCACTTCGCGACTAATATATCTCTAGGGTGCAATTTTGTTGCCACGGAACGGTTCAGTTCCACATTCACTACGATGCCAAATTGTTACCTAAAAAGTTGGCCGTCTATCGATGTGTAATGATCTCCCTAAACCATACCGAGGTTCCACCGGCCGACCAACCAGCCGGCAGTATATCTGTGCTGCTATGGCTATTATTTCACTTTGTTTTCAAGCAACCAGTTGTCTACAATCGAATAACTTTACGCCTACGACCCACCTGGGACGGTAATAAGAGGTAAAGCGGAAGAAACTAAAGACAAAATACGCGGACCGTAAATACCAATTGAATCTTTGTGAGAGGTTAAAATTCCAATTATGTGCCTCAGAGCTAGTTCTTTTATCGCAGCGATTCGAGAGGTAAAGCCACACTGCAGAGTGCTTACCCCGAACTAGGTTCCAGTGCGATGGTATGGTCAAGTTTGGAGATTGAATATTGTCTCAAAATCTCACACTTACGCATACCCTCTATTGCCACCGGAAGATCCCATCAAACTGACGTTAGCCTGAAAGTCAGAGTTTATGCGATTGTGTCACTTTCGATTGCATCTATCAAGCCATGCATTACAGATAATTTCAATAAATTAATTCAATTTGTATCGTATCAATTTTATCTCCAGTTTCCCTACAAGCGGTCTACCGACTGGCGGCCGGATCACTGTTGATTTTAGGTGAGGGTAACGACGAGTAGCAGGTGGGAGCGTGGTAGTTTGCTGCTTTTCATGAACAACATTTAAACCCACCCAGCTCTTCTCGGAAGGATTTACTATACGGACACAGTGGGTGCTTCTTAATACCGTTGGATGGGGCGAACGTCACATGGAGGTTATAACCATCGGGCAATACTGGTAGACATTTCGAGCTATGATAGTATGATCGTTGTATAATTGTAGCAAATTAACTGCGGAAACATCAAATGTCCGGATGATGACCTATTGGACTTCAGGTTGTAAAGGGTGAGTCGTTTACTATTGCGACATTGCAGATTGATTGGTAAATCGACTACAGTTATCGGAATGAAATTAAAGTTTTACAGTAGTTCAGTTTAAGTATTTATTTCAGCTTACAAATGTCGATTAAGCTTTAGTGCGAGTTAGAGTGAAATATTTGACATGTTTAATTGACGCCCTCCTTAGAGCTAGTACAGTGGTTTCCGTTACGTTTACTTAGTTTTTTGCACTGCGTCATCATTTCCTTATCGTACTTCACTACTCCTTTGATCTTCCGAAGTTCGCGCTTCATCATGGTCGAAAAGGTTTTGGTCGGACGAAGTTTAGGACAATTTGGTAGGTTCATGTCTTTCATCGCAAAATCCATCGAACATGAGCTCAGTTTTGTAAATCTCATCGTTCTTGGTGTCGTTGGTCAATAGTTAATTACGTTTGCCACAAGGGCATATGACCTGCCAAACCAGGTACCTCCCATGAGGGGTTTGAATTACATTCAAAAATTTATTAACTTCCTGTTCAGGGATGAAATTATACAGCGGGCAGTGTTATTCGAGTTCGGTCACTCTAGAAACAAGTCGTTGAAAAAGCTAAGGAAGAAACCCCACGAAGGTGGCTGGAAAGGGATGTAAGTTATGTTGGTCGGCATCTCTGGGCCGGTTCACGTTTCGGCATGTTTCGATATTAGCACTAGTTGTGAGTAGATCAGCTACATAGCAAAGGTCGGTCAGCGGGGATCTAAGGAAAAAGTATTATGTCAGAAAAAAAACGAGATATCATAAGCTGCAAAAATTTTACAGCCGATGATCTCTCCGTCGGAGTGACTGACAGTTAAATGGCTCGGGAAATAGTCATCGGTATCGGAAGAAATACCGCCGCCGAAAATTCTCAGCAGCATCTAGCAAATAAAAAGAAACTAGTAGCGCTAAAAAACACGAACGATTAACATAAAATCAAAAGAGTATGAGTACAATCCACACTGAAGTAGTGCCTACATAGAAAAACCTGTTTTAATCCACCTAGTGGTGTAATTGTGCCTTTATCATTTGTCGAAAATACGATTCCACAGCTGGTTATGTTTAATATAATGGAGAACATGTCTATGCATATTCAGTACGACTTGCACATACATACAATGGATCGACAACAACGAACTTGAGATTCTATGTATCGACGCTCAAACACTTGAAACCGGTGACGGATCCACGAGGAGGGTTTGGGGGTTTCGGAGGATAGTTTATACTGAAGGCACTAGGAAATTTTATTCGGGAAAGGCTTTAAGGGAGGGGCCTTGATAGGGAAGTGGGGTTTGGGGAAGGGTGATGTGTGATGTATGTGGAGGAGGGGGGGGGCTACCCCTCAACGCGTGACTCTAACTACGCTCCTGTCAAAATACAGAAAACCATTATTAGTCCAAAAAAAATTCCCGTGATTGGGTTGACGATGTTCGGAGTGATTGCATAACCTTTCTATAGGAGAAAGGCAAAAATCCATTCAAAAATTCATGAAAAAATGATCGTTATTTCGTGAACTGAAAGATTTACGAAAACCGTGACCAAGTTTCTGAAATTATGAATAATATACCTCGTATCCATGAAACTCTCTGTGTTTTCACAAAACTAGTTCGCCCCGACTATATACATGGCGTTACATTCGAATGTTTGGTTGGGTTACTGTTGTTCGCTGGACATGTTTAGTTTTTGTTATAAGTCTTGTTCATAATTTATACATTCATACACAGCCGACAGTCAGGCGATTTTGATGACTTCAGGAGTTGATCCCCGATTTTTGTTATTTCTTATCACGTTAACGTGCTATTTTATTCATGAGTTTACTATCCGATTATTATGTCGGAGTAGCGGGATCTATGTTCATAATTTCAGGATCTTAGGAGCGATTTTCGTGATTTTCATTCACGTTATCGTGATACTTCAGTCATGAGTAAAGTGATTCATGTTCATAATTTCAGGATTCTAGTCACGATTTTAAATATTTCAATCACGAGTAATGTGATTTATGTTCATGCTTGCAGGAACTTGGTCATGGTATTCAAAATTTCTGTTCATGTTGTCGTGATATTTTAGTCACGAGTAGGGATTTATGTTTATTTGTGTTCATGATTTCAGGATCTTGGTGACGAGTTTTGATATTTTTGTCACGAGTTGTGTGATTTATGTTTATGATTTCAGGACCTCAGTAACGATTTTTGTAATTTCTGTTCATCTTATCGAGATATTTTATTCTAGAGTTTACTTTCTAATTTGACACCAGAAGTAAAAATATTAGCAGTTTTATCGTGGTATTCGTAATTTCTCTTCGCCTTATCGCTATTTTTTGGTTACTATCGGTTATTTGCACGGAGTAACGTGACAAGGTGAATTGGCATACGTCTCCCAACCTTTGAACGGAACGGATCGTTATATTTCACAGTGGTGTTCGGTGTGTAAATTTCAGTGATTCAAGGTCATCCTTTGTTCGTTCGTTAGCTGCCATTCTGCTGGTGCCGGCAGTAAATCCAGTACATTGTTTTCGCTGGTGCGGAACAATCGACGTTGTTTGCAGATAAGTTTTGCTTAATTTTTTTTTCCTCGTTTGCTTTCTTTCCTTTTCCCTACTTTTACTCTACCTTGTAATCAAATAATAAGACACATTCCCGTTTATATAACGCTCTGCCCTCGTGCCGAGAGCAGAGCGTTATATCGAGGGCGAAATACCATCTGATGTACTCATGGAAGTCCCTGATCCCCCTAATACTCGCATTGCTCCCCGTATAAAGCAGTACCCAGAAGGTTCCTCTGGGCCATGGGTGGTATATTTTCGGACCGGAGAGAAACCGGTTAATATATTAAAACTTTCTCGAGATTTGACTGCTAATTACCCGGCCGTAACTCAGATAACACGTGTTCGGGCAAACAAGATACGTGTTCTAGTGAGTGATCTCGGCCAGGCAAACGCGATTGCTTGCTGTGAGCGCTTTACGCGGGAATTTAAAGCGTACGTGCCTTGTGTGGCCTGTGAAATCGATGGGGTAGTGTCCGAACCGGGCCTGAAATGCGAAGAACTGTTGGAGCACGGGGTTGGCTGCTTTAAGGACCCCTCACTTGAACAGATTAAGATCTTGGAATGCAAACAATTGTATACCGCAAACACCAAGGGAGGTAAGACTACCTACTCTCTATCAGGCTCGATTCGGGTGACATTCGCCGGGTCCTCTCTTCCCAACTACATCCTCCTTGACAAGGTTCGCCTACCAGTTCGCCTGTTGGTACCGCGGGTCATGAACTGCAGCAATTGCAAGCAGTTGGGCCACACAGCCACATATTGTGGAAATAAGAAACGATGCGGCAAATGCGAAGGAGAGCATGAGGATGACTCTTGCGACAAAGAAACTGAAAAGTGTATTTGCTGCGGGGGCCCTTCACATGCTCTTAAATCATGTCCTGCGTACAAGCAGCGCGGGGATAAAATTAAGCGCTCCCTTAAGGAACGCTCAAGGCGTTCTTATGCAGAAATGCTAAAGAATGCTTCGCCATCTGTCCTGTCCGAAAATCCCTATGCTGGTTTGGCTAACGTTGAGCAAGAATCTGACGACCCACGAGAGGGAACATCTTTGGTTAACCCAGGGGAATCTAGGAAGAGGAGAAATCCAGCCTCCCCTACATTGCCTCGTAAGGGTGCCAAGGTGTCGTCCACTCAGAGTGCGCCATCTACAATCAATAAATCCAACGGAAGTGATGCACAAAAGCCGAAGCAATCTGCTCCAGGACTTGGAAATATTAATTCTAACAAGGAGTACCCACCACTTCCAGGGACATCCAAAACCCCAAGTGTCCCCTTTTTTCAAACAGATACTCAGTCCAGTAGCGGACTAATGAAATTTTCTGACATCGTGGACTTAATTTTCACAGCTTTCAATGTTACTGATCCTCTTAAAAGCCTTCTGATACGTTTTCTCCCTATAGTGCAAACATTTTTGAAGCAGTTGACTACTAAATGGCCCCTCCTTGCAGCGATCGTATCCTTCGATGGCTAAGTCATCGAACGAGGTCACCGATTCGATCACTGTTCTACAGTGGAACAGCAGAAGTATCCTCCCGAAAATCGATTCCTTTAAATTTTTACTAAATAGTTTAAAATGTGATGCTTTCGCATTATGTGAAACTTGGTTAACTTCCGATATAAATCTCAACTTCCACGACTTTAATATAATTCGTCTGGATCGAGAAAACCCCTATGGAGGAGTACTTTTGGGGATCAAAAAGTGCTATTCTTTCAACCGAATTAACCTCCCTTCAACACCAGGTATTGAAATTGTCGCTTGTCAAGTTTTAATCAAAGGTAAAGACCTTTGCATTGCTTCCATCTACATTCCTCCTAGAGCCTCGGTAGGGCACCGAACGCTTTGTAATATCACGGAATCCTTACCGGCACCGCGGCTAGTTCTGGGAGACTTTAACTCGCACGGTACGGTATGGGGCTGTCTTCATGATGATAATAGATCAACATTAATCCAAGATCTTTGCGATAATTTCAACATGACCATCTTAAACACGGGAGAAATGACGCGGATTCCTACACCACCAGCACGCGCAAGTGCGTTGGATTTGTCGCTTTGCTCGACATCGCTACAGTTAGATTGCATGTGGAAGGTGATCCCTGATCCCCACGGTAGCGATCATTTGCCTATCGTGATTTCAATTGCTAACGGTTCAACACCATCGGAAACAATCAATGTCTCATATGACCTCACACGGAACATTGATTGGAAGAGTTACGCGACCGCGATATCCGTTAAAATCGAATCCACTCAAGAACTTCCTCCGGAGGAAGAGTACAGGTTTTTGGCTGGCTTGATTCTCGACAGTGCGAATCAAGCTCAGACTAAACCAGTACCCAGCGCGAATACCCATGGACGGTCTCCCACCCTGTGGTGGGATAAAGAGTGCTCAGAGCTGTACGCGGAAAAGTCCACTGCATATAAGGCCTTCCGGGAAGACGGGTTACCCGCTAGCTATCAACAGTACGCGTCGTTAGAAAGGCGAATGAAGAGTCTAATGAAAGCCAAAAAACGCAGTTATTGGCGCCGGTTCGTCGACGGGTTAACGAGAGAAACAGCGATGAGCACTCTTTGGGGTACGGCTCGACGTATGCGTAACCGTAATAGTACCAACGAGAACGAGGAATATTCAAACCGTTGGATATTCGCTTTCGCCAAGAAGATCTGTCCGGACTCTGTCCCGGTACAGAAAACGTGCCGCGCCGCGTCTCCTCACGATACCGCGAACGAAACACCGTTTTCGATGGTGGAGTTCTCACTTGCTCTCTTATCGTGCAACAATAACGCCCCAGGGTTAGACAGAATCAAATTCAACTTGCTGAAGAATCTGCCTGACACTGCAAAAAGGCGCTTGTTGAATTTATTTAACAAGTTTCTTGAGGGTAACATTGTCCCTTATGAACGGAGGCAAGTGAAGGTCATCGCCATCCAAAAACCAGGAAAACCAGCCTCCGACCACAACTCGTATCGGCCGATTGCAATGCTGTCCTGTATTCGGAAGTTGTTCGAGAAAATGATCTTGTTTCGCCTCGACAATTGGGTTGAAGCAAATGGCTTACTGTCAGATACACAATTTGGCTTCCGCAAAGGCAAAGGGACGAACGATTGCCTTGTGTTGCTTTCTACAGAAATCCAAATGGCCTATGCTAACAAAGAGCAGATGGCATCAGTCTTCTTGGATATTAAGGGGGCTTTTGACTCAGTTTCTATCAACATTCTGTCAGAGAAGCTGCACCAGCATGGTCTTTCACCAATTTTAAATAACTTTTTGCTAAACCTGTTGTCTGAAAAGCACATGCACTTTTCGCATGGCGATTTAACAACATCGCGATTTAGCTACATGGGTCTTCCCCAGGGCTCATGTCTAAGTCCCCTGCTCTACAATTTTTACGTGAATGACATTGACGATTGTCTTGCCAATTCATGCACGCTAAGGCAACTTGCAGACGACGGGGTGGTCTCTGTTACAGGTCCCAAAGCTGCCGACTTGCAAGGACCATTACAAAATACCTTGGACAATTTGTCTGCTTGGGCTCTTCAGCTGGGTATTGAGTTCTTCACGGAGAAAACTGAGTTGGTTGTTTTTTCTAGGAAGCGTGAGCCGGCGCAACTCCAGGTTCTATTAATGGGTGCAACGATCAACCAGGTTTTCACATTTAAATATCTCGGGGTCTGGTTCGACTCTAAAGGTACCTGGGGATGTCACATTAGGTATCTGAAACAGAAACGCCAACAAAGGATCAATTTTCTCCGAACAATAACTGGAACATGGTGGGGTGCTCACCCAGGAGACCTGATCAGGTTGTACCAAACAACGATATTGTCGGTGATGGAGTACGGGTGTTTCTGTTTCCGCTCCGCTGCGAACATACACTTCATCAAACTGGAGAGAATCCAGTATCGTTGCTTGCGCATTGCCTTGGGTTGCATGCACTCGACCCATACGATGAGTCTCGAAGTGCTGGCGGGCGTTCTTCCGCTAAAAAATCGATTTTGGGAACTCTCATATCGATTGCTCATCCGATGCGACATTCTGAACCCGTTGGTGATTGAAAACTTCGAGAGGCTCGTCGAGCTTAATTCTCAAACCCGATTTATGGCCTTGTACTTCGACTACATGGCACAGAGCATTAATCCTTCTTCATATACTCCCAGCCGTGTCCGTTTCCTAGATACTTCTGATTCTACTGTATTCTTCGACACATCCATGAAGGAAGAGATTCGTGGAATCCCGGACCATAGACGCCCGCAGGTGATCCCCAATATATTTTATAATAAATTCCGAGAAGTCGACTGCGACAAAATGTTTTACACTGACGGATCAAATCTCGATGGGTCCACTGGCTTCGGTATCTTCAACAATACTATCACCGCTTCATTCAAGCTCAATGATCCCGCTTCAGTTTACGTCGCAGAGTTAGCTGCAATTCAGTACACCCTTGGGATCATCGACACTCTGCCCACAGATCACTACTTCATCGTTTCGGATAGCCTCAGCTCTATCGAGGCTCTTCGTGCGGTGAAGCCTAAAAAGCAACTCCCGTATTTTCTGGGGATGATACAGGAGTCCTTGTGTACGTTATCTGAAAAATCTTATCAGATTACCTTTGTTTGGGTCCCCTCTCATTGTTCTATCCCGGGCAATGAAAAGGCCGACTCATTAGCAAAGGCGGGCGCATTAAATGGTGACATATACGAAAGACCAATCTGCTTCAACGAATTTTTTAGTATTTGTCGTCAGAGGACGCTCAACAGTTGGCAAACCTCGTGGAGCAACGGGGAACTTGGACGATGGCTACATTCGATTATCCCAAAGGTATCAACGAAGCCTTGGTTCGGGGGGATGGATGTGGGTCGGGATTTTATTCGCGTAATGTCCCGACTTATGTCCAATCACTACACCATGGATGTGCATTTGCGGCGTATTGGGCTTGCGGAGAGTAGTCTGTGCGCTTGTGACGAGGGCTATCACGACATCGAACACGTTGTCTGGGTATGCGCCGGGTATTGTGACGCCAGGTCTCAGTTAAAGCAATCCCTTCGGGCCCGAGGTAGACCACCCAATGTACCAGTCCGAGATATGCTGGCAACTCGTGATTTCCCCTATGTGTCCCTTATTTATACCTTCATAAAAACGATAAATATTCCAATTTAGCCCCTCTCTTTTATTTCTCGTTTTTAGAGTTTCCTCCTGCCTTGTGGAACCGATCAGCTCCAGAGTGCCACTATGTAACCGCCGTCGCCCTCACCACTACGCCTGCATAAAAGGAAACTGAAGCGAGAGCGACTCGAGGTCCGATGACTTTTGAAGGATTCCCCGCGGGTCCGAAGAATACCATCCGCCAATCCGGTACTCGACGACTTACTAGACTGAGGCGCAAATTTATTTCGCTGATCCCCCCCCCCCCCCTTCGAGCGAAAGTTGCAAGTTTTGCTCTTCTTTCCCTGTCTCTCCCCTATCCTTGATACAACTGCTGCTACACTGATGCGGAAATAAGCCACCCTCTGAATATCTTGACCAAGCATAAGTTTTAGTTAAAAAATTCAAATTAGTATTCTGTATTCCTAGTTTTAAGATAGCTATAATTTTTTACTCTTTATTGAAACTCTTGTCCTCCATTTTGTAAATAGAATTGAATCCCTAGTTTTAAAATTTCTGTGAAACTTCTCATAAATATTTGTTCCCCCTTTTGTGTACTAAACTATATTGTTAGTTTTAAGATAACCGTAAAATATTTCGTAAAATACTATTACTCCCTCCCTTGTATATCAAAGTGAATCCCTTGTTTTAAATTTTTTCATAAAAAATCTTTTGGCCCTCTCTTGTATATTGAATCTTATTTCTAGTCTTAAGATAGCTGTAAACTTTTTTTTCCTTTGTAAAAAAAAATATTTCAACATTGTAACCTCCTAGTTTTAAGATATCCAAAATGTAAAAACATAAGCATTTGGCACCGCCAAGCTAACGCATTTGTGCCTATCAAATAAACGAAATGAATAAAAAAAAAGGTGAATTGGATCATAAAAGTGTGATTGGTTCGCGGGATCTTGTTCCGAAAACTATATCACGAATACGATTTGCGGCGCTCAGCGCAGTTTTCGTTTACTAGCCAGACCGCATCAAATGAATAACGATAATAGTCATAATGGTTTTTTTTGTATCTACAGCTCGTACCCATTCTTGGTCGCTAGCAGCTGGTTATTTCATGAAAACACGCACGGAACAAGAATGATTCCGCGACTAATACTCCAAATTTTGTGAAATTAGTTCACGTGAAAATTGAATTGCCATGTTCCATAAAATTGAATATGATTAGAGATATCTTCATGCAAAATAGATCGTAAATTACTATGTACTAGAAATCATGAATCAGTTCACGAAGACATGAATAATATGTAATGAACTTGGGAACTATTTCACTAGCACGGATATTGGATCGTGACTAATATATTGTAGGAATCATGAACCTGTTTACGATTACATGAATATTTGATGACTTTCTGAACTATTGCATAAGAACAAATTGTAACTTGTGACTATTATACTAGATAAAATAAACCAGTTCACGACATGATTAACATTTTAAAATTCTGTGATTTATTTCATGGGTACTCACGGTCAGTCATGACTATTATACTAAGAATCATGAACGAGTTCACGAATACATGAATAATATTTATTGATTTTGTGAACTATTTCAGGAGCACGAATGGTAAGTCGTGTCTAATATATTAGGTATGATGAATTAGATCACGAGGATTGAATGGATTCATGAATAAAATTCCCAGTTTCGTGAAATAGAGCACGAGAAAATATTGACAATGTTTTGATTTTGCGAACTATCTATGAATAACGTTGACTACTGAGATTAATGATCATAAAGTTGTGAATTAGTTCTCGTACAGAAAATCAATTTGGCAATGACAAGGCAACCGTGGCTGAATTTCACAAGCCAAAAACAAATATTTCCACTAATAAAAACGTTACGAGGGCTTACTGAAGCGAAATTGAACATAATTATAAAACACATAATTTTCGTTCATAATCCGGTTTTCGTAACGTAAAAACCTGAATGTTCCAGAATTCATGGTACTTTATTCACGATTTTAGGATCAATGTTTTTACGGTGTACTGGTGGCCCCGAATAGATGAGGATGGCAAGATACAAGAGATTTAAGTTTAGTCGGTAGGATTAACTACTTCAAACCAATCAGACACTACCACTAACCAATTCCATTTCTTCTCGATAATAGACATTTACCCTATTTGTTGAGCTGAGTCGATTGGCACACAATACTCGGCCTTCCAGGTCTCATATAAAAAGTTTAACCTTTCTTTTATGAGAAACGTAGAAAAATCAAAACCCTCCCCATGAGCATTTTGTGCGCACGGGCCTGAATACACACAACACAATTTTACAAGTTGATTTAAAATTACAGCTTCAGCTCAATGTATTTTTAATCCAATATTGCTGTAAAATAAATCACATGTAAAATCACACGAACGAAAATGTAAAATCATATGATTTTTGACGCTCCCATTGAGTGCATGGAATTCAACTTAATTTTCAAGCTTTGTATACTTACATTCGTATTGGTTTACATGTCGTTTTAATTTCATTATTGTTTGGTGTGTAGGGTTGTGGTACCGGTAATACCGGTACCGAAAATCTCGCGAATACCGACCCATTTGGTACCGTAATACCGGTACTGAACTTAAGCCAGTACCGGTATTTTTGGTACCATGCAAATTTTTTATGACAAATATGTAGACTCTATAGCGGAACCCGTTTCCAAATATCGATCAGCTAGGTGACTTTTAATTATATTTAATTATCTTCTAGATAAATCATTCAACTAACGTCATTGTGAGGAAATGAGTTGGGATCATCATCATAATAATTCTAGCTCCCATTGTACTGAACTATATGTTTAAATTCCTGCTCTATTTTTTTTCGAAATAATTTTTTTTATCTATAAAAGAACGAACAGCGATTTAGTGGCTTACAATTTTAGTGTTGGTGAACTGCTTCGAATGGGGCGATACGTAATTTTTGGTGATGGGAAAAGTCAGCAAAACTTCATAGTTTACAGGAAGTTAGGAGCCTTGGTGAGCATAAAAGTCGAAACCAATTTACAGCAAAGCGAAAATGCCGAGAGGAAATGCGACCAACGTACACGGATTTACATTCTCGCTTCGATTTACTGTTGATAATAGGGTTTCTTACATTTACCATCTGTTGAAGTCGAAGAAAGTCGCACCGCTTAGCAGTTATTGAATTCAAAGTGGCCTATTCTCGATATAAAAGAAGGTGCCGCATTTGAAAAATACCTTCTGCTGAAATGAAACATCAGTTTGAGCATTCAATTTCACTTTGACCATCATTTGAACCCCACGATTTGCAAAGAAACAAACGTCCATTGTGTCAGAGATTCGCGTAATACAGGGAGGGACGAGACACACAGTGGCACGACGTAGGATACGAAGCAGTTGACCACCAGGATCCGGAATTGTATCCGGAAGTCGACACACTAAAACTGAGTGCAATAATTCTAGAATTCGGTTAATCGATCAATAATTGATGGGTAATATTCCTGACTGATCATAATCTTTCCATTTCGACGCGAACATATCCGTCACCTCAAACATCAGATAATATGAAATCGAATACTGAGGTCACAAAAATCCACAGGTATGTGTGCACACAAAATAGGAATATTTCCACGATGTTTATCCCAAAAAAAAATCCATCTCGAACGTTCTAGTGAGAAAAAAATATTTTTGTTTTTGCCTTTCTCATATAGAAAGGTTATGCAATCACTCTGAAAAACGTCAACCTAATCCCGGCCCGGAGGGCCGAGTGTCATATCCCATTCGACTCAGTTCGTCGAGATCGGAAAAAGTCTGTATGTGTGTGTATGTGTGTGTGTGTATGTGTGTGTGTATGTATGTGCGTATGTGTCAAATAATGTCACTCATTTTTCTCAGAGATGGCTGGACCGATTTGCCCAAACTTAGTCTCAAATGAAAGGTGCAACCTTCCCATCGGCTGCTATTGAATTTTGGATCGATCGGAATTCTGGTTCCGGAATTACGGGTTTCAGAGTGCGGCCACACAGAAATTTCTCATATAAACTATAGGAAAAATTAAAAACTGAATTTTTATTTTTGATGCTAAATGTGTTCAAGGTGCATGAAACGTCGAGATTTGATGCAAACTCGAAAAAAAAATTTGACTACGTTTCACTTTTTTGGATTTTGGCACATTTTTGCCTTTCTCATATAGAAAGGTTATGCAATCACTCTGAAAAACGTCAACCTAATCCCGGAGGGCCAAATTTTTTTTTCGACTCGCATAAGGTTTCTGGATTTTAACAGGGGCGTAGTTGATGGTTTACGGAGAGGGGTTACACCGCCCCCCCTCTACTGTTCACTCCCCTCCTTTAAAAATCTCCTTAAATCACCTCTCAGACCACCACCCCATCCAGCCCTCATACCCCTCCCTTTCAAGCCCATCATCTTTAAACCACCGCTATATCACAAAGAATACCAATTTAAGCTGGGGAGTCGTTCGTTCATGGGACTTTCACCCTCCTCACATACCCACCCCCGCATGACAAAATGAGTTAGCAAGCAGATAACATTGATCTAATGCTGATTAGGCTAATGAAGTATGATATTTTTTTTGTTTCAAGTGTTTCACCGTCGACACGTAGCTCATCAAGTTCGTGGCTGGCATGCCATTGTGTATAAGTGCAAAGTGTACTAAGAATGTAATGGACATTTCCACGATTATGTTGAACATAAAAAGTCTCCGTGCCATAGTTTAGAGAAATGAGAAAGGCACAATTGCACCGCTAGGTGGATTAAAACAGGTTTTTTTTTGGCGCAGCTGCCCAACCCCGCCTTTTGGCGGGTTACATGTTTTGATGTTTATTGTCGCGCTTATAATAAAATCTCACATTGCGGGCGTCTGAAAGGCGCATCAAATATAGCCGCAGTTACTCCGCAAGCAGATTTCAGTGGAGCTTTATTTATCTGCCAGCAGTGTGCTTTTCGAAAGCTTCAAGGACAAAGCTGCCTATAAATTTATATAGACGGCTGTCACGCGCCTATCTCAATTGAGCTTTCATATAATCGCATATCGAGCGATTATCCTGCAAGGCACAATAACTTACAAAGCCGTAACTTTCGTAAACTGTCAATATGTTTTTCGGTTTTCTCGTCATAAAAACACACTACTCTAGTTTTTTTTTGAAGTGAAACAAAAATTTGAGCAGTAGAGGGTTAATTTCCGGCTATGTCGAATGACAATATCGTACATTAAAAGTACGTACACTTTCAAACTAAATTCATGGTACGGTAAGTTTTTTATTTCACCGTCTATCACAACCAGCTATCGATTTTGCCGATGTACGATTTCTACTATAGGTATAATGGCTTCCGATCAATGCGATCAACCCCTCTGTGAAGTTATTTGCCTTTGCGCTCTTGTGCATTACATGAATGCGATTCGCTATCTGCACCCGGGCACTGCAGGCTGACCAACTAAATTCACAGCCTTTTACTTCCCGGATTCGATGGGAGAAACCGGGTCGGGTTGAGCCGCGGGTGAGAGAGATATAAAGATTTCGTCTGCAGCCCATAATTTCCACTCGCTTGATTGCGTTCGATACTGACACATCAGCTTTAATTCACATGATCAAAGCACCTTCCTAGGCAATCGAACCTAAAGTAATATGTACGTTTTATTTAGTGTAGCAAAACGAGAGTTAGTTTGATTTTTACTGATCATCAACTGTCGTCCTGAAACTTCAAATTGGTTCCAATATCCTCGAAAATGTTTAGAAGCAGGAAATATTTGTGAAATGTATGGCACTGAAAATGAAAACAAAATATATTTCCTCTTGTTCAATGCACAAATATACAAACATATACACAATTGTCGAAGTGATGGCCAAATGCATTATGCTGCCAACCCTTTCGGGCTCTTGGTGATGCCTTCTCTCTGATTTTGTTCAAGAGGGTTCCATGGGTACCAGTGCAGTGATCCGGAATGTGCCGTCATGCGATTGTGGAGTGTATAGAAACCCGATATGTTCAGTCTGTGCCATAAAAATAACAATCACACTCAAGATCAATCGAATGGGTGAATGATGTGTATACGGGCGGATATAAAAAAATTATGCTCGAGTCAATCGTTGGACGAACATATGGAATTGTAAATGTTTTCTCTCTGGTGGGTGGTCATGTTAATCCATTTTTATCACATTACTCACTGTTTGGAGCATATTACTTTTATAAAGCTCTTGTAATATTCATATGCGCAGCCCATCACTAGAAAGATTGGCTAGTTTTAGACCTAATGGTTTTTCTTACGTGGGGGGAGGGTTATAAGGGATTCAGCGCGTAAAAAATCATTTTTTTGCAAATTTTTAGAACTTTGCGTGAAGCACATTGATCAAAACTTTCGTACATCATAATGTATCATTTCGATGACATTCTGAAATTCTTATATGCAAAAATATCGACAAACGACTCGGTGACGAAGCTTTTTGTCGGACGTTTCTGGAAAAACATGATTTGCGGTGTTACCTGCCATTCAAAAACTACTTAACAAATTTCTTTCAAACTTTGCAAATACATTCTTTTTAAGTGTTTTTTTTTACTGATTTAAAAAAAAAACATTTTTATTTTTACGAAAAATTCCACCTTTTTATGAGTAAAAACCCACTTAATTGAAAAATTATCTCAAAAACTCAAAGTAGGGAAAGGTATTTTTACATAGAATATGTACGCAAAGTTTGAAAGAAATCGGGTAAGCAGTTCTTGAATGGCAGGTAACACCGCAAATCATGTTTTTACATTTCTTATAAAAGAAATGTATAGAATTCGCTCAAACTTTCAAGATTTTTTCCGAGGCCCGGAGGGCCGAGTCTTATATCCCAATCGACTCAGCTCGACGATTTGGGGCAATGTCTGTGTGTGTGTCTGTGTGTGTATGTAACGGACAAATTCTCATTCGTGTTTCTCAGCAATGGCTGAACCGATCTTAGCCAAACCAATTTTAAATGAAAGAACTAAAAAACAGTAAGAACGCTATTAATTTGTTTTTGATTCTGATGTTTAGTTTCTAAGATATGAATGTTTGATTGCGTAAAATGGCGTTTTTGCGTAAAATGGCGTTTGCAGTAACCTTTTGTCGCCTATTTATTGTTCAATATAGTAATAATCCATTGAAATAAGCCAAACAGTATTACGATAAAACGAATTTTGTATTTCATTTTTCTATCTACAATCGCTAGAAATAATCACCGAACACTGTCTGAAGTTGTCTGGAAAGAATTTGATAACTTATCAGTGCAAAAATGTTCATTTGTGCGAACCTACTGACAGCAATTTTTTTTACCTATAACCATCGGGTCGATCTGAAACATATCGGAAAATGAAAAGCGAAATAAATAACTTCGAGCAATGGTGTAACCAAGAGAAGGTTTGGGGTTTAGAACCATAGAACCCCCTCCCCCACCCCGCCCAAAAAAAATATTGGATTGAAGTTGAAAATTTATTGATGCTGACTGATTTAATTCAATATTACAATAACAATTATCTGATCCGTACATTGATAACCTGTTGTTGTAAACATCATGAGGACTTTTGATAAATTGTCGGAATGGGATCCTGATCTATTGGTCTTGATTTCACAATTGCCTAATTTCATCAATATCAAAATCCTGCCTGAAAACATTCCAATAGAAAATTCCAGAATTCTGTAATCAATCATAATCCTCAGATTTCTTTTCAAATTGAGCTCGTTTTTGTAGAGATGCACTGTAATAAAGGTCTTTATTTAATAGGAAGCGAAGTTAAAATTGATTTAGTGTCTATGAAACATAGAACTGCTCACCAAAAAATGCATAACTTTCAACATATGCTAAAAATGTTTTTGCCTTTCTCATTCACTCTAAAATTCGTCAATTCAATCCCGACCCGGAGGGCCGAGTGTCATACGCCAATCGACTGAGTTCGTCAAGATCGGAAAATGTCTGTGTGTATGTAGAAAAAATGTGACCTCTGTTTCTCAGAGATGGTTGGACCGATTAGCACAAAGTTAGTCTCAAATGAAAGGTACAACCTTCCCATCGGCTGCTATTGATTTTTTTTAATGATTGAACTTCCGGTTCCGGAGTTACGAGTTGAAGAGTGCAATCACACCGTAAATTCCCATATAAACTGAAATTAAAAATTTTCAAAATCAAATTTGTATTTTTGATGTCAAATGACTTTAAAATGCATGGAACATTGAGATGTTTGACAAAAATTGACTTTTTGGACTTTGGTACTTTTTTGCCTTCCTCATATAGAAAGGTTATGCAATCACTCTAAAAATCGTCGATCATACCGGCCCAGAGGGAGTATGCAGTGAGGGGTTGCTACTTTAAAATTAAAACTAGTTTAAAATTTCTTAACAAGTTGAAAATTTTCGGCAGGACCTGGACCTCCCGGATCTTTCTCCATGATCCGCCGCTGGTTTCAAGCGATGTTTCAGTATCACATAGTATCTCAAGATCGTGGCTGTCGATCCATTGTATGTATGTGCAAATCGTACTGAACATGTAATATTCATTTCCACCATTGTATTGAACATAACCAGCCATGGAATCGTAGTCTGGACAAATGAGAAAAGCTCAAATGCACCACTAGGTGGATTAAAATAGGTTTGTATTTTGGGAATGCGTGGAATTGAGACGGAAACGTAATATGATTAATAACGAGGATAACACTTTCCGAATGTAGAGAGAAAATTATGAAAAATGACGATTTCCATTCGACTCTAGCAGGTTCTGATCGATTTTGATGAGCATTTGATTTTGTTGTATGACCAATTATATGTATAGGTCAAATGTTCAAAAACAGTAATTAAAGATCAAAATAGCATCATTTTGAAACCGCCAATTTCGGAGGTTTAGTATTTATGGTGAATTTTCTCAGGTTAATATTCATGACTACAATAAAGTCTCAACAAATTCGCTAAAGACACGAACTCTGTTACTATTTTCTTAAAAAATAATTCTGCATAATTTTAAAACATCAAAAATTACGGTTTCGGAATTATGCCGTTTGGACAGTAAGACCGATTTTCACCAAACCCCCACCAAACCGAATTTCTGGCTACGCCGCTGACTTTAAGTAAGTAGAAACAAAGTCGTTCTACACTCGTTCACAAGAAACTTCTTCGAATGCTGAATATCTATTATAACACATTAAAACCCCGATTTTATCAGCCAAATATGAACATATGTTTGATGAGCTCTAGCAGACGAACAAGACTGAATTCGAGTAAATCCTTTCTTGTGCATGTTTTCTTATCATGAAGATGGAAATATGCAAAAATAAAACGTTCATCATAATCAGAAATAGTTATCAGACTACATCAAGGGACGGGAAGAATATTTTAACAGCTTCAGTTTATTATAAAGAAAAAAATTGCCCGATTTAGTCAATGTCCCCATTTTGTCAGCCTAATATACACCATGAGATTGATAAAAATGGGTCTTTATTGTATGTATTATTCACTGTGTTTCACATTAATAGGTACATTTCATTTTTGGGGATTTTTTTTATTGCATCGAACTACAACAATTTTTAGGTAGCTTTCAAGGGGTTATTTTATAGACTTCTTCCAAAATTTGGCGAACTTATTCCAATTCGTATACCAATTAATTGGTATACTTAAGGGTTTATTTGTTGCAGATAGAGAAAATACTCAAATTTTCAGCTTTTTCCTACATAAATTTACGAAAGCTTATTAAACAATTTTTCCTAATAAGTTTGTGAAAATTATAAACTATTTGAAATTTTTTAATAGTTTTATTTTTTATTTAACCGTGAATTTTTAATAAATAGTGACCATCGCTTCACAACGTAGTCTATTTTTCATGGCTTGCGGTGAGCACGATCTCTCGAATTGCTGAACTGAAAATTATGGAATAGAAATTAATGTTTAGTATTCTTTACAGATTTAACTCGCCGCGCAGATAGCTCTGAATTAGACCCGCTGGTGCCCTAAGACGATTTCGCTAGATTTTCAGAGCACTGTGCACTCAGTGCATTAACGCAAGTGACGGAAAGTTATCGAAAAGATTCGTGAAAATGAAAATTCCAGTAATGATGATGATTTTCCCAAACGGTTCGTTTTAGAGTGGTTTTTATTTGTTCTTTGGCATTAGGATTAGCGACAATAATTCAAATCAACGATACTACTGGGAAGTCACCTTTAGAAAAAGTCGATGTCGAAGTAAAATTTGAAACTATGCACGCATGCACTTCAGAGATGGCGTGATATCAGAAGCTGCGATTTCATTTCAACGCTTTTTTGTGAAAAGGGCGATACTTACAAATGTAAACATAAGGCTTTTTTTCATACATGCGAATGAGGGCTTTGAAACGCAACAAATTTACCTAAAAATTTGGATTCTACGATATTGCTTTCTTAAACTACAGCAAAATAAAACGACGGGCGAAACTGTATTTTTGTTTGTTTATTTAAAGTTTCGCCCTCCACGCTCCATGCAAACAATCAGGGCGATACTTTTTTGCTAGCAGTTTAAAGGCGAAACTTATTTTTTTCGTATTTTTTAGGATTATCAGCTGTAAATAGTAACAATGATCACCATTGAAAAAAACCCGGACGAAATAAATGGTGTAAAACGGTAGTTATTGTAAAAAAAACGTAAGGGCGATACTTCAATGCTGATAAGTGGGACCGAAAAAGTAAACAATCGCCAAAAAGGTGATACTATCATTTTGTCAATTTCAATAGCAAAAACAAATTTTAATTTAATAATTTCAAATACTTAATGAAGTTTTGGGTTTCGATCACTGAATCATGCAATCTAGGATGTAAAAACACAATAGTTCTTAAATAGGAAATAAAACCAAGTCTGGAAATATTCACTGTTGATTTTCTTTGAATGGTATCACTGCTAGTATCGCCCTTTTCAAGAAAAAGCGTTGATTTCTTAGTTCTCAGTCGCGTTGGAAATTTGAGTAAAGTATAAACTTTAATTCGATTAAAAAAACCGATTTAATCCACCTAGCAGTGAGATGAGACATTTCTTACACATTTCACTATTGGATTAGTTTGCAGAACTCACGAGAAGTGGGCACCCAACTAGAGGTGGGATGAAAACAGTTTCTAGTCTTGCACGAATAAAATCCCGAATAAACTGAATAAATTATAGAAATCAACAAAACGACCAAAATAAAAAAGTAAAGCAAAAAATGAAATAATAGGTTTTAAATTCATAAAACAAGTAGAAGAATTAATACAAATCAAAATTATAAAATACACGAATCAAATTAGATTAGGTTATTAAATAAAAATTAAGATTATATTAAGAAATAGTTATAAGATTAATAAAATAAATTGACTCATACTAACAAATTGAATGAAATATAACGAATGACTGAACATGATATGCATAAAATTAAAGATATGAATAAAATGAATCAGAAGAATCAAATGAATCAAATGAATCAAATGAATCAAATGAATCAAATGAATCAAATGAATCAAATGAATCAAATGAATCAAATGAATCAAATGAATCAAATGAATCAAATGAATCAAATGAATCAAATGAATCAAATGAAACAAATGAATCAAATGAATCTAATTTGTGGATATTTTTGGTCTTTGATCCGTTATTTCTCATGAAAGTTCGTACCAATATAACAAATGTGCAGCTGATACAACTCATTTATTCGCCTGTGCCACGTTCCGTCTTCCATCTGAACTCCACCATAGATGGTACGCAACACCTTTCGTTCGATCGAAAACTCCAAGGGCGCTTTGGTCCTCAACGAACATAGTCCAGGTCTCGTGGCCGCAGAGGACCACCGATCTAATCAGCGTCTTGTAGATAATCAACTTCGTGCGGCGGCGAATTTTGTTCGACCGGAGCGTCCTCCGAAGTCCAAAGTAGGCACGATTTCCCGCCAAGAACCGTCTCTGAATTTCTCTGCTGTTATCATTGTCGTCGGTTATCAGTGAGCCCAAATACATGAATTCGTCGACCATCTCGATTTCGTCACCGTCAATCCGCACTCGGGTGGGAGGTTCACATTGTCGTCTCTAGAACCTCTTCCTCTCATGTATTTTGTCTTCGAAACGTTGATGGCAAGTCCAATCCTGCTGGCTTCAGCTTTCAGTTTTTGAGCATAGGTTTCATTCAAAATTCAATAGAGATACGAATAGTTTAAATATCGCACGTGGAATGTCTTTTTTGAAAATTTTCATGTCAAACTTTCATATTACCCAGTTAAGCCAAATATTTTTCTGATATAGCCATGAATTTCCTTAATTATAGTGTAGGCTTTGAATACAATTGAATTAAAGTTGAGTTGATGTAGCAGCAGTCAAAAAATAGTTTTGTTTTCTCAAACCTTCGCAATTACAATTAATAAATATTTCAGATTGGCAGAAGATCTTATCACACAACTTAGAAATGGATACAGAAATAGCTAGATAGATGCGATAGAAGAGAAACAGAGAGAGAGAGAGAGAGAGAGAGAGAGAGAGAGAGAGATGGGGGGGCGTGTGAGGAATGGCAAATGTTGGTTAATGCAGTGACATTATTTTTATAGGTATATTATTATGATATATTGATTTCTTATATTCTTATCATAAATAATGTAAGTAGTAATTTTTGCGCCATAACCAGTACAGGTAAACTTCGATATATCGAAGCATGCCAAATCCTCACAGAATTGTTGTTCATGGTACATTATTTTGTAGAATTTTGATAACGCGTAACTAATTTTGAAAATCTAACCTACCTAACAGTGTGAAACAACTTTTCTCATAAAAAATAGTGGTTGTATAAAAATATGCCACAATTAAATTTTGTTTGCTTAATGAATTAAATTTATTGAAAATATTCTTATTTTGACTTCTTTTCTAATTATTAAGTCATTAGTCATTATTATTCTGTCTTGGCTTGTTAAGTGTTTTTTTAATATTCCCACCGTCTGCGCCTCATCAAATAAGAGCAATTTATGAACTTTCATCATTAGAATAGACTGTAAAGATCCACTTGTATCCACGATTCAAGAATTTCTGAAAATATATTTCAATCCGTTAACTGGTTTCCTAAATACCCCATACCAGTCGCAAAACGCACAGTTGTCCGTGTAATTACAAATACGATCTTTCACTCTGATTTATTTGATGTGACACATAATAGGATTCGAAAACAATCTTCGATTCTAGTAACCGGATTCAAGAGTCTCAGAAACCAGATATTTTGAATTTTCACTGGATTCCTTGCAGATCGTCATTGGAACGTCATTTCATGTGTCACATGATGGCAACATCAATGTAAAACAGACAAAACAATCACGAGTCCAGGGAACTGAATTCAGGGATATCCGAATTCGGAATTGAATGTGTCCGCATTACTTGCAATATGAATCGTAGATCTTATGGTTGATGTAATGGCCCAAATGTCGAGAATAATAAAAAAATGTAATCCGAAGTACTGAATTCAGGAGTTTCAGGAAGCGATTGTAACTGATTGTCATCAAATATGATAGCGCTAGACATGCTATTTTTTGTGGCACAGCATGCTATGAAACTTAAACATTGTCATTCGGCCCAGAGAATCAGATTCTTCAGTCGCGAAACCAACCAACAAAGGTCACACAAATATTATTAGTTTTGTTTTCAGTTAGAACTTACTGATCTTGTATTATTTATTGAGCTACATGTTTGGTTTTAATAAATTACAATCAGCCGCAAATGAAATTGAAAAAAAATCGCTCTCGTAGTCTTCAATGAAGTAGCCAATTGCTAACATGCTCTTTAGAAGCCCAATTAATACGTTCTAAGATTGTTTGTAACATATTGAATTCTTAAAATATGGAATACATGCGTAATTGAAAAGAAATTTGGACCTGAAAAGTTAATTAAAAATTTTGTACGTTATATCGAGGAAAAATGTACGTTATATCGAGTGACGCTATATCGAGGGTATGTTATATCGAGGGTACGTTGTATCGAAGATTACCTGTATAACCTAAGTCTTGCAAAAGAGCTAAATTTTCGTTAGATTTTTGGGCTTCAAACATACTTAAGGGGCCATGCATAAATGACGTAGCATTTTGGGGGGTAGGGAGGGTATACCAAATTTGTGACGAAGCGTGACGATGGAGAGGGTAGGGTTAGTAGTCGGGCGACGTAGCATTAAGTTTAAATTTTTTGACGGGCATCAAAACCTATTGATTAGAGAAAACAATTCAATGTTCCTCCATTCCCAAGAGAAATAAATTTAAGTTCACACAAGCTACTTTTCATGCGGTTTTTCATGATGTATATTTTACGATTCGTGGAATTACAAGCCTGCAAAAATACGGAAAGATTTTGTATGCGGATTTAATTTGCTGCATTAGTTAGTTAATGTTGCTAACTAATACACTTAGTTTGGTAGCTGAATTAAATTTTCTCTTCGGATTCAACTAAATAAAAATTAGTAATTTAGATGAACGTATTCTTGTTAGAATCATTGGCAGCTGCATGATTTCGAACTGAGAGAACTTCTCTTCATGCTCTCCATGACATATAAAATTCAAAACAAAACTATCAACACTATATTTGTCATGAAATGAGCTTATTTTGTACGCAATTTGTGTTATAATGAAAATGTTGATAAAAGTCGTCAAACATTTTGAAAGGACATGTATTCGACATAATTGTAAAACATAAGTAATTTTTTTCATCCTCAGGTCGCGTTGCATAGGATGAGGGGGGGGGGGGGGGGTAGGTAAATGCTACGTTATTTACGAGGGGGAGGTTAGAATTTTGTGACCAAATGCTACGAGGGGGGTGGGAGGGGTAAAAAATCGTCGAAAAAAAGCTACGTCATTTGTGTACGGCCCCTACTACTTTACTTTCGGTGACGCCACGAGTATAATTATATGAGAAATCTTTTATCTCACTATTAGGTGAATTACTTGTTGATCTGTGTATTGATATACCATCCAACATTTACCTCATGATTGAACGCAATGCCTAATCCAAGGGATAAATACTAGAACTCACTGTTTCTTTATCAACACATTATTTTGTCATTGAAGTGAACTTATATATTGATTTTTGAGAAATAGTTAATTTATTATAAAGGTAATTCACAAAATGTTCCCAACGTCGAATTCCTTGAATCACGTAGATGTGTTTTCATACCCCGATATTCAAAATCGGTTTAGTTTTGCCCCTAAAACACCAGTAAAGCAATACTCTGTATGAAACAATCTCATTTTTAGTTAGTGGCAATTGGTAAGCGAGGACCAAAAATACAAAATGTTTAATATCTCCGCCGCTCGTGCACAAATTTTGACAATCTGTAGCTTGTTAGAAAGGTATTTTTACAAGCTTTCTGTTTATGTGCAGTTTGTGGGACAACATGATACTGTTCGGAAATTATTTGCGAAAAACCTGCTGTGTTTTGACAAAATCGTCCATATCTCAGAAAGTAAACAACATATCGAAAATCAAAAATAATAGTGTCAAATGGCAACGTTAGGCCTTTCATTTGAAACTAGTTTCATTAAGATCGGTTCAGCCATTGCTGAGATAATTACATGACATTTTGTACATACATACATACACACATACACACACACACATACAGACATTGTCTCAATTTGTCGAGCTGAGTCGATTGGTATATGAGACTCGGCCCTCCGGGCCTCGGAAAAAGTTTTCAAAGTTTGAGTGAATCCTATACATTTCTTTTGTAAGAAATGTAAAAATCGATTTTTTTGACTCAGTACAATATATAACCCCTTTAGGAAAATTCAGTTTTCCCACCACAATGCATTGATTGAGGAATTTAGATATTTTATTAACAGAGCATTAGCAATAATTCGTTTGTATGTCTATTTTATGGGCCATTTTTTCGCTTTCCCATTGATTTGGTTTGAGTTTTCTAGCACTGATGTTGTCCTATGCTAATTTGAGCGATTCTCTGAGTCCTGCCACTATCCCATGTAGTATGTGTTATCAAAAACATCACGAAGCATCAAGCTCTAAATGTTCTCAAACGATATAATATCCGAAGAGAGTGATAAGAGTTATAAGAAATGTCTCATCACACTGTTAGGTGGATTAAAAGCATTTTTTGTAGTGTGTTTACCGTAAATGCTCAACCACTCATTTAACGTAGTTAGCGTGTATTGGAGGATTTGTGGGCACGATATCAATAAAGTAAATGCGTAATAGTTGAATCCCTAACGGTACTGTTTCACTAGTAATGGGCACTGTTTCAACTCTCCTCTGGTTCAAATCTCCTCGGTTTCCCCTACTGGTTATAGTACTTGTTTCCGGTACTTTACGCAGCTTTTGCCGTTGTCAATATTACCTGAGCGTTTACAATTGTTTATGTTCAGCGGTTTCTAAGCAGGGTAGATCGTAATGTGCCGTTCTGTTCACAGAATGGCGCGTATTAATTTGATCTTGATATGTGACATCTCTGTGTAACGGTACTATCGCAATATGTTTTGTACTGTATGGTCAGGGTACCACATAAACATTATTTGAAATACCGGGAAGTAGTTCCTCAAAAGTGGCATGAACCTGCAAGTAAGCGGAGCTCGAAACAATTTTCGCAAATGCAAGCAAAGAAATACACACACACACACATATATATATATATATATATATATATATATATATATATATATATATATATATATATATATATATATATATATATATATATATATATATATATATATATATATATATACACATATACATATATATATATATATATATATATACACATATACATATATATATATATATATATATATATATATATATATATATATATATATATATATATATATATATATATATATATATATATATATATATATATATATATATATATATATATATATATATATATATATATATATATATATATATATATTCTTCATTTATAATTGCGAAAACATATTGAATCAATCAAATTGGCTTGAACAAAAAAGTGAAAAAATTTCAGTTTTGACTTTTTTCACTAAAATACCATAACATTGTAAATTTTCAACCGATTTGAAAAAAATCAAATTATTCTAAAAGTTGAAACAATGGTCTAGAAACTAGTATAAAATGAAATTTCGAGATTTAAAAAAATGCAATTTTTTGGAAAAGTGAAAGTTGAAAAATTGGGTATCAAAAATACCACGAAATGGGGTGGAAATTGAAATGAAAAAAAAATTCTTACCAGTAAGACATTAGTAACATGCATCGTTACTATTAGAGCAGTTACTGTGTGCAAATTATACTTGCAAGCCGTTATTTTGAAAAACTATAAAATATAAACAATAATAAAATAGAAATCAGCGTAAATGAGAACAAAAAAATTTCTACCCTAAGATTAAATAAAATTAATTGAATAATTGATTAAAAGCATAATCACATAACAATTATTGTTACTTAAGTAGTAAAACAACCAGTATTCAAACTGGTATTGTTACAAGTCACATTTCCACTGACAGAACAAAACACTAACGGCAACTGGTGTACAAATGTACCCCACGCCAACTTTGATTCCTGCTTCCACGAAGGCCAAAAGCAAATTGGCTTTTCCACCTTTTCCTACTTTTACTATGAGCTCTAAATTGAATTATTGTTAGTAGTGACGACGCTAGACAATTTTGCCGCCCGGGGCAAAAAGTTGAATTATCTCATCAATGGAATTTTCATTTTTTGGAATGTTTTACATTTCTTATAAAAGAAATGTATAGAATTCGCTCAAACTTTCAAGATTTTTTCCGAGGCCCGGAGGGCCGAGTCTTATATACCAATCGACTCAGCTCGACGATTTGGGACAATGTCTGTGTGTGTGTGTGTGTGTGTGTCTGTGTGTGTGTGTGTATGTAACGGACAAATTCTCATTCGTGTTTCTCAGTAATGGCTGAACCGATCTTATCCAAACCAATTTTAAATGAAAGAACTAAAAAACAGTATGAACGCTATTAATTTGTTTTTGATTCTGATGTTTAGTTTTCAAGATATGAATATTTGAATGCGTAAAAATGGCGTTTTTCGCAGTTTTTTTAAATTATCTGCCGAAATTGACTATACAGATTAACAATTTATATGTTTTTAGACAGCTTTAACGAATACCTTTCGAACAAGCTATAGATTGTTGAAATCGGACTATTATCAAAAGAGATTTTAACATTAAATGCGGACGAAAGATTTTTATCATTTCCCATTGCCAGAAATATGACCAAAACATGTAATCTATTATTAACGCCAAAACGGCTTATTTTAGGTCAATAGTATCTTCGGAGAATTTACTGGAGGTAATATGCCCTTTCTTTTGGTATTATGCTTTTGCTGATTAATCCCCCTATGAGTGAGATATTTTCACAAATTTTCTTGGAAGTGATTATATCGAAATGATGCCTTCAGCAAATTTGTAGCTCTTACTTTTGCGAATAACTTTACTGAAGATTTCAAATATCTATTTTGAATACTTTAAAAGTTATGGCTTGTTGTTTGTTGATTACTCTTTGTCGCCTATATGTTGTTCAATATAGTAATAATCCATTGAAATAAGCTAAACATTATTTCGATAAAACGAATTTTGTATTTCATTTTACTATCTACAACCGCTAGAAATAATCACCGAACACTTCCAAGTTGTCTGGAAGGAACTTGATAACTTATCAGTACAAAAATGTTCATTTGTGCGAACCTTCTGACTGCAATTTTTCTAACTTATAACCATCGGATCGATCTGAAACATATCGGAAAATGAAAAGCGAAATAAATAACTCCAAGCAACGGCGTAGCCAAGAGAAGGTTTTGGGGTTTAACACCATACAACCCCTCCCCCCCCCCCACCACACAAAAAAAAATTATTGGATTGAAGTTGAAAATTTATTGATGCAGACTGATTTAATTCAATACTACAATAACAACTATCTGATCCGTAGATTGATAACCTGTTGTTGTAAACGTCATGAGGACTTTTGATAAATTGTCGGAATGGGGTCATGAATTGTAACTGATCTATTGGTCGTCATTTCACAGTTGTCTAATAGCATCAATATCAAATTCCTGCCTGAAAACATTCCAATAGAAAATTCCAGAGTTCTGTAATCAATCATAATCCTCAGATTAATTTTCAAATTGAGCTCGTTTTTGTAAAAATGTACTGTAATAAGGGTCTTTATTTAATAGGAAGCGAAGTTAAAATTGATTTAATGTCTATGAAACATAGAACTGCTCACCAAAAAAATGCATAACTTTCAACATTTGCTAAAAATGTTTTTGCCTTCCTCATCCACTCTAAAATTCGTCAATCTAATCCTGACCCGGAGAGCCGAGTGTCATATGATCGACTGAGTTCGTCGAGATCGGGAAATATCTGTGTGTGTATGTATGTTTTATGTGGAAAAAAATGTGACCTCTGTTTCTCAGAGATAGCTAGACCGATTTGTACAAAGCTAGTCTCAAATGAAAGGTACAACCTTCCCATCGGCTGCTATTGAATTTTTTATTGATTGGACTTCCGGTTCCGGAGTTACGAGTTGAAGAGTGCAATCACACAGCAAATTCCCATATAAACTGAAATGAAAAATTTTCAAAATCAAATTTGTATTTTTGATGCCAAATGACTTTAAAATGCATGAAACATTAAGATGTTTGACAAAAATTGACTTCTTTGGACTTTGGTACATTTCTGCCTTTCTCATATAGAAAGGTTATGCAATCACTCTAAAAATCGACAATCATACCGGCCCGGAGGAAGTATGCAGTGAGGGGTTGCTACTTTAAAATTAAAACTAGCTTAAAATTTCTTAACAAGTTCAAAATTTTCGGCAGGACCTGGACCTCCCGGATCTTTTTCCATGATCCGCCGCTGGTTTCAAGTGATGTTTCAGTATCACATAGTATTTCAAGATCGTGGCTGTCGATCCATTGTATGTATGTGCAAATCGTACTGAACATGTAATATTCATTTCCACCATTGTATTGAACATTGAACGCATCATTTGATAAAATAATTTTGACGGTATATCGTCCAAGAAGTATTTATGGTGAATTTTCTCAGGTTAATATTCATGACTACAATAAAGTCTCAACAAATTCGCTAAAGACACGAACTCTGTTACTATTTTCTGAAAAAATAATTCTGCATAATTTTAAAACTTCAAAAATTACGATTTCGGAATTATGCCGTTTGGACAGTAAGATCGATTTTCACCAAACCCCCACCAAACCGAATTTCTGGCTACGCCGCTGATTTCAAGTAAATAGAAACAAAGTCGTTCTACACTCGTTCACAAGAAACTTTTTCCAATGCTGAATATCTATTATAACACATTGAAACCCCGATTTTATCAGCCAAATATGAACATATGTTTGATGGGCAGACAAACAAGACTGAATTCGAGTAAATCCTTTCTTGTTTTCCTTATCATGAAGATGGAAATATGCAAAAATAAAAAGTTCATCATAATCAGAAATAGTTATCAGACTACATCAAGGGACAGGAAGAATATTTTAACAGCTTCAGTTTATTAAAAAGAAAAAAAAAATTGCCCGATTTAGTCAATGTCCCCATTTTGTCAGCCTAAAATACGCCATGAGACTGATAAAAATGGCTCTTTATTGTATGTATAATTCACTGTGTTTCACATTAACAGGTACATTTCATTTTTGGAGATTTTTTTTATTGCATCGAACTACAACAATTTTTAGGTAGTTTTCAAGGGGTTATTTTATAGACTTCTTCCAAAATTTCTCGAACCTATTCCAATTAATTGGTATACTTAAGGGTTTATATGTTGCAGATAGAGAAAATACTGAAATTTTCAGCTTTTTCCTACACAATATTACGAAAGCTTATTAAACATTTTTTCCTAATAAGTTTGTGAAAATTATAAACTATTTGAATTTTTTTTAATAGTTTAATTTTTTATTTAACCGTGATTTTTTAATAAATAGTGACCATCGCTTCACAACGTAGTCTATTTTTCATGGCTTGCGGTGAGCACGATTTCTCGAATTGCTGAACTGAAAATTATGGAATAGAAATTAATTTTTAGTATTCTTTACAGATTTAACTCGCCGCGCAGATAGCTTTGAATTAGACCCGCTGGTGCCCTAAGACGATTTCGCTAGATTTTCAGAGCACTGTGCACCCAGTGCATTAACGCAAGTGACGGAAGGTTATCGAAAAGATTCGTGAAAATGAAAAATTCAGTAATGATTTTCCCAAACAATTCGTTTTCGAGAGGTTTTCATTTGTTCTTTGGCATTAGGATTAGCGATAATAATTCAAATCAAGGATACTACTGGGAAGTCACCTTTAGAAAAAGTCGATGTCGAAGTAAAATTTGGAACTATGCACGCATGCACTTCAGAGTTAGCGTGATATCAGGAGCTGCAATTTCATTTCAACGCTTTTATGTGAAAAGGGCGATACGTACAAATGTAAACATAAGGCTTTTTCATACATGCGAATGAGGGTTTTGAAACGCAACAAATTAACTTAAAAATTTGGATTCTACGATATTGCTTTCTTAAACTACAGCAAAAAATACAACGGGCGAAACTGTATTTTTGTTTATTTAAAGTTTTACCCTCCACGCTCCATGCAAACAAACAGGGCGAAACTGTTTTTTTTCTTCGTATTGTTTTAGGATTATCAAGCTGATACCAGCTGTAAATAGTAACAATGATCGCTATTGAAAAAACCCGGACGAAATCGGTGGTGTAAGACGGTAGTAATTGTAAAAAACGTAAGGGCGATACTTCAATGTTGATAGGTGGGCCAAAGGGGCGATACTATCATTTTGTCGATTTATATAGCAAAAATAAATTTTAATTTAATAATTTCAAATACTTTATGAAGTTTTGGGTTTCGATCACTGAATCATGCAATCTAGGATGCAAAAAACACAATAGTTCTTAAATAGGAAATAAAACCAAGTCTGGAAATATTCACTGTTGATTTTCTTTGAATGGTATTACTGCTAGTATCGCCCTTTTCAAGAAAAAGCGTTGATTTCTTAGTTCTCAGTCGCGTTGGAAATTTGAGTAAAGTATAAGCTTCAAATCGATTCAAAAAAAATTTCGATTTTTTTTTGGCTCAGTACAATATATAACCCCTTTAGGAAAATTCAGTTTTCCCACCACAATTTAGATATTTTATTAACAGAGCAGTAACAATAATTCGTTTGTATGTCTATTTTATGGGTCATTTTTTCGCTTTCCCATTGATTTGGTTTGAGATTTCTAGCACTGATGTTGTCCTATGCTGATTTGAGCGATTCTCTGAGTCCTGCCACTATCCCATGTAGTATGTGTATTCAAAAACATCGCAAAGCATCAAGTTCTAAATGTTCTCAAACGATATAATATCCGAAGAGAGTGATGAAAGTTATAAGAAATGTCTCATCACACTGTTAGGTGGATTAAAAGCGTTTTTCATACACAATTTATAATCTTATGGAATGAAATCTTTTCAGCCATTTTCTCAATAAAGCATGTACCTAAAAATGATTTATATATATATATATATATATATATATATATATATATATATATATATATATATATATATATATATATATATATATATATATATATATATATATATATATATATATATATATATATATATATATATATATATATATATATATATATATATATAAAGCATGGACCAAATTAGAAAGACGGAATTTCTTTTATCTTTTTTATCAATTTGGAATCAACAGAATAAAATGCATTTTAACTTGACCAAGTGGCGTATCAATCATGGTGCGCAAAGTAAGGCTAAGATTCTTCACACGATCGCACTTAACCGTTATGTGTCCGATAGGGTACTCCTTTGTAGATTTTAATTTATGAAACTGCAGTGTTTCTGCTCAAAAATTGAAAATTACTACATAGTAACGTCTTAGAATATCACCAGGCTTAGTTTTTGGGGGAATAAAACTAATGAGACGGTAATCGGACGCTTTTTTACGCAGTTTTTTTGAACGGTATTTTTTACGCGGTTTTCATTTAAGCGTATTTTTGAATTTACGCGGTATCCATTAATGAGGTTTCCATTAACGCGGATTTTTTAATTTACGCGGTCTTCATATACGTGGATTTTGAAATTTACGCGGTTCTCATTTACGCGGTTTTCATTTACGCGATCTGTACCCCAACGTAAAAAAACCTAAAGTCTCCAACCAGATAGGGAATTTGTGCAGATCTAATAAGGCGCCCGGAAACACAGCTGACGCAGTGGGACCATATGCCCTGCCTAAGTCTCCTAAGTTGTTATTGGATTTCTAGTTAGCGTTGACACATAAAAAAGAATTCTTTCTTTTAATCAGCCCTTAGGGATGTTAGGAGTAAAACTAGCACTAAAAATTTTGTGAATTAAATTACTTATTAGTAATAAACAATTAAAACTCGAAAATCTCGGTTTTTTTATAATAAATTCGGCTGAACTGAACTAAAAGTCCTAGAGATCTAGATTTCTGTTGCAAGTATCTCAAATATTGAACTAATTAATGGATTTGTCGCAGAATTTTTCGTAGGTTAGTTTTTCTAAAAAAAATTTATCAGAATATGCAAAAATGGAGTTTGTTATGTTATGTTGGTCTATAAAATTTTCTGAGAGACAGGGATAACTTCTCAACTAGCATAAAAATAGATAATGTGGTTTTCACGGTCTCTGATAAAGATTCTGATAACAAAATTAAAAAATTCAACATGGCGGCTACGCAATAGCAGTCATTTTGTTACGAAACTTGCGAATTTTGTTAAAAGCATAAAACAGTCGCCATATTGCATGCGCCATTTTGAATTTTACATTTTCGACGACAGAATCAAAATCAGCGACCCCGAAAACCTATATAAAGCTTAATATAATATTATTAACAATGAAAAAATTCCGTCGCAAGGTTGCAATCGAAACAGTGTGCCATCCTGACTAACGAGATAAATAAAAGTTTGTCTACCCTATATGTTCAGAAATACGCAAAAGATCATTTGTTTCTCAACTTATTGTTTTCATGTTCGAAACGATCCTAAAAAATACACCTTTTTAGGAGCCACTGAGTAGGAGATCCCGTAAGTTGCAAGCACCCAGTGTTTTTCGTCTACTCGTTGCCTATTGATGTTCGATATTTTGTTGTCACTGTTTTCTGTTTCGCTATGACCTCTTGCAGATTTGCTTTTTGGGTGCTGATTTGCTGATTTGATGTTTCGCTGTTTCGTGGTTTTGATTTATTGTTCTTTGGCTAATAATCGAATGTAGAGCTGTTTTACTGTTTGGTTATTGGTTTGATGTTTTTACTGTCATACCATTTTTTCTATTTTCTATTATCTCTTCCTGTCTCATGTGTTCTAGTGTGCATCACGGCAATGGGGAGTTAAATACGTGGTTACAAACATCGTGAATTATCTCCCAACACTCTACTTTTATGTTTGCGTGATAATGAGAGACTGATTTCCGTCGCCAAGAGCGCTGCTGCGATCTGAACCATTTGCACCATACACTAAATTTTTACACGCGACACAGTTGCAAATAGCGGCCGAATATCTAATTTCAGACACGTCAAACATGACCCAGCCGTCAGTGCTTTTTGCCCATTCTCACCGTATATCCCGACACTTCCAGAAAGATCCCAAAAGCGGTGTCTCGTTTATCACCTCGAGTCCACATCCACAACAAAGCTTCCGTGCCTTTGCATGTTTCCTGATCCCAAACACCCCTCGCCTCCCTTCGTGGACCAGAAAGAAGCTGCCTACGATGTGTTCTGAGAAAAGACAAATTCCTTCGCATCGGTTCACCGGTGGTTGCCCAGGGTCCCGTGATCCATCCATCATTCGCCTTACCACGAAGGGGATGTCAAGCTGCACTTGAAACTTGCGAAAAGTATCGTATTCGCCCAAAGGGGGTTTTTCGCCTTGTTCTTTCACTTGAGATGAGTGCGCGGTTGGTTGGAAGATTGTTGGTAGATTGGTTGCATACCTACTTACAACAACCTGAACAATCTGTAGATGGACGTTAAGACGGAGACAAACTATTTCACAAAGATGCCACCGCGCCCGAGCTTCTGCTGCGTATAAAAAAGTGGCTCACACGAAAGTGACAATTGATAGCAACGCAATGATATGTACTTGTGAAGCGCTATCGCGCGAAATAAATTAAATTTTGTGACACGGATGGTGTGGCAGCTGCGCCATCAGTGTCATCTTTCATGTTGTACTCGGTGAGTCAACTGTGTTGCAATTTAAATCCAACAATATGTCGCAGGGATGCATTTTTAAAATAGTATGCATCGTTGATAAAACATCTTTAGCTTAGCATTATGCCACACCGCTGCATCGAATTCTACATACATGCAAAATCCATGTAAACCCTTTTATTACATTTTTATAAACTTATGGAAAAATAAACAAACATAAAAATATATCAAAAGTTCAACACGTATTGAGAGATTCTATGAGAAAGAGAATTTTATTGATACTGACTGATTTAATTAAATATTACCAAAATAATTATCTGATTAGTACAGTACATCATGAGCACTTTTGAAAAATTGTGGGAATGATATCCTGATTTGAAACTGATCTATTGATTGTGATCTTACAGTTATCTAAGCGCATCAATTTCAAATGCCTGCATGAAAACGTTTCAATAGAAATTCTTGACTTCGCAATTGTGAAATTTTTCAAGGAAAATTTTGGTTTTAGCTTTTCAAATGTGTTTACAAATATTTATAAAACGAACGAATAGTAGAAGATTCGCCATATTATCGAAGAAACTGTTCAATTATTTTTTCAATAAACTACCAAAAATTTGGTATAGTTCGATGCAATGGAACAAATTTATCCTCAAGTAAACAGTCTTCGAAAAAGTTTCTTATGGACGAGTTTATAATGACTTTGTTTCTACTTACTTGGAATCATTTATTTCGCTTCTCGTTTTTCCGAGATATGTTCCAGATCGATCTGAGAGTCATAAGTTCGAAAATTAGCTGTCAGAAGCTTCCGACAAAGGAAAGGTTGCACACATAGGTTTAAGAAAAAGCTATATAGGTTTAAAAAAATGGATATAGGTTTAAGAAAATGCTTGCAAGTAATCGTAGTAGGCGATGAAACTGAAATATAAAATGTGCTCAAAAAGCATTGTAACTTAAATTCTCTTGGGAAAGTGCGATTTACTAGTCAAATTATTAGATAAGAGGATATAGATTACATGGAATTAACCTGGCAATGTAATGAAATTATTTGTGTTTGTTCTTTTTATCCGTATTTTTGTTTGTTTGGTAATTCTTATGTCCATTTTAACTAAAACTGGGGCTACTTTACGCCAAGCTTTACTTAAGTCTATATTGCACAATCTGTATATTTGATCTAAAATCTACTCTTATTTTGGGATTTGATTCTAATTCAAAGCAGATTTTTATTAGCGTACTAGTTAGACTGCTTTGAAAAATAACAGCAATCGATAATTTGCAAGTTGAATAGTGTAATTGCAATGGCGCAAACATATAAAAACGCTATCGTTTCTAGAAGTATTTAAACTATGTGTATTGAAGCAATTTGTTGTTGAATGACAGAAAAGCAGCAGAAAATATGCTTTTCCATTTTCCATCAGAAAACGCGTATGGTACTGTTATATTCAATGGTCAGGTCAGTTCATCCATCTTTAATGAGATATCCATTTTCAATATATTGAGGACCTTTTTGTTTAGAAAAGTTTTAACCATAAGGTCATTCGCCTCAGTGCAGAGCTATTTCCCGCTGCTTTTTCTTTCATTCCGCAACAAATTTCTTCAATGCACATAGTTTGAATAGTCTAGAAACGCTAGCGTTTTTATATGTTTGCGCCATTGCAATTACACTACTTAACTTGCAAATTTTCTATTACTGTTATTTTTCAAAAAGGTCAAACTAGTACGCTAATATAAAAATCTGATTTGAATTAGAAACAAATCCCAAAATAAGAATAAATTTTAGATCAAATATACAGATTGTGCAATATAGACTTAAGTAAAACTTAGCGTGAAGTAGCCCCAATTTAAAATAAAATGGACATATGATCACCAATTACCAAAAAAAAACAAAAATACGGATAAAAAGTACAAACACAAAAAATGAAATGCATTGGCAGGTTAATTTCACGTAATCTGTATGCTTTTATCTAATAATTTGACTAGTAAATCGCGCATTCCTAAGATAATTTAAGCTACAATGCTTTTTGAGTACATTTTATATTTCAGTTTCATCGCCTACTACGATTTTCTTAAACCTTAAATCCATTTATTATGTTTGTGTTGAACCAGCGAATAATACTATAATTTGCTTTTGTCAAAATATAACCTTAAATTTGAACTAGAAGCTCAAGTATCATTCTTTAACTTAAAAATTACTTGTTACGTTATTTACAATAAGGGTGTAAAGAAATACATATATCGCATAATATACCTATGAGTACAAGGTCGCGGCACTAAACATCATTTTCCATTTCTCACACGCCGTCTCTTTCTCATTCTCACTTACTCTCACTCACTCTCTCTCTCTCTCTCTCTCTCTTCTCTCTCTCTCTGTCCTTCCTTCGTGTTCGTGGTAACTGTCACGACTCACATCTTTTTTGCTGTTTCTCTATCCATTTCTAAGTTTTGTGATAAGATCTTCTGATAATCTGAAATATTTATTAATGTCCAATCACATGAAAATAAGCTTAATATTACATTCTACTTGGTAAATAAAATATTTGTAGTCCTGAGAAAATTTGCAAAATGTTTGTATTATGAGAAAACTATAACTGGTTTCGAATGTTCACACCATCAAGATGAAAGGTGTATCTTTCCGAAACGTTGAACTATGGGTTGGCAGTCGACCAAAAATCGCAAACTACATCAACTCAAATTTAATTCAGTTCTATTCAGAGCTTATATACATACCATAATTAAGGAAATTCATGGCTATCTAGAAAAATATTTAACTTAATTGGGTAACATGGATATTTGAAGATGAAAATTGCATTACTTAAACTTTTCGTATCTGAATTGAATTTTAAATGAATCATATGTTCAAATATGTAATGTGAAAAGTATGATGTATTATTGAAAATATATATTCATTGTATTGGTATAAACTATTTTGACGAAGAACGGATCAAAGTCTAGAAATATCCACGAATTAGCTCCGGGAAAAGAAGTCTCCCAAAGACTCCACTATCGATGGGGGATCCAAGTAGAATGTTTATTCTAATTTATTGTTGTCCATTTTTGCTCTATACTAATTACAATTCAATTGATGTTTCAATGACAGTCACAATTAGTAGAGAAGCATTGGATGTACTGTGTACGGAAACGTTAGATCTGACTACATTTTTGTCATACACATTATTGTGCAACAACAAATGAACCCGAAGGTACCCTTTACATGACCAATGTAACTAGAAACATATTTATTCGCAGAAAATTAAGATTTGTAATGTCAAGTATCCCTATCCATCAAGAGCAGTATTATGTCTAGTGACACTTTCATTGGCCTCTTGCATTTCCAACAAATTAAATACTTATCCTGCAAATTAGAACCATTTCTTTTTCGTTGTATTGGTTTCTTTAGCACTCATTTGTCCATATATCCTGAACGAAAATTCCGAACGAAATAATATACAAGCTATAAGGATGACTGGGAAGGGTCTACATTATAATCAACAGAATGGCTTTTGTGCTATCGACATAGCATAGCTTCACACTATTTCCGTCAATGCAAATGAAAACTTTGAAATGTCTTCCTTTCCCATTCACAAATCACATTCTCCGTCTGTCGCTCTCTGTTTAAAGGATTTGAAATCACATGTGACCTTGTCTTACTTTACTATCCAATATTGAATTCCAAAACAAATTGAACGTTCCAGGTTCCTTATAACTAATTAAGGTCCATTAATAAAGTAGAAACACCAGATAATCTTAAACGACGCCGCCAAGAAAAGAACAACGAAAACGAAAAAGTGAAAATAAAAAAGAATTCAAATTTTAAAAAGTTCATTGCATACTAATTAGCTATTTTTCAGATGATGGGATTTTCAAAAACAATTCATAACTTTCTGATACAATAGTTCTCAAATTCGAAGAATCCGGTTTATTCATTTACTTTATTCAAAAACAATTTTTAATTTCGCTCTAAATAATCAATTTTTTTCAATTTCTTCATTTCATGGATTTTATTCGTCTTGTTTATTTTATTCATTTTGAACATTTGACTAATTTTAAGTTTGTGATATTTGCATTTTAATAATTTTTATTCAGCATTTTTTTATTCATTTTGTTCATTTGGGTTCATTTAATCTATTTTTTTCGTTTTATTCTTTGGATTCACTCTGATCAGTTTATTTTTTTCGTACATTTTATTCATTTATTTAACTTATTTTATTCATTGTTTTCCTTCTATGCATTCTATTCGGTTTTTTTTCCAATTTATGTGTTGTGTTTTCAGTTTCTACATTTTAATAATTTTTCAGATTTATTCATTTCGTCCAAATTATTTGTTTGACACAATTTATTTTTTTTATCTAGAATTTATAACTTTTTAACATCGCTTAATGTTTCATTTTAATCAATTCATTTTCTTCTATTTTTTATTCATTTTATCAATTCTATTCGTTTTGTTTATTTGTTTTGTTTGTTCTATTTATTCATTTTATTCAATTCATTTTTTTAGTTTTATCTTTTTCATTCATTCCAACCATTTTATTCATTTTATCCATTTCATTCATTTGATTCAATTGATTCAATTGATTAATTTGATTCATTTCTTTAATTTTATTCATTTCATAAACAGTCATTCAACTTATTTATTTCATTCAATTTGTTAGTTTGAGTCAATTTAATTTGTTCAATTAATTTTAAAACAATTTTTAAGTGTTGCCTAATTTCTCATTTAATGAGCTAATGTAATTTGGTTTATGTATTTTAATAATACGATTTATATTATTCATTGCATTCATTTAATGAATTTGAAAAAAAATTGTTTTCTTTTGCTTTTTTTTAATTTTGTTTGTTTTATTGATTTTCTATATTTTTTTCATTTTATACGAGGTTTTATGCAGGGCTAGAAACTGCAAACTAATGAACAAGTTCTGCAAACTAATGAATGATCTAACAGTGGCATGTGTAAGAAAAGTCTCATCTCACTGCAAGGTGGATTAAGTTGGTTTTTTTAATTCAATTCGTTTATTTGATAAAGCATGTTTGCGTTAGCTTCAAGGTGTAAATTTTGTTTTGTATTTGTTAGAATTGCTGTTTTCTTTGAGATGTAATGCGTGATATGAATATTTTATGTTCAATGTTTGTTGCGATTATTACTTCGTAGCATTCTTCAGAATACGCATTTTCCTGTTGTGAAATCTATTCTACTATGATATACTCTTTTTCTAGTAGTGATACACGAAAGATACACAGGATGTGTTGGTAGCTAGCAGCTATTAGTAACAGACTAAAATTTCATCTTCGCCAAGAATTTCTGTCGTCGTACCTGGCCCAAATCCCCCAAATTAAATGGCACAAATCCCCGACTACATACGGGGAACGTGCCATTTAACCCAATATTTTCTGATTCCTGTACCTGGCCAGTATCAGTATTAATCCGTTTGTGATGATTAATACCGATCAACTGTAATCGATGAGCTGACCCACCAACGGTCGTCACATTTAATGTACACTACACAAATAACCTGCGTAAAATACTGCAATATGCTAGAAGATAGAAAAAGGAAAGTTTGAGTAAGTGTCAAACCACCGAAACAGGGTTGTGTTCGATAACAAATCAAGCAGAAGGAAGATAAAGCAGAAAAACAATTTCAATTTCGATAGCGCGGGCGAAATTGATCAGAATCCAGAGGCCAGTGGTCTAGGCACAGTAGTATGCCTCCCTCTCTTATTTTATTGTACATACATATATAAATTCCCCAGACTTCAAAATCACACACAGCTGTTGATTTCCTTCTACCGTGTGTTTGTAAAAAAGCACCATGACAACCAGCCAGACAGCGCAGAAAGCCCACAAACGGAAAGGACTGTTGATTAAGCAAGAAACACTTACCATTAATTGATTTTTATGTGAATTTTATCTTAATTATAATTAACCCCTTTTTACATATGTTTTCTTTTCTCCTCGTTTCGGTTACACACATGGAATACCATCGAAAGCCGAAGTGCTCAAATTTTAGTATTGGTGTTGGCTTTTTTGCGTTGGTCTCCCTTCGAATGAGCTCATCGCTTCGCCCTTTCCTAGGCAGTGGAGGAGGGCAAGCAATCCCAGACGGTCTAGCGTTACGGCGAGTTTGAAGCACGCGTTCATCGTTTCTTGGAAGTGCATTCGACAGATATCGACCATCCCATACTGTGGCCAAAACCATCAGTGCAGTTAGTAGGAGAATTCATTGAAGTGATGTTTTATTAGCCACATTTTATACTTTTATATCCATTTGCGTGCATTCTTCTAGCGCTATATTCAATCCCCATTCGCTAGATAATGCATACGGCATGGCAACAGCAGACCGCGAAGGAAGCGAAAAGAGCGCGGTTTCCAAATCCACTCCATTCCGCTGACATCTGCCCATTTCGCTCTTGGATAATGTTGTTTGGAGTGCGTATTTTGGGCTAAATTTATTTGATATTTATGACGGCTCATTCTGGTTATTATTACATAAAGTGAGATTTTTTTTCGAAATGGAAAAAAGCTTGTTTTAATTTGTAAACTGACTCGTAAATACAGGTTCATACGCGCGTTAATTTTGTTAACGGTGTTGGTACTACGGGCCGTACGGTCATGTGGTCTCATCCGTTGCATGGCTATTCAAATTTTCACAACTGCTTTTTTATTTTGTAATTAAGCCAACCGATCGCATCTGTTCACGGCTGGCGAGCGCTAGGCAGGAAGGAGATATTCTAATTACGTTGCTGTTCAAATCTAACCAATAATTTTCCTTAATGATGGCTTAATAAGCAAATTCGTAGTCGGAAAGGTGATTATTTGCTAAAGATGCCATTGTTGAGCTTCTATTTCTCACAGCGTAATGCTACCAATGAAGATGCCCAATATATTATAGAACTGAAATTGTCGTAACCTCACAAGCATTCTTTTCTTCTTTCATTAATTAAAAGTTTTGTAATTTTGTTTAACCACTCCGATTAGAAAAGAGTGGAACTATTAAATGATTAAAGCGTAGCTACTATTCAGTTTATTGCCATTTTTTCGCTCTTCTTGTTTTTTTTTTTAAATTCGTAAATTTAGCACGGCTGATTGCGGTAACTTATTGGAGTCGTGGGACTTATATAGGGGAATCTGGGGCTATTCGGACCTACCTGAGCAAATCGCTATTTTAGGTGGATAGATGTGAATGAATTGATCGATCAAAGATCCAAATTGTTAGTTTGAAACCTCAGCTACATTTTGAAGTCATAAAAATTCATTTGAACCACTCCATAGCAGCGCTAGGTGACGATTTGTAAAACTCGACGTTTTTGCATCCTTTTACAATGTAGGGGTAACTCAGACCTCCCTATGGGGCTATTCAGACCGTAAATTTTCTTTATTTTTTGCAATGGATTTTTTTACCTATGAAATATTTATAGGAGAAACACCTTAAGAAACAAAAAAATAAATGGCTTAACAAGAACTTAAATTGGTTAGTCATAGCTGTCAATGTATTTTCTTTGCTGTGGCTTGTGAAATCGTGTGCGTAGCGGCAAGCCAACAACATTCAGAAAGACTTACGATTTTCTGAAAATAGGACTGCTGCATAGTTTGTCATTGTATGGAGTTACGTAATAAAATGTCATTGGTTAAAAAGTGATTCGTTATGACATAACTTGCTTGTATGCATTTAAAAGGAAGAGCGGTTAAGGAGATTATGAACAACGTGTATAAAGGAACTATATACATTCACAAATGAGAGTGTTAATGCGGCGATGTTTTGATTCCACGAATTCCCATGATTCAAACGGATACAAATTTTCGATTCAACTTGCCTTTAGTAATGAAAATAAGTCATTAAAAAGCTTGGGAATAAATTTGGAGTACCGTTGATTCTCCCACGACCCTGTTCATACATTGGTAAAACATCAGCATTGTTACTGTATATCGAGAGATGAATAATTAAAAACGTTGTTTATCATAACGCATATTACAGGACTTTTCGTAACGTGTGTTACAGTTAGAATCATTATCATATGACAACCGCTTAAAATGAATAGATATGTGATCCACAAGTAGTGATATCGTGAAGACCCAATTTTATTAGAATACGATTTCATCAGCCCCCGATTTTATCTACTCCCGATGTTATCAGCTTTTTGACCCGATTTTATCAGCCTCATATGAAATATGATAGTTTGATGGGCTCTAGCAGAAGAACCAAGTTGAATACGAGTAAATCCTTTCTTGAGCATATTTTTCTTATCTTAGAGATCCGAAATATACAAAAATATTTTTTTTTTCAAAATTTTACGCTGTCAGACCCCCTTAAGGGAAATTTAAACTAAATAATCAGAAAAGGTTATGAGGCTTTATCTAGAGACCAAAGAAGAATATTATAAGAGCTTCGGGTTATTAAAAAGAAAGGAAAATACATGTCCCGGTTTTGTCAATGAACCCGTTTTATCAGACTAAAATTCACTATGGGGCTGATAAAAACGGGACTTCACTGTTTCACGTTGCTCGCTGATTGTGTGATAACATCAATAATATTCATGGAAACTGACCAATTATACTGTTCGACATTGATCCAACATTGTTTCAACACTGGCCCGACATCAGTCTAACTTTGTTACGATTTGGTCTGACATTGGTTCTATCTGATGTTGATCCAGCATTGGCCGATGTTGGTTCGACATTGGTTCTACATTAATCCTATGTTGGTTCGACATTAGTCCGATGTTGGTCCAAATTGCCCGATATTGGTTCGACGTTGGTCCCACCTTGGTCTGATATTCCATCTTATATCTACCATCATCTTTCATTTTTCTTGCTTGATCATTTCGACTCACTATCATTCAGTAAGCGAAATGACTGTAGACTAGCTGATGTTAGTGTTGAATTGATATTCGTCCGTAAAGGCGATAGCTCAAAACGAGAGGATATCAGTTCTCAACTGACACCACTGAAATTGTTGAACTCTGCTTCTGATATCGTCAGTTTCGTGCAATAGAAACATAAATCAAAATTCGTCATTTTTGGTATGGCAAAAGGTGGCTGGCAGTTTAAAATTTTACCAAACAAAACCCCATTTCAGGATTTATTAAGAAACACGTGCTATAGATGTATTTGTCCTTTTGACTAAACAAAAGAGTGATATTATAGGCAAAATACAAGATTTTCACAACTTCAGGAAGTTACTTAGTCGCAGATAATGCATTTGGGCACTTTTACTGCCAAAATAGATCTTGGAAACATCTTAATGTTTTTGGATAAACATTATCAATCGCCTATTTTCAACATTAACATATTTTAAGTAGTTTTTCTATTCCACGAAACAAATTATGAAACTCCACCTATACCTACACCTATAATCCGTCAAAATCGCATTCATGAACAACAGATCAGCATGAACATACGGGATAGAAATTATCAGAATCCAATGAGTTCCGAATCCAGCGCTACACTCATCTACATCAATGCCAAGAACAGACCATAATTGTCATAAAGATTTTTTTTAATTTCAACACGAACGTGATTCGTAATTCAACATCATTTGATTCGAATAAACAACCCTAATTGTAGTTAAGACACACCGGTTATGCCTAAAACATTACCAACCCATATTTTTCTTGATGAAGGAACAATTACTAAAATAATTGCGCGATAAATAATGACCCTCCTCAGGTTGTCGAATGTGAATAATAATGAAATTACAACGTTTGCCGCGAAAGGATGTGCACAATATAATGGATTCAATAACCCGAAGTAGGTCATCACAATATCCACTACATTAAAGTGACCAGACGTCCCGGATTTCGAGGTCTTGACCCGCATGGTAAAACGTCCCGGAAAGTGTCCCGCATTTGTCCAAATGATGATTTTTGTTCCAAAATCCCGAGCAAACGAAAAGCCCGTAATACTCCTATGGTCATGGGTGTTTGAAATGGGTTCAAACCATGAAAACACCATCACCATGGGCCGGTAGATCCTATATAAAATACCATATGTTGGTGTATTTATGGGTTATTGAGACCATTTTATGGTGTCTTGGTGGTTGTGAATTTTGTCACAGACCATGTTTAAAGTCTTTTCAAGGGGCTATGTGGTGTTTGAACCCATGAGTATTTGCTCGGGATACCCATATTGTACATTCATATTGTTCAAAAAACTCATGAAAGTTTTTAGTCGTGCTGCCAAATTTTGCAATTACGTGGGGAATGTGCAATATGAGCCAATTTATCCTGATTGTCACAGTGCCCTTTTCGACTTCTAATATGACCCAGGTCATGAATCCTTACGAAAAGAGTCTCAATCTTTCACAAGTTGTGCAAATATTTGGGAAATGTAAGGTTCTTGAGCGCGTCCCGCATTCGTCTTGAAAACATCTGGTCACTTTACACTACATCATTTTATCTCCAGACATACCTACAAATATAATAACGTCTCTTATGTAACCGATTTTCGCACATGCTTTGTTAAATGAATAGGTTTTACTTATGAACTGGCGTAAAGTTATGCAAGAATTCATAAAAAAGGGGGTTAACTTCGAATATATCCATATTTTAAGCCCGGTTCTTCTACGAAATGGGAGCAGTAACCCAATGGATCAATTCTTGTATTTGCTGAAATCTAGAGGATCAACTGTTTTTTCGAAAAAAAAAATGGTAATAGCAATTTCCTTGTCAACACTGGCTTCAACGCAGCAGGAAAATTCATCATTAAAGGATTCACTCTCGGTTCCCAATTCACGCTGTTTGCTACTTGACCGACTCGTAGTTCAATCAACAATTACTCGACAAAAATCATCCGCAAAGGTGAGAAAAATTAACTGCCATCGAGCGAAAAACGCACACGAAGAGACCATTTGTTTACGCCAACATTATCATTTCCACATCACAATCACCATCACGCAGCACCGGCAACTGCAGCTCATTGCGAAGAGGGTCGCGGGGTCGATCACTTCACGGTTCAATGGTCACGAATCGTTGGGGTCTACTAGATGCGTTGTATATTGCCTAGATGGGCTGATCACCATCACCATCATCATCATCATCATCATACCATCATCAGCACCAACACTCTATACGTAGAACCTGTTCATTCGAAACTTTCTTCAATTGTCCGTCCAAGCGAGAAATCTCACTTCACTGGGACCGCCACTGACCGTGCGTGGTGCCCCACTGACTGGCATTAATAAAGTGTAAAAGCTAACTACATAGATCGGCTGTAAAAAGTGCACTGAAAAATGCAATAGGGGCGCTTCGGTTGATCAGAGTACACTAAAAACAATGGCGAATCTATAAAGTTGATTTAAATACCCATTATCGAGCATAAAAATGAATTAAGCAAAAACAAACAATGAAAGGGCAACACGACAATCGCGAGCTCTGAAAGTATCCAGGTTGATGAGTATTGACAAAGGAAACCGATCTGCGCCTCTTTCCCCTGTTTGGCTGCGACTCTAAATGGCCTCGATGGGCGGGCAGCCCGAAAGCGGAAACACACACACTGCCCTTGCACTTCCAGGGCGAAACAGAGCATGATCATGGCGCAAAGGATGGCTCTGGCAACAAAAGCGTTCATCCGTTCGAACATTGAACAACAATAATTTTCGAATGACAATAATTACAGCTTATTGTGTTTATGTTTCAATTCTCAATCAGCGTATGCTTCAATCGAACTGGTATGGGCGGTGCGCAACTTTTGCATAGTCGGTATTCACCTACTTTCGATAGCGAATTATGCCATTCGAATTATGAACATATTTGAAATTAAGTCAGATTGTCCTACATTTACTATTGAAAAGAACTGCCAAAGCATTTAATCTTTGTTTTATAGTTCTACATTGTTTAACTCGAATACTGCTCATACAGTGAGAACCCGATTTTATCAGCACCTGATTTTATCAGCCCCCGATTCTATCTACCCCCGATTTTATCAGTTTCATATGAAAATTGATAGTTGGTAGTTTGATTGGCCCTAGCAGACAAACCAGGATGAATTTGAGTAAATCCTTTCTTGAGAATATTTTTCTTATCTTAGGGATCCGAAATACGCAAAAAAAAAATTAATTTTTTTAAATTTTATGCTGTCAGACCCCTTAAGGGAAGTTTAACCCTCTAGTGCCCAAATTTTTTGTTTGGCTTGAAAAAGCTTTTGGAGGTGGGCTTCGTGATGAGAAAAACGAAAATAATGTTGAAAATTCTTGGAAGTAATGGGTTTTTCATTAAGGCCTTAAAATAAGTAGGCCGCCTAGAGGCGGTGTTGGGCACCTGGGCGAATAAAAAACAAAAACTTTTTTTTCTTCTAGTTACTTCAACATAAGCGAATACAGATGGTTTCTTATATTTTGGACTCCATCAGAACGCAAAATACCTAAGCTGTAAGGAGTATTTCTCTGGTGCTTTGGTTGTTTAATTATTGACTTCTAATTTATAGTAGGGGAGTCCAGGGTCTGCTGGCGATGGTTTCACTTATCATGTTTTATGTTTTTAATTTAAGAAGATCGTGTAAAAGTGAATGCTTTGCATAAAAGAGCGGACTGTTGTCTGCATTACAGAAATTCAAATATGTGGCACGGAAATCTCGCCAATTTACGACTATACGCACAATGATGCCACCTGGCCACTTTTGATGATAAAGTATGGATCGCGTGAGATGTTTTTCGAATAAAACTGCAAATCAATGATACTTGTTATTATTTTTCAGCCTCAATGCTCCTGCATTTTAATTTCGGCGCACAATTTGTATTCAAAAGCTAAATTTTTGAAATTTTTCAGGTAAAATTCCGAAGTAAACAAACAAAAAAAAACAAATTTTACTTGTGGTTACGTATATCACATATACGGCCAAGGAAAGTTCTTTTCGCGCGCGAGCGAAAAATCTAGTCATTCGTGGAATAGCATTGAACTCGCCCTAAATAACAAAAATGCTGAAATTTAAGAACGTTGCCTAGGGTAATGAGCCTATTTTCGTCACAACCATGTAAAACCGTTGGTTAGAGCGGCGTTAGCCATCTTTGTTCAACATATTGATTCAAATGGCGATTTTTGATATCATAATGGTTCATAAGAAGAAAGCAAAGATATTGATGCCAATTCATACGCATTGCATCAATTGTATTCCGAGTAATTAATGAAATTATGAGGCACCCTTCCTAATACGACTAAAGTAGGCTTTTCACTCTAATACGCTCGAAAACTCAATATCACTTACAACGCGAACGAAACAGAATTTAATGCAACATAAACACATTGGAGAATGGATTAAACAGTACTTCAAGTGCTGAACTAGAGACAGCGCCATATGTCTAATACAAAAGGAGAAAAAAAGATTCTGCCAACTAGCCCCAGACTCCCATAAATATTATTAAATGATAAGAATATCCATATTCTAACTGCAACATTCACCAAAAGTTTTTAAAACATAAGTTTTTTCAGCTAAAATTGCACATAATACTGGTTCCGGTACGATAAGTAATCACTAAAGACTGAAATTTTTTTTCGCTCAGGTGCCCAACACCGCCTCTATGCGGGCAAAGTATTTTACCAAAAAACCTAAACTTCCGAATTATTCCATTAAACCAATTCACATCTACAGTGAAATGCTAGTAACAGGCCACTCAAAAATATTTTTTTAGTTATTGAAATTTCCAAAAACAGTTAAAATTTGTTTAATGAAGATTACCACTAAACACAAAATAGTTTTTTTCCACGTTTTCCTCGAATTTTCAACTTTGAGCTTCAAATGCCTTTGACAGAAAGCTACGAATATTAAAATAATGTGTGTGTATGAAGGGTGTGAGCGTTGGGAAGAAATGCTAGTGCGGATGACAACATACAATCATGTTTTAGTAGTTTTATTTAGTTTTTTATAGAGACCGCCTAGAGGCGGTGTTGGGAACTATAGGGTTAAGCTAAATAATCAGGAAAGGTTATGCGGCTATATCTAGGGACTAAAGCAGAATATTTTAAGAGCTTCGGTTTCTTGAAAAGAATGAAAAATATATGTCACGATTGTACCAATGTCCCGGTTTTATCAGCCTAAAATTCACCAAGGGGCAGATAAAAACGGGTTTTCACTGTATAGGGCAACGTGTCTATTTTCACTATACAAGGAGCGTGCCTCACAGGTTCATGAATTACTCGGCCTACATTCAATGAAATGCATAGAAATTGGCATGAACAGCTTTACTTCGTTATTAAAAACCAAGATAATTACACAAATGCGCTGAAAACAATGAAATACTCGTGTTTGAGAGCAACGAATACTCGAATCTAGTGCCCCTATTGTTGCGCTACCATTCGACTCAATGCGTTGAACAAAGGTGGCTCTAACCAACGGCTTCAAAAGGGTAGAGTGATAATAGAAACATGGCGATAATAGGCTCAACACCCTACCTTCTTCAATAAAAAGATTCTAATTATTTTTGAACGCTCTCTATGAGAACTACTAGAGAAATGTATACCCGCCCACAATAAACTAGGAGAATTTGTGATTTCTCTGCTTATGTTAATTTGAACGATTCTCCTATTCCAAAATTTAATGCCGAGCTAAAATCATGTTAATGGTTTACACAAGCCTGAGCCTTGTTTGAGAGCAACTTAAGAATAACTTGTTGGCTGTGATCCACTAGGAGGCTGAAAAGTCGATTGTATGTTGTCACCACTATGAAAACATCTTCACAACCTTCCCATTAACCATTCAAATACATTGTTTGCATTTCACTATGTTGAATACATTCAACGTTAAATGTTGAAAGTTTGAAGAAAATCAGAAAAAAATATTTTGTGTATTTTTTTTTATTATTTTAAACAAGGAGAAAACAAAAAAAAATTAAGATGCTAACTTGTAGTACTCCTCTGTAGCTGTGAAATTATGTTGTGAACTATTCAGAAATAAAGGTTATTAGAAATAAAATCTTGATTCATGAAATGGCCATGTGAGACATTTTTGAGGGATAAATGAAAAATCCGTAGCTTTCGTGAGCTGACAATATATTTTTCGCCTTTCTCATGACAAAAACAATCTGCAATAGCTTTTTTAGGCTAAACAAAAATTTGGGCAGCAGATGGTTAAGGTTATTAATCCACTCAATTACCCGCAATTCCGCCAAATCGAAAGATATTTGGCAATTATCTAGCGGAAGTTAATGAAAACTGGAAAACCGACTCAGAACGCTGCACAAACAGCTCGATGTTGGAACAAAATACCATAGATGTTGACAAGCCAGTATTGGATTTTTGAAGTGAGTGTACAGAATTACCTTTTTTTCCATTTTCCATCTTGCACAACTTTTAGACGGCACATATCGAGGCGAAACTTTCCTCGCTGTCACGGTATTCTAATTCCGTCTAATATATGCTCTACTACACAATAAATAATATGTCCGAATTCTAGGTGAAGCAGATTTTATTCATTTTTCAGTAAACAGAGCAACTCACAATAGCGATGCATTTAAAAAAATTCTTTGACAAAAAGCGCAATTAAAATGATGATTGATTCTTTTTTCCCGGAATTAAGTTGATCTGAAAACTTTTGAAATATGTCTAATATATATGATAAAATAAAGAACGCTTCCCAAAGTCGTCGAAATTAAGAATATGTCCTTTAAATAAACGTTTGGTAACCCTACACATGCCTCCTTCTTCACCCAATGACTTAGCGATGAAAATATACGGACACATTACCAATATTCATGGCTAACGATGAGGATCTATAAACGACGTTTATCACCAAAGCGCCCACGCATTTAACCGCGGACTCGCGTTCGTTTGCTTTCATATTCAAATTTTGAGTTGTGGTATCACCACAGAAAAAAAAGATACCAGCGATAAATAGTTGTAATTTACTAAAACTTATCATTATCATTTTAAATTAGCTCCATTAATATCTAAGTAAAGCTCATAATTGTTTATCAAATATTCACCTACCATGGGGCCGTCAGACAGGCGGTGAAATGAAATGTCCCTGTTGGGCAGTCTATTCGTGATTACTCATTATATTAAATTTGTTTTCATTATTGTCGGGACGCTTTACTGTGCTGGAATCTTGCCTTGTTTGGTAGACACTTAACTGAGGGGCATAACCGCGAAATGCAATAATTGGCAAAGTGTAGCAGGCGATAATAACTTTTTTAATAAAAAAAAACCTGTTTTAATCCACCTAGTGGTGCAATTGTGCCTTTCTCATTTGGCTAAACTACGATTCCATGTATGTTCAATACAATGGTGGAAATGTATATTACATATTGAGTACGATTTGCACATAGTACACACAATGGATCGACAGCCACGATTTTGAGATACTATGTGTCGACACTGAAACATCGCTTGAAACCAGCGGCGAATCAAGAAGGAAGATCTGTTAAGAAATTTTAAACTAGATATAATTTTAAAGTAGCAACCCCTCACTGCATACTCCTACCTAAGCCTATACAAGCCAAAATAATTTTGGTTGACGATTTTTAGACCGATTGCATAACTTTTCTTTATGAGAAAGGTAAAAATGTGCCAAAGTCAAAAAAGTCCATTTTCGTCAAAAAAATTTTTCGAGATTACATCAAATCTCAACGTTTCATGCATTTTAAAGTCATTTGGCATCCAAAATACAAATTCGATTTTCAAATTTTCCCTTGCTCCCCCCTTTGAGAATTTTTCATTTCTGTTTATATGGGAATTTGCTGTGTGGTCGCACTCTTTAACCCGTAACTCCGGAACCAGAAGTCCAATCAACAAAAATTCAATAGCAGCCGATGGGAAGAGCCGATGAGTCGAATGCCATATGGCATTCGGCCCTCCGGGCCGGGATTAAGTTGACGATTTTTAGAGCGATTGCATAACCTTTCTATATGAGAAAGGCAAAACGCTTTTAATCCACCTAACAGTCTGAAACGACACTTCTTATAACTCTCTCTTCGTATATTATATCTTTTGAGATTATTCAGAACATAATGTTTCGTGATGCTTTTGATAACAACTAGGGAAATGAGCCCATTATCCCTATGATTCTGTTATCACCCTATCCATTTGAAGCCGTTGGATAAGGTGAATTCGAAGTGAAAATTCAAACGCACAAATAAGAGTTTTCGGACATTTTCTTTCGGTAATCTGCACATTGGCAGAAAATTTGAAGTTTAGTTAGTAAACGATTAAAGTTTCGCGGGTGTTTTTTCAGTGGTGTGTGATTAAAGTGCATTTAAAAGTGTTCTGAAAATGAGAAGAAGAAAAATAAAAGCGTTTCGAAAAGAAACCCTAAGTGAGGAGGGGTGATATTTTCGCACAAAATAAGAGCTATAGCTGGAACTCCGTCAAAAACTCGGGTTGATTGTATAGCAAAATGTTCTAGCTTCCTCAAGTAGCATTTTGGGGCACACCAGCAAGGTTAGTGTTCAACGCAAACGTATTTTTATATTTGCTCATGTCAGATACATGGTTGGGCAGAGGAGAGGGGTGTTTGCGGCGTAGCAGCTATGTTGTGGCTCGCAAGTATAATGTCCTTAAAGCAATGTCCGCCATCTTTGTTCAACACATTGGGTCAAATGATGTGTTGACACTTGGGGCCCTCGTTCGTTGCGCTTAAATACACTCATTCCACCAATAAGTCAAAGCTGTTGATGCTAATTTATACGCATTCCATGGATTGAAGGCCGATTATTTAATGAAACAGTGAGGCACTGTACATATAGTAACAGAGTTCAGAGAAACGATCAAATCAGCAAAGGACTACATCAGCTCGAGAAGTCTTAAAAGTAAAGCATAAGGAAATAGAATTTAAAATATAAGAACAATCGGATTATTATTAAAACTTTGTGAATAGAATACTAGAATTCTTCAATCAATGCATTATGTATGAAAGAACTTAATTTCTGTTAGTAGGTTTTATATGTTGTGCTGCGCCAAAAAATTAAACAAAAAATTATTGCACTTATTCGAAGTACATATCTCATTAGCGTTTACTCAATTGGCGATCTGAGAACCGAAATTGCTGTTCTACATAACACATGAGGCAGCGGATACCATCAAACCAATTAATCTGAAACTTCGTAGTATTATTTATACGCACAATAGACAGGGATTGAAATTTTTTTGATTTGAACCATTATTAGAGTATGGGGTCAAATAGATATGGGGACACAATAGGTATATAGTATTATCTTTGATGTTCCGCGAAAAGGCATTGTCTTTCGGCTTCAGTACAGTACTTTTAATCAATGTAAAAATGATCAAGTGAGTTTTTTCTTACGTAAAATTACGAACATCAACATAAAACATACCTTTGGGGACCAAACAGGTCAGCTGTTTAAGGCAATATATGTCACTACTATAATGTAAATTTGCCTTATTTTGACAGGAAAATAATGCGTAATTTTGCGCAAAATACGCTAAAGCACAGTGAAGAGGACATACAAATTGAAAATCTCTTAAAACACGATTTTTATAGGAAGGAGCCACGATTAGTGCAACAATTTATTTTTTTCACGAAACCCTCCGTCAATCCTAGAAATCTTGCATTTGCCACCCTAAAACGTTGCACTGGAGTATAAACGTACCCCACGCGTTTGATCGCATTTTCGCAGGTTAAAATGCAAACAAAAGAAATGTATAATACATCATTTTCTTTGTATTTAATTGCGAAAACAGCTATGTAAGTGAAAGTACCGAATTTTTTGAATTAATGATACATAAATTGGTTTGAACAAAAAAAAGAAGTGAAAAAATCGCGGTTTTGACTTTTTTCACAAAAAAACTATAACGAATTTTCAACCGATTTGAAAAAATACAAACGATTTTCAAAGTTGAAAAAATGGTAGAATCAGTATAAAGTGAAATTATGATATTTTTGAAAAAGTGCAATTATTTAGAAAAGTGAAAGTTTAGAAATCGGGTTTTGGGAAATACCCCGTAATGGGGTGGAAATTAAAATGAAAAAAATATTCCTGACCAGTAACACTTTGGTAACATGCAACGTTACTGTTACAGATATTACTGTGCACAAATTATACTTGCAAGCCAAACTTGAATTCTGAAAAACTATACAAACAATAAAACAAAAATGAAAACGGTCCTTTTTTTACTTCAAAACTAAATCAAAGTTAACATACACGCAAACAATCAATAGAATAAATGATTAAGAACGATTATATAATACTAATTGTTACTTACGTAGTAAAACAAGTTGTATTTAACTGGTATTGTCACGAGTCACATTTCCACTGACAGCACGAATCCTGACGAAACACTAACGGCAACCGTACACTGGGGTACAAATGTACCCCATGCCAACTTTGTCACCTGCTTCCATGAAGGCGATAAGTAGGGTTCGTCGCGGTGCGGATGTGGGCGGTAAATGGATTGTCCGCACCGCAACCGCAAAAAAATAATAAAACCGCACCGCTTACCGCATCCGCACTTTATTTTCCGCACCGCACCGCGCGGTAATGCGGTAAATGCGGTAATTTTTTTTCTATTTTTAAAAATAGTGTTGAAAAATTGTACATTTGTGTAACCATATATAATAAAATGTTATTCTTATTCACACGAAATTTAACTTTAAGAGACTCCTCAGAATTTAAAGTTTATGAAAAAAAATCAACTTTTGCATTTTCTATTAATAAAATTCCGTAGATTTTAAGGCAAACATTGTACATTCAAAAACGTTCTACTGCAGTAATAGGAAAACTTTTATTTTAGCAATTAGGTAGTAAACCACCTCTTAAAGGAATTTCATCAAAAAAAATTAAGGTCGAAATACCCGTACTTTTATATAGTAGCGCATATATTCCAATACAGTGAAATAAAAACATATTGTATTTCATTAATAAGAACGACGCACTATTTGACGAAAAAATTGCTCTATACAATACATCTAATCAGGAGTCCGGTCTCAACCGGCACAGAATTATTGAACATTAGAAAAACTGCAAAAAATGTATGATTTGTAGCATACAGCAGAAATGATTTTTAAAAATAGGGGGTTTTACAGACAAAATAATTCAAAACTCTAACTTCTGCATTCTTTAAGAAACAGATGTATTATCATTCAAAAACTAAGATTGCTCCCTTTGAAAATGAATGAAGTAAAATTTTCTAAAGGCTAGTTTAAAAGTTGTATGTATATTTAATGTATTTTCCTCTAATATTTTCCCAATGAGCCAATGGCAAAAACTTCGATTGAAGTGAACGGGGTCAAACTATGTGGTATTTGGCAACAAAAGCTACAAAAAAGCTACAAAATAGTCTTAACTGAAAAATATTAGGACTTAATTTGGTAGAAAATTATAGTAAATTTGAATGGAAGTACGCGAAAAAAAGTTATGTAGCGTACTTTTTGAGAAAGAGTCCAATAAAATTGACTGCAGACAAATTCACATTGAATTTACATAGCAATCAAAGAAGGTAGAAATACGATGTTGATGAACGAATGATAGAATAGTCATCCTAATTTGGACCTCCTTATTTTGGACGCTTTCATACATTTATATCCCATACTGCCAATTTCTCCAAATTCGTTTGGTTTGATGAAGATAATTATATTCTTTGGTTTGTGCTTAAGTCCCAGCATAATTCATCTCTAATTCCTTTAAATTAGTCAAAATTCACAGTTGAAAAATTGATATCTACAACGATTCAACGATTTCGAACAGAAATCGAGAGAAGTGATGCACTTTTAAATTGGATTTAAAAGTAAAAATTTATTGTTTTCGAATGATCTAATAATTTTGTCTCTATTTGGATATTGCATTTTATATATTTGAAATGGTTAGTTTGTGAAGTTATACTTAGAAGTATGAAATAACTAGTCCAAAATATGTCGTAAAAATAATAGCGTCAAAATATTTCGGACACAGCTAGGTTTTTTTTTCATAATGGCAGTCTGTTTATCAATTTAGAATAATCAAAATTATCACTTCATCAATTTTTTTTGCGGTGCGGTTGCGGTAAAACCGCGCGGTTAAAGCTCTTTCCCGCACCGCATCTGCGGGAAAAATTGTCTCACCGCATCGCAGATTTTGCGGTGCGGGTGCGGTAAATACCGCGCGGTTGCGGTAATTACCGCAACCGCGACGAACCCTAGCTATAAGCAAACTGGCTATACCACCTTTTCCTACTCTTACTAGGAACTCGATATCGAATTCTCGTCTTCGCCCAAAGAAGGCTTGGGGCACATTTGTACCCTAGTGCAACGTTCTAGGTTTAAATTAGCTAAGAATGCCAAAAACTAACGTTTCTTTTCATCCATTAGTTTAAACTGCCAGCGATGAAAAAACCGCGTTGTGGAGCGAGGGTCGGTTAATAAATGCAATTGATATTATACTTTATAATATTCGCCGCCCTATTATACAAAGTTTGTTTAATGAAATTTTACCATCGTGGTTAGACAAAATTATGCAAATTCCAAAACTTTCTCGATCCGCAACATATATAAACCCTTAACTGAATGACCGGAAATAAAAGTTGCAAGAACAGAGCATGTCAGTCTAGTCATATTCAGCAATATTGTTTAAATTTAGTAGATCCAGTCTGATTAGTTTGTGCCAAGAGTTAGACAACCTTTCGTTGATCGACTTTTGCGTAACGCCCTAACAAATACTCCTCTCCACGAGTGGAACAAATTAAATTGCCTGTTGAGATTCTCCTGAAGACAAAAACCATGAAGATCCTTCACTTGGAATACACAATGGAGAGGGACAGATATAGTCAAAGGTTATCTGATAGAATAAAACAGCCGTAGGGTTGTTGATTTCCGAATTTGTCCGAAAAAAGTGAAAGCGATTGCCCAGGACAGATAGAATCATGGGTTTCGCGGACGACGTGTCAGTAACGGTGATAAAGTGGAGGTGTCTTTGATAGCTCTCCACAAGACGGAGGTGTTGTTGTTCACAACTGCAAAGCGATTCAGCGAATGCAGGAGGGCACATAATTGCATCGAAGCATGCACTGAAGCAGTTGGGTATGATAACACTCGTTTACAGCATTTCTGAACTAAATAAGCTGATGGTCATTTTCAATGTAAAATCGTGTGCTGAATTCGAAAATGAAGTCCAAAAAATTTACAGTAGAAGAGTTTTCGAGTTACAATAAAAATGAATCTCACCTTTAAAATTAAAGTAAGTTCAGTAAAATCCAAATCTCTTCGGTTTTAGTGCATCGATATGAAATATTATTATGTTGAATTAAAGGTAATTGAATGCGCTATCGATCCTTAGAAAATTTTGTTTTAGTGCGACCACTGGTTCTGACTTTATTTACGAATCTATTGAACTTCTTCTTGATTTTTCGTCATTTTTGAAGAAAAATGAACGTCTGGTCAATATTTTGGGCAAAATAAAGCAATGCTAAAAATTATATTTTTATGGAAAAGTAAAGCCTGCTAATAACCAATGAAAATGAGCAATTATTAGTTTAAACCGGATGGAAATTGCGAAAGTTATTCAATTTTTTATGAAATGGGAATTGTTGAGTATCCCTGGGTCAAGTTTTTGAACCGGCCTCCGGAGTGCGAGGACGTCGAGAAGACATCGGAGCATGTGGTATTTGAATGTCGGCGGTTCAAGGCGACGCGCAGTGAGATGCTTGAAACGGAAGGAACGGGCATCAACCCGGATAGTGTCATCTACAGAATGAGAGGTTATGTTAACACGTGGAACGCGGACGATAGAGTGGTGATGCAGATCATGGCCGACTTACAATGGAATGGCGTGATGAACAGCGAGTTACGGTTTCGGCAGAGCAATCACCACCGAAAAACTTTCCGCTGGAGTAGACTAGATCCACCGTCGCAGACTACTGGAGTAGACTGCGACAGAGCGCCGGGTATGGGCCACATAAACCAATGAAGAATCGGTATCGGAAGAGCTTCGTTTGCCGGTCACTTTTCCATCGGTTGAAGCTAGATTCTCAACCGGGCTCTAGAATGAGTAGACCGCGACGAGACACCACCAGTTGCGGGTCGTCGGGGCACCAGCGAACCGAACGCTCTGCTCCACCGGAATTGCCGAACTGACCTCGGCACCAGGCTGGTTGGTTCGGTTTCGAGAGAACTTCTTCCGCCGGGGAACTCTCCGACGAAGTAGGCTAGGTTCATCGTCGGCGAACAAGTCGGGAACTGGATGGCTCATCGGGGATGTCGTACTAAATGACACGAAAAGCGAACCAAAGGGGTTAAAGGAATTGCTGTGCTAAATGGAACCGAACAGGAAACCAAAGGGTTCAAGAAATTGTGCTGAAACCACAGAAGATGTAAGCTAGATTCACCGCCGGGGAGTAGACCGCGACGAGACACAACAAAACTTGTTTCGTTTGGTGTTTAAGAATGAAACAAATACGAAATGTGTGCAGTTGTCTAGCAGTCAAAAGTGTTAGCTCCCCGAGCTGTTCCGGAGCCATACTGGATCGCAGTTGCGTTTTCCTCTTGTCTAGCTGTCATGAGCGGAGATGAAGAACGATGAGATTGCACACGCCACGGTATGTGGTTGCAGGCTTTCGTTTCTCCAGCGGATTACCCAGAGGAGACGGCCGGAGGGCGCGACATGGTGCCCAAGTAAGTGTACAGACAGTAGAGTGTCCTAATATATTGGTGAGATCCATCTTTTTTGTCTTGATTTTCTATTTGAATGATTGATGCATTAAATACTCATCAATTGCATGCGCACTTATTCGTGGCAAGGAATCGAAAGTTTAATAATAATACTGGTATAAATTTGATACACGTATTAGAGTTGAGTGGAGCTTGCCGACGGGAAAATCACCTCGGAATATACTGCTAGGTCTCTGTCGTTTTGAAATGGGTTATTGAAAAATCGGCGAAGCTAATACCGCCTACATCTCGAAATCAAGTTGTTTGCATAAAAAAGCCAGACCATATGCAGAAAACTTGCATACACGTTACGGTTAACATACACGCACACATTTTCATTACAAGAAAGTCGAAAATTGCGGTTGCGGTTACAAAATACCTACTTTCCGTTACGAAACAGGTAATAAACATCCTACCATACCGCGAAATTTGTGGTGAAAATGCGATAACCGCAACCACGATCTACCCTGTGTTTCTTGAATGAGATTTTTAGTAAGTTTGTAAATACACAAGATTATTGACGTGTAAAAATTATAAAAAGTCGCAATCCCAAACAAGTTACCACCACCACCATGAACTTAAATCTGTTTTTCCCTGGCACCGTTATATATCATTCTTTTCCGACAAGAAACAATAGCAACATACCAAAATTATCCCGGATACGGTTAACCGAATACAGCGTGAATGAGTAGTACTGCATTTGTTTAACTTGGTTCGCTGGCTGGCAAAAACAATAAACTAATTCTCATCTCCGAATCCTAGCCTGGATGGTGTAGCATTTTCCTACTGCCATCATAAAATACCAGTCAGCCTCTCATCACCAACCATTCCTTTGTACGACCAGCTGTATGCTGTGGGTAGCTGAGGTCCGCTTCCGACACCTCTAAAAAACAACAATCGACCGATGCCAGTCGACTTCATGCTACACGTTTCAACCATGTCAGGGTCAGCTTCGTTTCATTCTCATGTCCACAATAGCAAGACCAACACCGTTTTGCTTGTAAAAGATAGGAATGAGACCAACTGGCCACATTCCGAGGGTTCAGGAAACAAAAAGATACTTGCTACATTTAAATTTACATTTCCTGCGTAGTTTTCGGACGTTAATGCATGCAGTTTTGGGAAGAATACGGTTCACCAGAAACGGTCTGATGACGGTTTGCAAACTAGCAAGTTGTCTGGTCGTCAAAGGGCAGCTACCGTAAAGTAATGTGGCAATGTAACTGACTAATTGAATTAAAAAATCTTGTTTATTAGTTTTATATAAAGTGCGTTTTATAGCTGTAAGGACGAACTTGTGAATCTTGAAACTTGAAAACCCAACAATATCAGTCACGATGTGATTAATTTCCATCGCATGGTATAAGAATAGCGCCAGAAACAGTTCGCGAAATCGACGCCACGCAACAGTATAAAGGGAAACACGCTAAGCAGAACAGAACAGCATCGCGGAAAGCATTTTTCGAATAGCATCAAACCAAAAGCAGAAAGAAAACATTTAACCCATTGTGTTTGTTGTGACTATTTGCCATGGCCACCCCGAAAGTGCTAACAGAAAAAGTAGACCAGTGACGACACTCGTTTGAGGCCCTGACTACACGAGACTTTTGGTTATTTTGTTGCTTGTACTTGATGCAGAACTAACTGACCGGCCTAGTCGATTGCGGAAAAATAAAAGTAAAACAAATTATTTATTTTGACTCCCTAATAACAGATTTTAGTGATAATTAATTCCAATTTTTCAACCTACTAGCCGAACCCGTTCGATGCAAACAGTAAGCGACTTGAAGTACTGACGTCTGGCACTGACCAAAGACAGGAAGTGCATTCCCGCGTGCCAACAACCGCCATGCATCGGTTACGGTTGGCTATTTGTGTAAATGCGAAGATATGTTTCACCGTAAAGTGGACGTTAATTTGAAGCTCTGGCCAAAAATACCACCAGCAAACGCAAGCGATGAGTTTCGGTGCGCGCAACTCGTCGTAACATGGTCATTATAGCGATGATTAGCGTCCAATGATCGGGTTCGGAACAACCAACGTCAGCTCAAACAGGTAGGCACGCAGGCAGCCAACGGTGAACGAGACAGACTGACAGACGGAGACCCAACACTGAATTATGTCAGTCATATTTCTGTGTTTTGCTTTCTGCAGAGATTTGCAACTAATGGGGCAAACATTTACGTAATCTGTTTTTAAATACAACGCAGTGCTCCTTCGGTATTTGCATGTAGACTAAAAGGTGTGTTATAACGCATTTTGTAGTTTGGAAGCTGCTATAGTTTCAGGTAACTTTGGAGTTGGCATCATCGAATACTTTCATTTTCCGAAACTTTAGCTGGTGTGTTTGCATATTTCAATCATTAAACCGACAGTAACTATGTATATTGAAACTGACTAGTTGTTTCTAAAATTACAATTGAGAAGCATCTATTCTAGTTGATCACTAAATTTACGATCATAGCTAAAAATGTCGTACCTATCAAAACTCTCATCAATTTATAGCCCAATAAATTCTCCCCGAAATGATTTTTCCACTCTGCGATTTTGTACACGAATAGTAGCTCGAAAAGAAAAAAACTAATCCTATACACAAAGTGAAACATCGTGCTGGCGGCAGAAATGCAGATATCCAAATTCATCAGTTAGTCGGCTGTATATTGGCTTTCGGTTGCGCGGAGACGGTCTCGTGAAATTTGATCCCACTGAGCGATGTTTTGGAAAGCCTTTGCAACGTCCGATCGGATCGACACTTATGTATAACGACAGTTGACAAAGGAAAATTAATAGAGACATGATTTCGGTGTCAATAATGTGTTTGATGGTAGGTACCGGACTGCAGAAGCTTTCTGTGCGTGGGAATGGTATTAAAGTTTTTTTGAGATCTTAATAAAGTGTGCTCTAATGCGGCGTCGACAACTGGCTTTGCTATTTTATTTATATGTGTGGAACATTTTGGAATCTGCTGGCTTTTTTATTTTAATTATAGATGTTTTAACCTTCAGGTCATTTGCCTCTTTTTGAGTTGGAGTAATCTCTATTGAAAATTTTTTTAAGGGGCCATGCCTAAATGACGTAGCATTTTAGGGGGTAGGGCGGGTAGGGCGGGTATACCAAATTCTTGACGAAGCGTGACGAGGGGGAGGGTAGGGTCAGAAGCTATGCGACGTAGCATTACGTTTTTTGACGGGCATGAAAACCCATTGATTAGAGAAAATAATTTAATGTTCCTCAATTCCTAAGAGACACAAATTAAATTCACACAAGCTACTTTTCATGCGATTTTTCATGTGGTAAGTTTTTCAATTTGCGGAATTGCAAGCTCGCAAAAAACGAAAATATTTGGTATACCACATTAGTTAGCTAATCTACTAGTTTGGTAACAGAAATTTTCTCTTCGGATTCAACCAAAAAATATAGTAATTTAGTTGAATGAATGCTTCTTAGAATCATTGGCAGCTGCAGGATTTTGAACTGAGTGAACTCCATGCTCCATGACAAATAAAATTCAAAACAAAACGATCAACACTATATTTGTCATGAGATGGGCTTATTTTGTGCGCAATTTGCTGTTATAATGGGAATTTTAATAAAAACCGTCAAACATTTTGTAAGGACATGCATTTAAAAGAATTATAAAACATATTTAATTTTTTTCATCCCAATGCCGCGAGGGGGGAGTTTGTAATGCTACATCATTTACAACGGGGATGTTAGAATTTTGTGACCAAATGCTACGAGGCGGAGGGAGGAGTCGAAAAGACCCGAAAAAGCTCATTTGTGTACGGCCCCTAAACCTATGTGAAACGAACCCAGGTGAACTGCGTGCCAGGCAATCGATTTACCATCTACGCTATGCCCTTTCTCAGTGCCGATTTGTGAAATTATTGAATTTAGAACCCTCAACATTGATATCAATATATCAGTTCTGTATTTATTAAATATAGAAATTATAAGAAATAATGGTGTAGGAAATCCGTTATATTATGGCAGTGAATTCCCGGTCGCTACAGTTAGGGACCATTCACAAACTTCGTAACACTTTTAGGAGGAGGGAGAGTACGACAAAATGTGACATGTTGTGTCATATGGGGGAGGGGGAATACGCTAGAACGTAACGTAACATATATTTATCAAAAAAAATAACTTTCTTTTCAAGATTTTTTAGGTACTAGGAAAGAGCTAAAGAAATTCATGACAATTTGTTACATGGGGAGTCAATTGTGGGCAATTTTTGGGTTACGTAATTTATGAAAAGTCCTTAGTTTCGTACCGAATATTGGAAAAAATATGTAGTCAATTATCTCGATGAAATCGATCTTCTTTTCCGCGTCCCATGCTTTTGTCTATAAAATATCAGTTCCAATATCGTCCAAGACATGTGCCACGACGAGTATACCTGGGACGCTGACAACAAAGTGGTTACGAGTATACTCTCCGAGCCGCAGAGGAAGTGGCGAAGGGACCAACTTATGCCATTGGCTAGAAAGTCTCTGTGAAGCCACAAGTCGGGTTTCGACAGAAATTCCGCAGCCGGGGAACTCTCCGACAGTGTAGACTAGGTCCATCGCAGGGGACCAGTTGTGTAGTACGCGATGTAGCACAGGGTTTGGGTCATCGAGGTGCCAGTGAACCGGACGTCAAGCTTCACCGGAATCGCCGGACCGACCTCGACACCCTACCGGGTAGCTCGTGTGAGTAGGCTGGATCCAACGCCGGGGATTAGACCGAGTAGACCGCGCGCACAGCTAGCATGGTCCAGAATGCAAATTTAGCAGGAATTTTGAAATTTTACTAAAACTAATAAACTTACCCTTATTAAGTCTTTGCAAAAGTTTGCGTAGTTTGTGAGCCCCTTCTTTTTGTTAAAACAAAAATTGGGGTGGTTCTAATTTTACCATGATCAAAAAACTTACTTTTTTATCATTCTAGCTAGATTCAAACGACCTTTAGTGAAGTTGTAGATCGACAAATTCTGGAAAAGTTTGCCGAAGACATGTAAGCTCTATCTGTCATACTTTTATTTTACAACAAATTTAATGTCTGAGGTTAGGCTGTTTCTTAGTGTTTCTTAGAAAAACTGGTTTATTCAAATAACTCTGATGGAGGTACGTGCTGGTGCTGGTGTCTACTGTCGTGAAATGAGATTGGAACAATCTCACTCACTAGGTAGATACTGTTCTGTATTCCAAGCAGAAATCTTTGCGATTATGTGCGGGGTACAATCGGCTCTTCAACTGAGTTTATCCGGCAGAGTTATAAACTTCTGCTCCGATAGTCAGGCTGCAATCAAAGACCTTAGCTCAGACAAATCACGGTCCAAGCTAGTGATCGCGTGCCGAACCCAAATCGAAGAACTAAGCATTGTCAACACTATCTACCTTCTCTGGGTACCTGGACATTCCGGTATTACTGCAAATGAATGGGCTGACGAATTGACCAGGGCAGGTTCAGCGATTGACTTCGTTGGTCCTGAGCTCGCGCTGCCAATTTCGACAAGTTGGATAAGGGAAAAAATACGGTCCTGGGCTTCGTCAGAGTACCGCAATTATCGGAGAAATCTACAAACGTGTAGCCAAACAAAAGCGTTTTTAGAACAACCGTGCCCAGTGAATTTGAAAAATCTCCTACATTTTTCGAAGCTCCATTCCGGCATGCTGACTACGGCTTTAACCGACCATTACAAACTCAATTATCACATGGCAACTATTCAACGCGCTGAGTCTTTTTCGAGAATCCGACTACGGAACCTCATATCATCTGATATGCAACTGTCCAGCAGAAACGCAATTGCGATTTCGAGTTTTCGGTCGTCCTTATATAGACGAAACCATGTTTGGACGACTGAAACTCAGAGACATACTACAGTTTCATATCCAATGTGATAAAGAGCTATAGGCTTACTCGCAGGCGAGTTGAACTACTTGTGAGTTTAGCTTACCTGTTGTTTATTTTTGTTTTTGTGCTGTTATTTTTCCCACCCTTCCAATTCTACTTCCCCACACCTCCTTGTCCTTTCCTTCCGCTCAGGAAATGATGAAAGTACTTGGCAAGGCACAAATCCCCGACTACATACGGGGAACGTGCCATTTAAGCCAATATAATCTGATTCCTGATTCCTGAACCCCTTAAAAGAATTACGGTGCTAAATAGCACCGGACAGGGAGCCAAAGGGCTCAATAAGTTGAGGTGCTAAAACCAAACAAGAATCGGTATCGGGAGAACTTTCTTCGCCAGGGAACTCTTCGTCGGCGTAAGCTAGATTTACCGCCGGGAACTAGAATGAGTATACCGCGACGAGATACCGCCAGTCGCAGGTCTTCGGTACTGCAGCGAACCGGACGTCCTGCTCCACCGGAATCGCCGAACTGACCTCGCCATCTGATTGGTTTGCTCGGTTTCAGGAGAACTTCTCTCGCCAGGGAAATCTCCGTCGGAGTAGGCTATAAACTAAAAAAATATTGCAGTATTCGATAATTTTTTACAGAACTTCCAACAGTTGAACAGCTGTTCTCATATTTGTTCTTGTTTCAATTAATGTACCTTCAATTCTTATATTTACATTATAGAGCGAACGATGCCATTACATTACACATTACATTTTTAGAAGATTATAATTATCTAATGTTGATGAAAGTTACTATAAAAATTCTGCTGGTTAACTTGGGTGCTTTCGCTATAGAATTTGCCAAGTTAAATGCAGATGAAGCACTATCTCTGATAGTCGACACTAAATTATCTTAGCATCAACATTTATTAATTAGGAAATTAATTGTGCAAAAGTGTCTTGTAATGTTTGGCTTGATCACAAAAAAGTTTTAAACATAAAGATAAGGGTTAAACCTAAATCGAATACAAAGCTGAGAAATCAACCGAGTTGAACCTAGTTCACAATCAATAAAATTGCCGAATTAAATTAGCAAACATTATCCGAGTTGATAGGTCAAAGTTATTGTAAGAATGTCGATAGATTCCATCGTCTAATGTATAAATAACTTCAGATACGAATTTCCTTTGATATCAACAAATGGTTTTTGTCTCTTGAAAACTGTTCTTAAACGTCGTTGTATGCCAATGGAATAAACTTCAATCACATCAAAACGAGTCAGTTTCCACACCAGAGATTAGTTAGTAAAATATTGAAACCTGAAACAACACAGGTATCTATCAAAAGAGAGGAAAAATCGTTCCTAATCTTCCACACCAGCCTCTTAATTTGTTTACTTTAGGCATTATCATATTATTCTTTCAGAACAATTATTTTCCTTCGTCTTCGGCAGGTTATTACAAAGACAATCATCTCTTGGGCATAAAAAAAGTGTTCTGGCGTCGAGCGAAAAGGTGGAGTCCCTGCTGTGAGTAACATTACGGAGACCCATCGCCGAGGTGTGGCGTGGGTACATGTGAGAAGTGGTGAAATGAAAATAATTTACTTAAACGATTAAAAACTTTGTTATTCTTTTACGGAAACATCTAATCGCTTAATACCCTAAAGCTGAACACTTTACCTGAGAAGAATGATTTGCTGTGGTTTTCTCTCAGCATTTCATTACAAGAGCATATGGACTATTTCCTGTGCTGGAATGGATAAAATGGATCTACGATTAGAACGTTTGAAAGAAAAGTGAAAAAATCGGTAAAAACATCTTAAAATAATAAAAACGGTCAGCTTAAAAGTGACTAAAAGTTGATTTAATTTTTGTACGTCGTGTGGCCCTTTTCAGTTTTGCCATGCTGAAAGATAGGGTCCGTCGGGATGCGAAGGCGGGCGGTAAATGGATATACCGCAACGCAACCGTAAAACTACAAGGGACAGCCCTATTGGGTTACAAAAAGTGTAGACGTAGAGCTACATTACTTAATGTGAAATATTTCATTTCTTAGTACATTTGGATTGATAATAAATCAAATATATTTCTTCCGTACAGTTTAAGTATATTCAATCAATATCGAATATTACACATTGAACTAAAATTTGTTGCATATCCCGTCATTTTATTTGTTTATATATATTAGAGAAGAGCCGAAGAAAGATGACCGAGCTAATGTTTCGAACTGTTTTAGATCTTTGTGGGACAATCTCAATTTTGAAAAATTGTAAAAACTTTTCGATTCTGCGATGCATAAACACAGACCAGCGAAGAAAATCAAGTTTAAGGGGTTACACCAGTGTAGAGTATAAAAAATAGGCATATTTCGGGAATTTTCCTTGACAGGGACGAATGACAACAAAGTTAAAGTCCCCACAAACAAAACTATCCTATCCTATCCTTGACACAATACAGAGATGAATCGAGCTCTTGTTAAATGGGATTTATAACGCAAATAATGAATAACAAAAAATGATTTTTTCGAGTAATTTCATCAAAAGATGGCGATTGTACGTTTTTTGGAAGGAGTCCTCGGCCGGAAATCTAACTCCCGTATTTTTTGACCCAGAGCCAAAAGCCAAAGATTTTCTGATTTCTTATGATAATAGCAAACGACGCACGTAGGATTTTTTTGTTGATATTTTGATTTTTCACGAAATGGCGCACTTTTGAGTGGAAAATGTTATAAAAATCGACATAAAATTGAAAAGAAAAGAAAAATAAGCAATAAAAAAATCCTACGCACCACGTTGGAGTAATCAATTTCGAATATACTGTGAAAAAACAAAAAAAAACGATTGAAAAACCTTTGTTCGAGTTACATTTACGTTCAGCTCAAAAAAGTGGTTTCGAGAAAAACGCTGTTAGTTTTCAGTATAGGGGTATACATAGGAGGCGTTGCGGCAGAAATTGAAAATTTGAACATTTATGTAGGGGAACCCGGGACTATTAAGACTGTGGGGGTAATTTGGACCCCCTCGATTCCTCAGAAAATAGCAAGACATTCTGATTATCGTTCATATTCGTGGAACCGCTATCCTGAAACATTCATTTTGAAAGCTGAATTTATTTCATTGTTCTTTGTAGAAAGGAGACACAACGTGGATAGTTTTTTGCCATTCTCAAAACAAATACCATCATAATGAAAAAATCGTGATTAAAGCAACAAATAAAAGGGAAAAAATAAAAGGTAAGTGTTTTGAAAAGCTTGAGGCTCCTTTTTATGGAAAGATTTTTGTTTGGGTGAAAACACAGATATTTTCGAGACGCTCACCACTTTTGTGCGAAATGAGCGTACGGGGCTATTCGGACCCCCTATTCCGTCAACCACCGTTCAGCGGCTTGCAGCTGCGCACACCATTGCATACGCTACAACAAAGAAAACACTTGGCCCCCAATCGACAGCTGTGGCTTACCAGATTAAGTATTTGTAAATCTATTTATTTTTTTGCTTCTGTCTGTAGTGTCTATTATAGATATTTTATAGGTAACCATAACTCCATTGTAAAAAAATAAAGAAAATTGACGGTCTGAATTGCCCTGTAGGGAGGTTCGAATTACCCCTACATTGTAAAAGGATGGAAAAACGTAGAGGTTTGCAAATCGTTTCCTACGGCTGCCATTGAGTGGTAGACCCGGGTTCACCTATTGTTTTCGTCTTCCATTTTGGGACATCGTTTTTAACATACTAAAGCCCATGAATTGAAAATTTATCTCAAAAACTCAACGTAGGGGTTAGGAATTTTTTAAATAGCATGTATGCAAAGTTTGAAAGAAATCTGTTAACTAGTTTTTGAATGGCAGGTAACACCGTAAATCATGTTTTTTCAGAGACGTTCTATAAAAAGCTTCGTCACCGAGTCGTTTGTCGATATTTTTGCATAGAAAAATTACAAAATGTTATTGAAATGATACACTATACTATACAAAAGTTTTGATCAATTCGCTTCACGCAAAGTTTTTAAAAAATTCGCAAAAAAGTGTTTTTTTTTCACGCTGAAACCCTTAGGGGAACTGTGGGTAAGACGGACAGGTTGGGTAAGACGGACACATGGTTATTTTAGACATATAACATATAAAGTTCAATTGCATTATATGAGTACTCTCTCTTAATGGATATCCTTGAATTATGAAACACTCAGTAGGCCTTGAATATTGTTAAAAGCGAAAAATTTAAGTAAACATTGATAATCAGTAGTGCATCTTCGTGCGGATGTAATTTTTACGTCTCTGATTTTAAGGTTTATCGAGGAAAAAATCATTTTTTTCGCGGATTTTTTTCTTTTATTTCGATAATGTAACTCTTAAATGACATCTTCATGGAAAATAACAGGTAAGTTCTTATACGAGTAAATAAGTGCAAGCGTTTAAAAAATATGTGTACTGGTGGGGCAAGACGGCCAGTCTTGATTAATTCTATTGATTCATCTTATATGAATGTCTCGCGTGTAGAAACGAAATTCTAGCAGTCAAACGTGGAGAACCATCCAGTTAGCTGAAGTCTCACATGTAGTAGACCGCAAGATGTACATTAATTTGACCGAGGCAGAATACGGAATTCCTAGAACCTGGAAAAGGTAGAAGATTTTGTGCAGGTCCCATATTCTGGCTATGCGTAATCGAGGAATTGATGTTACCAATTGCGTATTTAATATGTAACTTTCCAGTTTTTATAAATGATTTTACTGATCATTGGGACTGATTGTATAGCTCTCTTTATGACAACGGAAAAAACGATATTAGAAAATACATCATTTGCTTCAACTTTAAATTGAACCCCAAAACGTTATTTTTCACCTCGAATTGAACATATGTATTAAGAAGTACCACAAACTATACAAAACATCCGCTAGAAACAGTAAATTTTAAAATTTTGTATTGTGATCATCCTTTCGGCGACATGTTCGTCTTACCCCCACCATTTGTCCGTTTCACCCGCAGTCTGGAAAAAGTGCAGATATTTCTTTGTTTTCTATTTCTTTCAAAAAAGATACTTGTTGATTTTTGTAACATAATCCCTCTGGGCACTCGAAAGCCAACATATGGAGCTATAACATAGAGTATTTCATGTTGACAAAAACATGCTTTTACTATGTTTTATTTGAGTATAACCTTAACATGTCCGTCTTACCCCCAGTTCCCCTACCCCTTTATGGTGCAAAAAATATCACGTGTGCGGTTGCAGTTATCTATTTTAGACATGATTGTTTGTATTTTATTGGAAATAAGGTGCCAATTTTTTTTCTCTTTAATATTCCAAATATATATATCTGAGTTGATCAAACCGCTAAATCTATTCCCAATGCGTATTGCCTGTTTATAAGAATAATAAATAAGTATCACTAATACATATAAGCGAATTGATATTTAATCTTGAAAATGCGGTTACCTTAATACCATATTCGATAATTTAATTTTAAAACGAAGGGGTTTCATAAAGTGATTTGCCGAACAATAGGATTATGTTTTACAACGGGAGATACTTGTGTTCCCAAAATTCTATACACAGATTTTGCCTCTTCCATACTTGTCCTCATCGGTGGAGCTTCGGCAATATCACAAACTACCAAACCAAACGACTAACGTTTTATGTTGAAAGGCGTACATAATCCGGAAAACCAACTCTGTTAATCTTTTCATCCTTTCATCCATGTGAAGTGCTAAACCGCAAACCACCTTCGGCGATGGTTGATGTGTCCCTCGGAGAGCAAAATTTGCCAAACTATTTATTTAAATGATTTTTTTATGTCTGATAAAATGCATTGGACTAACGAACTCGCAAAGCAAGTGGTTTGCTTAAAATCTTGTTTCACTGTAATCAGATTAAAAGCTCAGAGGTGTTCGATTGGACTTTTCAAAATGTCAGAGGCAGAATGAAACTGTATTAGCGTTGGTCGCATTGGAGTTCTGTTTTGAAACTATAGAAATTCGAATATGTAGTTTACTTTGAAATGAAAGAGTTCCCAACTAAACTTAAAACGGTCAAATAAACAAAAATAAACTGATATTTGAAAATAGTTTTGTGGGCCAATACACATCGTGTGAACGTTGGCATTGCTATAATTTGTCATTCATCCATCTGCTGTTATTCAAGAATACTTCTTCGTGCGGTTTGCGGTTGAATAGAACGGATGTTCTTTTGCGTATCATAACATGGGTGTTATTTTTTAATCAACTTAGAGGAAATAGCAGTGGTAGATACTTTTCACTCCACAGCACCAAAGGAGAGAAAATCAAAACTGTTGCAAGGGAGTATTATGTTACTCAGCTAGGATCAGTGGCTCAGAATATATCGGGATAGTGTGAAAGAGCATTGCAAGCTTATGAAATCATAAGCAAAAGAAAAAATATGACATGCTTATGATCAATATAACCGGAGATAATGAATTTTAAAAGCCAGTTTTTTTTAATTTTGTCGCTGGTCGTATTGATGTTCTCTGATTTTGATGAAAATTTCAGCGTTTGTTTATGCATATTAGATGGTCAAATATTAGAATCCTGCTTTGAGGAGAAGTGGGGTAAAACGGGCATTGATAATTAGTCCGAAGAAATAGGTCAAAATTTTAAAATCTTGCTAACTTTGGTTCGACTTCTCTTTTATCCGCTTAATTGTTAGTATGGAACCTCTAGGATAGTCTCCCGCAATCTCTGTGGCCACGCTGAGCTTCTTTTGTTTTAAACAGTAATGCATTTCTCACGCGTATTTGCTATAACACACGCAGATTTCAATCTACGGGCAACATTTTCGAAAAACTGACACCGATAAAATACAATGTAAACAATACACTCTAAACTTCTTCTACCCAAATTTTCAAGAGAACATACCCAATGGGTCATTTTCTACAGCGTTTTTTCCATGACGCAATTTGATGTGGGACACCCTTTAATAGCGTTTTTTGTCGAAACCGCATTTTTCAAATTGGCGAATACGATAACTCAAAAACTAATCAATGAATTGACTTGATTTTTTATGAGAATGCACATTATGTGTAGCCAGCCGTTGAACCACAGAAAAAGGAATAAAAAAAATGTTCTTCCTATTATTTTTAAGAAAAGTGATGCAAATTTTACAGTAAAATGTGAGATTTTTCGGTTTTTATAAAGTTATTTTCCGAAACTTGAACTTTTTCCATTTTTTTGGTTAATCGTCTAAGTCTAAGCTTTACAAATATTATAGAATTTCCTGTATTAAACAATTTTATCAAAAGTTATCGTGTTCGCTGCAGCGCTCCTCGACGTGGAAATGGTTGGACGTCTACTCTTGGACGGTCATATGTGAGGCTCTGCGTGACAGATTTTTTTTTCGTGCACTATGAAAGTATAAATAGATCTTACCATTACACAAAAGATTCATTGTTGCCTTGCCTTCAAAATCGCAAAACAAAATAACTTTCGGTTTGAGCAAGGGTTGAAAATAGAATATACCTTTTTGATTTGATTTGATTTTGAGTACTCATATTTTACCTTGAAAAAATGACAATTTTGAAAACATGAGAGCTCTCTCTAACAACCTAATTGAGTGTAGGTTTGTACGGAGGGCTGCGGAATGATTTTAATAAATGCCTTTTTTCTCTATTTATGTTAGCTATATATAGTTACAAATCTAATAGAAGATTCTTTATCATTTTTCTGAATGATTAGTGAAAACAGTGTGAAATTCCATTCAGTAGAATGCTGCCCATAAACGCATAAGAGTCCCATATTGAAAAAACAGCAAGGCGAGAAAAACGCTTTTCATTGATTCAAATGGATGGGACAATCATGTTTTGGAATTTTATTGATATTTTCTTAATAAACCTGGTAATCTTATTTATGCATTGTGATTCAGTGGTGATACAGAATACAATCCAACAGATAACTAATTTTCGACAAAGAATCCTATGGGACTCTTATGCTATTATGGGCAGAATGGAAGTTATTAACGTTCAACAATACTACCTTATGTTTCTTGCAAAAATTGGAAAAGGTAATTTTTGTATTGAAACGTTAGTCATACTCACGACAAATAGTTTAGGAAATTATATACAAAATACAATGTAAAAAACAACTTTTTGATCGAATATTGCTCTAGACCACGTACATTGATAGTTTTTTCAAAGGGAAATCTTTCGATCGTGCTAAACCCCACATTTTTCGACAAAATATATACACTGCCCGTCAAAAGTTTGGAATCGCTGCAATAAGTATTGCAACACTCATATTGAATATTGCAACACCCCCCGAAAAGTTTAGCATCACCTAGGAAAAAGTCAATTTATGAGGCCGTATCTCGAAATCCTGATTGTCTGCATATATGCTGCCTTCACGAATGTTATTCTTTAAGGGGGTGGGGTGAAGGCTTCAACGCGAAATTAACACTTCTTTTGCGAATTTTTTTCAATAACATGCTGTAATTTTTCTATGCAAAAATATCGACAAACGACTCGGTAACAAAGCTTTTTGTAGAACGTCTCTGAAAAAAAATGATTTACGGTGTTACCTGCCATTCAAAAACTACTTAACCGATTTTTTTCAAACTTTGCATACACATTCCACGTTAAAAATAACTAACTCCTAAGTTGAGTTTTTGAGAAAATTTTTCATTTAGGGGTTTTTTTTCGTGAAAAATAGTATTCTTTTATTTAAAATGAGTGAAAACCCCCTAATAAAAAATTTATGTCAAAAACTTAACGTAGGGGTTAGGAATTTTTAACATAGAATGTGTATGCGAAGTTTGAAAGAAATCGGTTAAGTAGTTTTGGAATGGCAGGTAACACCGCAAATCATGTTTTTCCAGAGACGTTCTACGAAAAGCTTCGTCACCGAGTCGTTTATCGATATTTGTGCATAGAAAAATTACAGTATGTTACTGAAATGATATACAATAATGTGCAAAAGTTTTGATCAATTCCCTTCACGCAAAGTTCTAAAAATTCACAAAAGAAGTGTTATTTTTCACGCTGAAACCTTTACCCCCTTAAGTCAAGGATATCCGACAGGTGAACATTTTAGTTATGAAATATGTCACTGCACAGCACTAATGCACATTAGAGTGGGACATGGTTATATGAAAACAATAAAATTTTGCTCCGAGTAACTTTTTGGGTCCGATTTAGCTCCCAGAACAACTTTGCAATTTTTTAGCTTAATCGGTGAAACTATATTTTTGCGCCCATGGTTTAAAGTTTACATGGGATTTCGTATGGGAAAATCGTCTTTTGCAAAATAATTCTTCCAAGAGTCACCAGTTACTTCCTAAAAATAAATAGATGTCTGAATTTTATAGGAAATTTATCAAGGAAACAAAGTCTAGAAGACTGCGAAACGATCTGATGCTTGTGGAAAAAGTTATTAAGCATAAACCATATTTACCAAAGAAGCCTCAATGTATCCCTCAAATCTCTTGCGAAGTGGCCAAACAGTGTAGATAAATGATTTAGACACATTAAGAGAAAATTAAAACAAAATTGCGTTGGACAACCAACAGCAGTGGTGCTAGAAAAAATGAATATTTTATCAATCGTCAGAGCATCAACCGGTTTCTGCTTAATAACTTTTTTCTCAAGCGTCAGATCGTTTCACAGTTTTCGAGACTTTGTTTCTGTGTTAAATTTCCAATAAAAGCCACATAACGATTTATTTTTAGGAAGTAATGGGCGACTCCTGGAGGAATTATTTTGGAAAGTTAATTTTCCCATACAAAATCCCATGTAAAATTTGAACAGTGGGCGCAAAAATATAGTTTCAGGGATCGAGCTAAGAATTTGCACAGTTGTTCTAGGACCCAAATGGTACCTAAAAAGTTGCTTGGAACTGGAATTTAATTTTTGTCCCACCCTAATGCACATGCAAAGTAGTGCACTTCAATTTGTTTCATCTCATTTTTCTTAGAAGGTTCGGGTCTTCTTAAAAATTAGAAAAGTTGTCTTTTGAAATATTAGAATCCAGGTGATTCAATTGACATAAAAATTTGGATTGTGATATATTGGCCCTAGATGAACAATTTCTTCAAAATTGCCCCAAATCCGTGAAGGTCGATAGCACGTGCCTTGATCACTTCGCGCAAAATGACCCATATTTGAAAATATGCATGGTGGGTTTTGTTTTTTTTCTTAGTTATTCATATAGAAAAAAGTGGCTCTACTTTTACAACTATGATAGGCTAACCCCACCCAATAGTTGTAATACACGTTTTTATGCGAACTATTATTTCGCATAAACAATGCCGTTGGATATTGAAAAGTACAGTTTGACTACTTATTATATGTAAAAATATTCACGATTGGTTTTGTTTTCACTTAGTCATACGCTCTAAATTGCTAAAAAAATTGCTAAACGTCCAAAAAAAACCCTCTTTAACTCCTTTGGGTACCCATGATGGAACCAGAACCTTCGAAAACGTGACAAAGTCCCTGAATTAAATAAACAACTCTTCCTCCGGAATGACTAACTCTATTTTCACAAACTGATGCTCAAATGAAAGGTAAGGTAATTTAGGGAGAGATGCCGCACATTTCTAAAAATCGATCCTACATCAAAATGAACCATTCAATATTGCTTGTGGCACTAAAAACTGGATTCTAACCGCACTGCGCACTTACCATTCTTTCATTAAATTCTTCTCATAGACCGGTTAGTTCGACTGGTCTGTCTATGAAAGTACCATCTCTATCACTTGAAATACATGTTTTTTGACAGCTCGCAGTTTTGAGATCACTCGCACTTTAAAAGTGCGGAGTCCAGGTTGGTGGGAAGTGCGCAATATATGATGAAATCATTTTTATGGATTGCGACAAGTTTCTAAAATACACGGAAATGGTTTTTGTCCTGACAAAAAATTCATCAAATGAACCTTTTAAAAAAGATGTTGCGGAAGAGATGCCGCATGTGCGGGTGAGACGCCGCACCGTGGTCACAAACTGTAAAATGGTGAACAAATGTATTTTTAGCTCTCGTTGACATTTTTTGTGATTTTCTTACGGGGGTACTACCATTTCTAGAAACATTTTTTATTCATCATTTTAAAAATATTTTTCTTTCGCAACCTTGTGTAATGGTTAAGTTGGAGTAACCTAATTAAGGGTACTAATTTTCTATATGTTTGTACGAGCGATAAATATTTATGTGTTGGTAGGGGTTCCTTAAAAGCAGTTTTTGACAGTTTCTCCCAACAATGAATTTATATAATTTAGGTTTGTTCTTGAATGATTAATTTTGAAATAAGCATTAATTTTAGCTTTTATTCTAATATTGACATCACTACAAATCAATGCGTTCACGAAAATTAGAGCGTGAAACTTTAAAGAATACACCAACATAACTAAAACTTAGATACATGTCGCCAGATTAAATATATAGACAAATAGACTCATAATTCTATATGTCACTGTGTTAGGTCCGTTAGTTTGTAGATATTCCTTATTAAGAACCTATACCTGACACAAATGATCATTTAATGACATTCCGAGGTGAAAAAATACATTTTAGCTATGGATTCTCCGCCATCATGTGCGGCATCTCAGCCGCTATTTTGATGCGGCATCTATCCCAATAGGGATCTTTACGGGTGTGCGGGTTAAGGCATATTCTGATGCAGATTAGTACCGCAATTTAATATCTCAGTCCTTTTCCAATTCTTAGGCCCGAAACTATTAAAAAAACCTTTTTTAATTTTTATTTTATTTTAGGACAATAACACATCCAAACCCATGAGACTTGCACGACTCCATAGGTTGCCATATCAGATCTACCATAGTTTGCAGATTAAACTTGGGATGGCAGGCTGCTAGCGGATTGCAAAAGTACCGGATCATGCTATGTGAGGTGCTGTCCCGGTTAACAATGAGGCGAACGAGATATTTGCAGATACGTCATTTAGTAGGACAACTGTCAGTTTGTTGGTTGAGTTTAATTTGTTTTTTTTTTAATTTAAAAATCAGAAACGAATAGTTAAGGTTCAAGAATGATATGAGTGTACTCGTAAAGACACCCGCTTCTAATACATATGAAAAACTGAAACAATTTTTCCAAATTAAAGATCTCTATTGTAGGGGAGAGATGCCGCATGACGACATTTTCCTCTGAAATTATGGCTGACTGTACTCATGATCACAATGCCTTCCAAAAGCTCTCTTCTATTCAACTGAGGCATGATTTATCAAAAAAAAAATCAAACTATTTAAAAAAACGAAATTTTAATGTGGTACATATTGAAAAATAATCATTAATAAAATTTTCGTGAGTTAATAATGAGGATTATTTGACATCTCCAGTATTGTAATTCTTCAAAAGACAATCTTACAATATCATATTGCCGTATAAAATGACCCCATATACGAGATATAGAGAGTGCGGCATCTCTCCTAACGCGTCATCTCTCCCGAAATTACCCTTTAGTGTTTTAATTAACTGCTGCGAATCTCTCTTGGATCGGGGTTCTGCTCCCGTAGTTATGAGTTAAAACTTGCGGTTACACATGCCTTTTTCCCTTAGAAATCTCACCTACTTTTCTCAGAGATGGCTGGACCGAATTCATAATTTTTATATTCAAATGAAAGATGTAGCATCGCCGTAGGCTATGGTTGAATTTTCTATGGATCAGAGCTCTGGTTCCGGAACTACGAGTTGAAGAGTGCTGTCACGCATCAGATTCCCATATAAACCGGTACCACCTTACTATCTGAATTACGCAAAAATTCAGAAAATATTGTTTAAATTTCTGGGGTTTGTAATTCTGGCTTACTAACGCCCAAATTAACCCATTTTGATACTGTAACAAACGGTTGGTTGCACTTCTCATCAAATCCTCCTTTCCTCTTCCATTCAGAAGCCTAGCTTTCTGGGCATGAGTCACTTAAAAAGCTGAATAGTAGGAATTCCGTTTGCACTTAATGCACAATCCCATTCCCTTCTGCTTGCAAATACATCAAACCGGCCGCCATCCAACCGAATAATTTCTGTCGAATTGAATCGAATCGATCACAGAATTCACTTTATGTGTTTGCCATTTTAGCTCGAAAAATCAATTAGCTCATCCGCGTATTAAAATATCGATATGACAAAATCGAAAAAGTATACGAGGTATAAGTAATGTCATTACTGAGCAGTAATGTCGCTTTTAATAATCGTGTGAGAGGACTAATAACAAAATTTCTATGCAATTTCTGTCATGCCATTACTAAATTATGACATTTTTTGTCCATGTAAGAGCCCCTAATGATGTACGTAAATATTAGGAAGTTTTTCATTCAAGTTATCAAAAAAAACATCATTAGCGAATTAGATTCGTCACTAACCCACCCACGGGCAATTCACGGTTTTTACCAAAAAATCTCAACAATATTTCTTCACAAAAAATGGTTACTACAAGAGTGTAAATACACTTTCGTAAACATTTACCGTAAATATCACGAACAAAAAATACATATATCATTCTAGTACTCAATAATTGTGAGCAGTTTGAAAAGCAGAACGATCGTTGTTGTCAAACATCGATTCTAAAACATCGAATGAAAAAATTAACAGACGAAATTGAATTCGTGCAACCAACGAAATCTTTCGTACTTGTATATACAAACATTAAATAACAAAACATTTCTTTTCATTTACGACAAATAGTTTCGTTAAAACTTTTGTGTAATATACACTAAAAATGTAAAATCACAAAAACTTTCAGATCGTGCAATGAATGAATCCAATGTTTTTACAATACTTCGTTGCAAAAAACGGCGAATGGACTCGTGCATTGTATAATAATTTTCGTTCTATTTACGAATTTATTTTTTCAGTGAGGAAATTCCTGGGTAAAAAATGAAATTCTGTGATTGAACTTCATTATACCAATAACGGCAATTACAACAACTAATTAACCAAGTTAAACAATATAATCTGACGTTTTGAATAGAATACCTGCTAATTTGATATTGTTATAAAGCTGCTAAGATGGGAAGAGCGTAGTGCAGAAAGCAATTCATCATTAGGCAGATTTTCTAAACAGGGCTTTTACCACCAGTAAGTGACAGAGTATTCTGTTAAGACCCATAGGCCTAATCATAATTATCGTAATGCAGCGGAACGACGGCAGTAGAAAATTTTGACAACCCACATATTACCTGTCAAAATTTACTGATATCATTTTTCGGCGCTGCGTTTGGGCATTCAACAACATAACATGCGAAACGCTCCTATACAGGACTCTACACATTTCCGATAGATCACTCGAAGTGCCATGAATGGATTCAAGAAATAAATGAAGTGCAAAAACTATTTATCAACACTATTTGTATTGAAAGCGCCTACTTAGTTCCAGTGAATGAGGATTGTTTGGCAAACAAATGGAAGCGGGAAATAAACTTGTACATACTTAGATTAGCGTCTGTCGGGTCAAGGCAGGAACGAGATACCGAGACGTGAGTCTGAAAAGACGTGTAACGTAAACTTATTTCCGAAGAAGATAGTGTATAGTATAATGTTATTTTCTTAATAAACAAATTTATTAAACTTACTCCTCTATGGGTACGTATGGGAAGCGGGAAAGTTTTCCTACGGCATTTGGGTACCGTGCTTTCATCGTAGCAGCGACGATGATGCTAGCTATGAGCGCACAGTTTGGCTTATCTAATATGAGTGGCTCATTTTTCATTCACCCAAACTCAAAGAGGAAGAAAATTACTTTCCGCTTAGAAGCTGGAAAACTTCTGCCTTTGTAATTATTGAAGATAAAACTTCCTTGCTTGGCAAGACATGAGTTATTTGTTCAAAAGTTCCGCGATTCAGCGGTGTAGAAATTACTCTATTTGAAGACAGTCTTCGAGGGGAAATCTATCACGAAACGGAAACAATGGCCCATAGTGACAAAAATTAATGATCAATTCATTTACCAACTGAACAATTTGAACCATAACTAACTTTCGTTGTCCTTTAGGAATCAGTTATAAAATGGGCAGTACAAATTAAGACGTATCACGATTCGCCCCGTGACTAATTTTTCAATGCGCATCCCTCCCATTGTGCTTGCTTACAGTGATATTATGTGAATGTACTGAGTGCCACCTCCCTCGGAAATAATGTTATCTTGCTGCATCGTTTTGTATGTACATGTCCTTTTACCTCAGAATGGCAGCTGCAAACGACAGTCGTGAGCACCGAAAGCTATTATTTGATGAAACCACAAATTTTAAACCACTGTCCACCTAAGATGTGTATACAAATGCACTGTGGATTCTGTCATTCTCGCTTTGCTTTCTACATTATGTTGGTCTTTTCTTTCCTGTTCGGCGACGATTTATTTTATCGAAAATTCGGGGTGTATGCGGGACCAATCAATAAAATAAATAACGACGCCTAATATGGTATACAGTGGCTCGACGTTCGCTAGGTAGAAATTTATCGATACCGATAGATTTCGGCACACCTGCGCTTCTATGGATACTTTGCGGTCGTAAATCATTCGAATTAGGCATTGTACGCATGTTGGGAAGACCGCAAATTTGATACAATTTACTGAAATGGGTAAAGCTGCTTACAAAAAATAATAAAAAGAAAATCAGAAACGAGTCCAGATTGTGATATAAACTACGTAAATACGTCTAAATTTTATAACTTTCAACGCACTATGGATAATTAGGGTTCGTAATGGTGCGGATGCGGGTAGTAAATAGATTGTCCGCACCACATCCGCAAAAAAACAATAAAGCCGCACGGCTTACCGCAACCGCACTGCATTTACCGCACTGCACCATGTGACAATTGCGGTAAAATTGATGTATTTTTAAAAATAGTGTTGAAAAATTATTCATTTACATATTTTGTGTAATCATATATAATAAAATGTTATTCTTATTTACACGAAATTTAACTGTGGCGGGCTCCTTAGAATGCAACGTTTGAAAAAAAAGTCACCTTTCGCAATTTTTATTAATAAAATGCCGTACATTTTAAGACAAATACTTTCGAAACAAGGTAAAATATTGTCCTTCCTCTAAATATAAGCGTATCTCTGAGCTCCTACGAAATGTAACTGTACTTCATCATTAGAGTGAAATTGGGCAATAGCTTATTGCATAGGTACAGAATATCATTGACGACTGTCATTTCGACTGCTACCGTGGATCAGCTGTATCAGTTACGGCGTCGTTCATCCATTTTTATTTTTAAATTGTTCCGCGAAAACGCGTTTTTATCCTCAGTACTAGGGTTCGTCGCAGTTGCGGTAATTACTGCAACCGCATGGTATTTACCGCACCCGCGGTGCTGTGAGACGCTTTTTCCCGCGGATGCGGTGCGGGAAATGAGCTTTTACCGCGCGGTATTACCGCAACCGCACTTCAAAAAATAATTGATAAAGTCTACAGTCTGCATTAAAAAGTGAATTAAAACTATGACTTTTACCATTTGAGAAGAACGCAACTAGATTTATTTTCTGAACGAATGCTTAGCAAAATCGTTATTAGGAACATCTCTCTCTCTCTCTCTCTCTCTCTCTCTCTCTCTCTCTCTCTCTCTCTCTCTCTCTCAGAACGTCCGAGTTTTATTTATTACCCTACAATAGAGAAACATGATAAACATTTAATTGCTCCAATTTACAAAGACTTGACAATGATCTGAAAATAAATTCGAATATAATCTGTATTCGACCTATCGCTACTTGATTTTTTGCATTTTGGTCATTCAAATATGATAAAACATACTGTTACTAAGAAATAAAATCTATAAGCTGTGTCCAATATAATTTGGCACCATTTTTTTGCGACATATTTTGAAAACTATTTATTTTATACTTCAATGAAATTTACAAACGAACCTTTTCAAATACATAAAACGCAAAATCCAATCATTGAAAAACAATTGAATTTTACTGTCAAATCCATTACAAAATGCATAATTTCTCCTGATTCCTCTTGGCAATCGTGGAATTATGAATCGTTTTCGATGACATTTTCTCAACTGTGAATTTTGATTAATTTGGAGAACTTAGAGATGAACTAATGATACTACGACTTAAAAACAATCCAAAGAATGCAATTATCACCATCAAACCAAACGAATTTGGAGGAATTTTTTTTCGCGCGCGTCCATTGTTCGTCCAACTGGGAATATTTTCTACCTAATTAACAAATAATATTTTTCAGTTAGGAGTATTTTGTAACTTTTTGAAAGTAAAGCTTTGGAAGTTAGTGTAGGGCATTGCGATTTTTTGTGTTTCTCAAAGTCTCCCTCAAGGTCTTCCTTCATATTGTGACAAGTGTCAAAGTTAGCCCAGATGCCAAATTTTGCATAGTTTGGACAGTTTTTGCCTTAATTGAAAATTTATCTCGAAACATAAACGTAGGGGTTAGGTATTTTTACAAAGAATCTGTATTAAAAGTTTGAAAGAAATCGGTTAAGTAGTTTTTGAATGGCAGGTAACACCGCAAATCATGTTCTTTCCAGAGACGTTCTACAAAAAGCTTCGTCAACGAGTCAACTTTGTCATTGACATTATGACTCTATCTCGAAAGTTAGTAGAAATAAATTTTCTATCTCACTTTTAGGTGGATTAATCACAATTCGGTATATATCAAAAGAAGGGGGTTTACATTCCAAAGAAGTATTCCTAACACAACAAATCACTAAGATCAACTCCTAGAGCACAATTAATTAAACGCACGTTTTGGTACCATTGCGACCACTGTGCCGTGGTGCGGTGAGACACTTTTACCCGAAGATGCGCTGCGGGAAGTGAGCTCCTACCGCGCGGTATTACCGCAACCGCACTTCAAAAAATAATTGATAAAGTGTGTAGTCTGCATTAAAAAGTGAATTAAAACTATGACTTTTACCATTTGAGAAGGACGCAACTTGATTTATTTTCTGAACGAATGCTTGGCAATGTCATTATTAGGAACATCTCTCTCTCTCTCTCTCTCTCTCTCTCTCTCTCTCAGAACGTTCGAGTTTTATTTATTACCCTACAATAGAGAAACATGATAAACATTTAATTGCTCTAATTTCCATAGACTTGACAATGATTTGAAAAGAAATCCGAATATAATCTCCTTTCGACTTATAGCTACTTGACTTTTTACATTTTGGTCATTCAAATATGATAAAACATACTGTTACTAAGAAAAAAATCTATAAGCTGTGTCCAATATAATTTGGTGCAATTATTTTTGCGACATATTTAGAAAACTATTTATTTTATACTTCAATGAAAAAATTTACAAACGAACCTTTTCAAATACATAAAACGCAAAATACAATCATTGAAAAACAATTGAATTTTACTGTCAAATCCATTACAAAATGCATACTTTCTCCTGATTCCTCTTGGCAATCGTGGAATTATGAATCGTTTTCGATGACATTTTCTATACTGTGAATTTTGATTAATTTGGAGAACTTAGAGATGAACTAATGATACTACGAATTAAAAACAATCCAAAGAATGCAATTATCACCATCAAACCAAACGAATTTGGAGGAATTTTTTTTCGCGCGCGTCCATTGTTCGTCCAACTGGGAATATTTTCTACCTAATTAACAAATAATATTTTTCAGTTAGGAGTATTTTGTAACTTTTTGAAAGTAAAGCTTTGGAAGTTAGTGTAGGGCATTGCGATTTTTTGTGTTTCTCACCTTCTCTCCCTCAAGGTCTTCCTTCATATTGTGACAAGTGTCAAAGTTAGCCCAGATGCCAAATTTTGCATAGTTTGGCCAGTTTTTGCCTTAATTGAAAATTTATCTCGAAACTTAAACGTAGGGGTTAGGTATTTTTACAAAGAATCTGTATTAAAAGTTTGAAAGAAATCGGTTAAGTAGTTTTTGAATGGCAGGTAACACCGCAAATCATGTTCTTTCCAGAGACGTTCTACAAAAAGCTTCGTCAACGAGTCGTTTGTCGATATTTTTGCATGGAAAAATTCAATATCAATTCTTCAAAAGGGCTAATGAGATTTTTGTTAACAAACTTATTTCGCTCATTATTCCGCTGTCGAGTTGAATTTCATGAAAGATACACATGAATCAACATCTTTACCCTTGGTAGAATCAATTTCAAATGTCTTCTGTGGTGAAAATATAACAAATTAAGAGAAATCAGTAAAACAAAAGATTGTTTACAAATCTTATTAGCCCTATTCTAATGTTGATACGAAATTACAGCATGTTATTGAATTGATACACTATAATGTACAAAAGTTTTGATCAGTTCGCTTCACGCAAAGTTTAAAATAAAATAAATAAATAAAATAAATCGAGAAAAAGTGTTAATAAAACTTGCAAAGTTGAATATTTTTATAAATGTTGCATTCTGAGGAGTCCATCAAAGATAATTTTCGTGTAAATAAGAATAACATTTTATTATATATGGCTACACAAAACAAATGATTAATTTTTCAACACAATTTTTAAAATGCATGATTTTTACCGCATTACCGCGCGGTGCGGTGCGGTAAATGCAATGCAGTTGCGGTAAGCGGTGCGGTTTTATTATTTTTTTGCGGTTGCGGTGCGGACTATCCATTTACCGTCCACATCCGCACCGCGACGAACCCTACTCAGTACAGTACATTGAATCTTTGTAAAAAAAGCGGCTTATTAATGCTTAACACTAGTTTTTCTATATCTTTGTAATGCAATTTGCACTATTTCAGACAATAAGAGAAGCACTGGGAACCTGCTCCCATATTGTAAGAGGCGACTAACAACATGCTAGGAGGTTCTAGGTCAAGGTATTGATCCGTACCAAAGACTTAACCTGGGCGGACCTTATGTTTTGCATCATAACCTCTATCCATTCTATATTGAGTGAATCACCTTTTCTGATTCGTTATTCCCGATTGTGTACCAACGTTTTAGATTTCTTCTGTACTATAGCCGTAAAGGATGAATTCTAATTCTACACTAAGTAACAGCATATATTAATATTCCGGCTCTTCCACGGTGAGTTATAACTTTCAAAGCTTTGGTTTAAAAAAAGCAAACTTTCAAGTAGCAAATTTTTTTAATTGGCCTAAGATGAAGCTGTCGAATTACACAAAAAGTTTTATGTGTGGCATGCGATCTGTAGATGTGTCAAAATAAGCCAGTTATTTTTTATTAAATCTGGAACCGTCTACCGACAAATCTACATTGACGAATACCTCCAAAAGTTACTTCTTGAGGTCTCACGAAGGTCTGACACTAGCTTTGTTCTACTTTTGCTTTCCTCAACAGTGGTAAACATTTGAATACTCCATAACTTCACTCTGTCAGAAAATGTAGAGCCATGGGAAGCTAAAGCTTCGTGAAATCGCCAACTGGTCCTTTCTCCAAAATCGTCCGAGTGCAGTACTCTGCGTCATTCTTTCAAGTTTGAACCGCTCATATGGTAGTCGTCATTACTCCAGAGGAAGAAGGAAAACGCCGAACGAAACCGCATAAGATTCTCACCAGTTACCGATGGTATGTATAATTCCGACTTCAATAAATGAGCTGCTGTGGACACTCGACAAAGGACGAAGTGGCTCTTCAGTACCGGACTGCGTCGGTTACCCAATGCTCCAGCGACTACCATTGTTCGTGAAAACTGCGTGCTCTTCAACAGAAAATGGCACAGTGGTGTATTTCCACCCTATTGGCGAACCGGCAATCAACGTACCAATTCCAAAGCCAAACTCTAGTAACGCGGGCCCAGCTGCATTTCGTCCAATCACTTAAACGAGCTGTATGGCGAAGGTTTTCAAACGAATAGTCAACTAACGGTAAACCACCGAACTAAAATCGAATCGTCTTGACAAAAGAAAACATGTCTTTAGGTCTGGACGGGGCATTGACATATACTTTGCGGAGTTGGAGAGATCATTACCGGATCGTGACGAACACTGTCTGATAGCTTTACTAGATTTATCCAAGGCATACGACACCACCTGGAGATATCGCATCCTACGAGCACTACAGACATGGCAGATACGTGAAAGAATGATAAGGATGGACAGTTTTCTGGCCGAAAAAACGCTCCAGGTTAACGTCGAGGGACATTTGTCGCCAGCACATCCGTAGGAAAATGGTGTGTCGCAGGGCTCAGTGCGTCTCTACTGCAAATCGGGTTAGCAGCACCCAAACCCCAAATCGTGTGGTACATAAAGAAGCATGTGAAATGGATATATCTGTTTCGAAATCAGTGGTCAGGTCCACTGAAGTCAATCTTCGTGAAAGCCAATTTGACACGGTGAAGTGGAATGACCGTAAGAACTCGGCTGATTAGCGAGTGCTTACCCGACTCCGAATTGGACACACCTGACTATCGCACGAGTTCCTGCTGCAAAAGAAGCTCCACCAGTTTGCGACTGCTGCGGGATAACTGCTGATGTCCGTCATGTGATTCTCCACTGCAGGAAGTACGACGAAGCTCGAAGGATGCACAACATCGATTCGACGAGTCTGCGAGTGGCTCTAGGCAACGACAGAGAGAACGAAAAGAATATTCTAAGCTTTCTCTAAGCTCTAAGCGGACTTATATGAAATACTGTTGATCGTGTATTATTTTGAACTATAATCTTCACTAAATTGTTAAATTTGAAAAACAAAAATCTTTCCGCCATTTATTAATGGCATTTTACACTTCTTCTGTGTAAAATGTCATTAATAAACACAACATTACGAAGTTTCAATCACTTCGATGCAAACTTGAAATCGACCTTTATTTGAGCTAATTTTGAAGGAATTGTTCTTCTAGGGCCAATATACAAAAAATGCTATTTGAATCACTTCTCGAGCCAGGGAAGACCCTCCATTTTGAGAAATACCTGAAACCTTTGATTTTCCTATAATTATATCTCCTGTTTTAATTACTCTAATTTCAAACGGCAAATTTTTCAAAGAGTTTAGAAAAACATTACTTTTTAGCGGCGGCGCTTCCAACTATGCCATTTTTAGTACAATATAAAAAGTTTATTTTTCTCGCAATATGAATGTTTTAGTTTTGAAAATTCTAATGACATCGTGTTCCTCAAATATTTTTATATAAAAGACACTTATAATCTCAATCAAATTTGGGCTAACCCCGAAATATACCGTTCTAGAGGAAAAAATCTATTTTAATCCACCTAGCGGTGCAATTGTGCCTTTCTCAATCATGAATCACGAGAATGTGTGCGTTGTTTATATTCATTAAAAGAGTTCGAGTTCTAAAATTTTGAAAAAAAAAACAGCCACGGTAATATTGAATTGAAAAAAGGTGCGAAATCGGCAAAGTCCCAAAAAGTCGATTTTTACAAAAAAAAAATTTCGAGATAACATAAAATCTCGACGTTTCATGCATTTTAAAGATGTTTGGCATCAAAAATACGAATTCGATTTCTGAAATTTCATGGGGTCCCCCCTTTGAAAAAAAAAATTGAGTTCTGGCTTATATGGGAATTTCATATGTGACCGGACGATTTAGTCTATATTTCCGGACCCATATAAGCGATCCGTACGAAATTTTATAGACATCTGTGGGGATATTATAGCTATCATTTGGAACTAAGTTTGTGAAAATCGGCCCAACCATTTCAGGGAAACTGATGTGAGTTCGTAAATTTTGAAAGATGGCCGCTTTTCCCGGGCACTTCCGGAACCGTCTATGGTGGTCAATGTAGTCAACGAAAGTTTGGTTGGCCGTCGGTGACCTAGAACAACAAATTTAAGTTGTTTGAGAGACATTTTAGCGAAATTTTTACCTTTTTTGCTTTCATCGGAGTATCGGTTTGAATCACAATTTGCTATGTGATCGCACGCCACAACCTGTAACTCCGGAACCTGAAGTCGGATCGGGTGAAATTAAATAGCCATTTACGGGGACGCAATATCTTTCATTTGAGGCCAAGTTTAGTCGAATCGGTCTAGCCATCTCCGAGAAACCGATGTGACTGTTATTCTGAATTTAGATACTTCCGCCGGGGCTTCCGGAATCGAGGATGGTGGCCAATGTGGCCAAATAGACTTTGAATGGATGTTAGTGACCTAATACTACAAATCGAAGCAGTTGTGGTCATATTTTGGAAAAATTTTCACCTTTATACATTCATTGCAGAATTTCTTAAAATCGACATTTTCTGCGTGTTCGTACTTATCACCCTGTAATTCCGGAACCGGAAGTCGGATCCATTAGAAATTCAATAGCAGCCTATGGGAATGTTGCACCTTTCATTTGAGACTAAGTTTGTCAAAATCGGTTCAGCCATCTCTGAGAAAAATGAGTGACATTTTTGGTCACATACACACACACATACACACACACATACATACATACACACATACATACACACACACAGACATTTGCCGAACTCGACGAACTGAATCGAATGGTATATGTCACTCGGCCCTCCGGGCCTCCGTTAAAAAGTCGGTTTTCAGAGCAATTGCAATACCTTTCTATTGAGAAAGGCAAAACTCGTATTTCCCATATGAAATTCCACTTTTATTGACCAATATTGAGAAAAGTTTCAAATGGCCATGAAAACAGTAATTTTTCATCATTTCTCCTCTAAAGGGCGAACACGAAATTATTGCGACACATTCAACAGGGCATAACTCTTTCACCATTGGGTAAAAATCAACCAAATTTTGCACACTTTCTCATTGACGTGTATTGTTTACATGCTGTCAAACTCGAAGTCGTGTTTTTCGATTCAACGAAAATGGAGGTAAACCAACGCAAGTCGAGAGAACAAATTCTTTCCAAACACCTGGAATTTCCTGACCTGTCGCACCGGCAGTTGGGAAAAATGTTGAACATTCACCATTCAACCGTCTCCAGAGTGTTGAAGCGGTTCCAGGAGCGGTTGACGTTGGACCACGGCAAAGGAGCTGGAAGAAACCCGGAACCGGAGAACAAAAAGACGGAGGGAAAGGTGAAGCGGACGATTAAAGCAAATCCCAACGTCTCAAGCCGTGATTTGGCTAAAAAGATCGGCATGTCGCAGAGCTACGTCCAGAATGCAAAGAAGAGAGCTGGACTACATACATACAAGGTACAGAACTTCCCAAACCGCGATGAGCGGCCACAATCGACGGCTAAAACTCGGGCACGGAAGCTCCACGAGAAGATGCTGACAAAATATGGCTGCTGTGTGATGGACGACGAAACGTATATAAAAGCCGATTTTTAGCAAATTCCGGGATTGGAGTTTTTCACCGGCAAGAGCAAGTTCTATGTGGACGACAAATTTAAGAAGAAGAAAATGTCGAAGTTCGCCTCCACATATCTCATTTGGCAGGCCATCTGCTCTTGCGGACTGAGGAGTGAGCCTTTCGTGACAAAGGGCACAGTAAATGGCGAGATCTACAAATTTGAGTGCCTCGAGAAGCGCCTTTTGCCGTTCTTGCAGCAGCACGACGAAGCTCCGCTATTTTGGCCAGATTTGGCATCATGCCACTATTCTAAAAGTGTCCTGGAGTGGTATGAGCCCAATTCTGTCCATTTTGTTCCAAAGGACATGAATCCGCCAAACTGTCCGGAGCTGCGCCCGGTGGAGCAGTACTGGGCAATGATGAAGCGGGAACTTCGGAAGAGCAAGAAGACAGTCAAAGACGAGAAGGACATGTTAAGAAAATGGAAAAAAACTGAGAAACTGGTACCGGATGACACTGTAAAGACTTTGATGGAGGGCATCAAGCAAAAATGCATTCTTTTGATTTTTGAAGTAAATATATGTATAAAACTACCCTAAAATTTTCGTTTGATTTTAAACATTATAAGAAAATTGGCATGACATTTTCGGTGTCGCAATAATTTCATGTTGACCCTTTAGAGGAGAAATGATGAAAAATTTACGCGGTTTTCATTTACGCAGATTTTGAAATTTACGCGGTTTTCATTTACGCGGATTTTGAAGTTTACGCCGTGTTCATTTACGCGGATTTTGAAATTTACGCGGTTTTCATTTACGCGGTTTTCATTTACGCGGCCTGTATCCCTCGCGTAAAAAACCTGAGTGTATACCCAAGTTTGTTTTGTGTCGTTGTACGCTTGCGACTTCATTTGAGAAATTGGCTTTTTTGCTTCAAAAGGGCGTATCTCAGGATACATTCAAATTACATTGAGGCTATACGTGTTTTTGATGTAAAAATGTTTAAGGATGACATTAAAATTTTCAAAATTAAGCTATGGGGCAACCCGGGGATATTCGGACCTACCTAAGCAAATTGCCCTTTTAGGTTCAAAGATTTGATATGTCAAAGGTCAGCTACATTTTGCAACCATAAAAATTCATTTGCTCCACTCCATGCCAGCGCTACGCGACGATTTTCAAAACTACATTTTCCCATCATTATACAATGAAGGGATGATTCGAACCTCTGCTGTCTAAAAGCGCATGATGTATTTGCATCGCAGTGGCGTGGCAATCATATGCACCGACGCAAACCGCTAAACAGTGGTTGATGAAAGTGGCGGTCCGAATAGCCAGAAAGTGCTACGATTTTCTGAGAAATCGAAGGGGTTTGAATTACCGCCACGGTCATAGTAGCCCCGAGTTCCCCTATATATTGTGAAAAAAAAATAAAGTTTTAATTTTGTACTGAAAAATTCGCATACTTGGCAGCATTGCCGCTAAAAACTAATATTTTTCCTAGGCTCCTTCAACAATATCTTTAAAAAAAAATTACGGTTTGATAATAGAGTAAATGGAACCGGAGATATAATCCAATGAAAATCAAGGGTCCCCACAAAATTTGTGTTTTTGTACATTAGCCCCCCTTGCTCATCTCCAAAACTGGTTCAAATACATGAATGTTGATTACACGTGCCTTGATCACTTCGTACGGAATGACCCATTTTTGATAACTAAAACAAACGGTTTCTGACCAAAGAACCATTAACGCCTTCAAGTGTGGCTGAATATAAAGTGCGAATAGCACAAAACTTTTTTCCACGTTTATTCTATCTCTCGAAAAATTCCTATTTATTCAAATGTCAACATGATTTACCGGTAGTATATATGACAATTTGCTTACATACTAGAATCTAATGCCGTTTTTGAGTTGTGCTTGCCGCAGTTTTTACTGCGATTTGGTTGGGATGGTTAATTTTTCTGCTATATCAAACACGGTTTAGATAGAAATTTTTTATCGAAAACAATATAAAAACGCTTGCACCAAAATAATCGAGAAGGTAATAAAGTCACTGACTTGTCAATTTGTTTGGTAAAAGTTTTAGCCCGACTTCTCTTAAAATATCTAACATTATTCATTTCAATGCTACCAATTATCCACCACAAAATACTAAGCGGTGACCACAACGATATATGAACATCCCCTCTCGTTAGTCAAATATAGAGCAGCAAAAAGTATCACACCAAAAGCTTCATTTCGATGCCGACTTTTCCAAGTAAAGCTGGGTGGCAAATTGCTGGCTGAATTCGTATCGTTGGTGGAACTAGGAGAACCAACCAGGGACACGAAGTAGTTAGCCACGGCGGAAGCGTGATGAGCTGGGCTAAGTGTCGGAATGGTTTTATGATCGCTGCGAGTTTGTCTATTTTCTTACAGTCATTCATTCTGTATATGTTGGTCGTGTGAGCCATCATTACCGTTGTTCTTCTTATGCGGCTCTTAAAAGGTTGTATAGTTCGCGTTTTATTGTATTTTGCTTCTATTCTGTTCCTAGCACGCGAATGTTGCACCTTTCATTTGAGACTAAGTTTGTCAAAATCGGTTCAGCCATCTCTGAGAAAAATGAGTGACATTTTTGGTCACATACACACACATACACACACATACATACATACACACATACATACACACACACACAGACATTTGCCGAACTCGACGAACTGAATCGAATGGTATATGTCACTCGGCCTTCCGGGCCTCCGTTAAAAAGTCGGTTTTCAGAGCAATTGCAATACCTTTCTATTGAGAAAGGCAAAACTCGTATTTCCCATATGAAATTCCACTTTTATTGACCAATATTGAGAAAAGTTTCAAATGGCCATGAAAACAGTAATTTTTCATCATTTCTCCTCTAAAGGGCGAACACGAAATTATTGCGACACATTCAACAGGGCATAACTCTTTCACCATTGGGTAAAAATCAACCAAATTTTGCACACTTTCTCATTGACGTGTATTGTTTACATGCTGTCAAACTCGAAGTCGTGTTTTTCGATTCAACGAAAATGGAGGTAAACCAACGCAAGTCGAGAGAACAAATTCTTTCCAAACACCTGGAATTGCCTGACCTGTCGCACCGGCAGTTGGGAAAAATGTTGAACATTCACCATTCAACCGTCTCCAGAGTGTTGAAGCGGTTCCAGGAGCGGTTGACGTTGGACCACGGCAAAGGAGCTGGAAGAAACCCGGAACCGGAGAACAAAAAGACGGAGGGAAAGGTGAAGCGGACGATTAAAGCAAATCCCAACGTCTCAAGCCGTGATTTGGCTAAAAAGATCGGCATGTCGCAGAGCTACGTCCAGAATGCAAAGAAGAGAGCTGGACTACATACATACAAGGTACAGAACTTCCCAAACCGCGATGAGCGGCCACAATCGACGGCTAAAACTCGGGCACGGAAGCTCCACGAGAAGATGCTGACAAAATATGGCTGCTGTGTGATGGACGACGAAACGTATATAAAAGCCGATTTTTAGCAAATTCCGGGATTGGAGTTTTTCACCGGCAAGAGCAAGTTCTATGTGGACGACAAATTTAAGAAGAAGAAAATGTCGAAGTTCGCCTCCACATATCTCATTTGGCAGGCCATCTGCTCTTGCGGACTGAGGAGTGAGCCTTTCGTGACAAAGGGCACAGTAAATGGCGAGATCTACAAATTTGAGTGCCTCGAGAAGCGCCTTTTGCCGTTCTTGCAGCAGCACGACGAAGCTCCGCTATTTTGGCCAGATTTGGCATCATGCCACTATTCTAAAAGTGTCCTGGAGTGGTATGAGCCCAATTCTGTCCATTTTGTTCCAAAGGACATGAATCCGCCAAACTGTCCGGAGCTGCGCCCGGTGGAGCAGTACTGGGCAATGATGAAGCGGGAACTTCGGAAGAGCAAGAAGACAGTCAAAGACGAGAAGGACATGTTAAGAAAATGGAAAAAAAAAACTGAGAAACTGGTACCGGATGACACTGTAAAGACTTTGATGGAGGGCATCAAGCAAAAATGCATTCTTTTGATTTTTGAAGTAAATATATGTATAAAACTACCCTAAAATTTTCGTTTGATTTTAAACATTATAAGAAAATTGGCATGACATTTTCGGTGTCGCAATAATTTCATGTTGACCCTTTAGAGGAGAAATGATGAAAAATTTACGCGGTTTTCATTTACGCAGATTTTGAAATTTACGCGGTTTTCATTTACGCGGATTTTGAAGTTTACGCCGTGTTCATTTACGCGGATTTTGAAATTTACGCGGTTTTCATTTACGCGGTTTTCATTTACGCGGCCTGTATCCCTCGCGTAAAAAACCTGAGTGTATACCCAAGTTTGTTTTGTGTCGTTGTACGCTTGCGACTTCATTTGAGAAATTGGCTTTTTTGCTTCAAAAGGGCGTATCTCAGGATACATTCAAATTACATTGAGGCTATACGTGTTTTTGATGTAAAAATGTTTAAGGATGACATTAAAATTTTCAAAATTAAGCTATGGGGCAACCCGGGGATATTCGGACCTACCTAAGCAAATTGCCCTTTTAGGTTCAAAGAATTGATATGTCAAAGGTCAGCTACATTTTGCAACCATAAAAATTCATTTGCTCCACTCCATGCCAGCGCTACGCGACGATTTTCAAAACTACATTTTCCCATCATTATACAATGAAGGGATGATTCGAACCTCTGCTGTCTAAAAGCGCATGATGTATTTGCATCGCTGTGGCGTGGCAATCATATGCACCGACGCAAACCGCTAAACAGTGGTTGATGAAAGTGGCGGTCCGAATAGCCAGAAAGTGCTACGATTTTCTGAGAAATCGAAGGGGTTTGAATTACCGCCACGGTCATAGTAGCCCCGAGTTCCCCTATATATTGTGAAAAAAAATAAAGTTTTAATTTTGTACTGAAAAAATCGCATACTTGGCAGCATTGCCGCTAAAAACTAATATTTTTCCTAGGCTCCTTCAACAATATCTTTAAAAAAAAATTACGGTTTGATAATAGAGTAAATGGAACCGGAGATATAATCCAATGAAAATCAAGGGTCCCCACAAAATTTGTGTTTTTGTACATTAGCCCCCCTTGCTCATCTCCAAAACTGGTTCAAATACATGAATGTTGATTACACGTGCCTTGATCACTTCGTGCGGAATGACCCATTTTTGATAACTAAAACAAACGGTTTCTGACCAAAGAACCATTAACGCCTTCAAGTGTGGCTGAATATAAAGTGCGAATAGCACAAAACTTTTTTCCACGTTTATTCTATCTCTCGAAAAATTCCTATTTATTCAAATGTCAACATGATTTACCGGTAGTATATATGACAATTTGCTTACATACTAGAATCTAATGCCGTTTTTGAGTTGTGCTTGCCGCAGTTTTTACTGCGATTTGGTTGGGATGGTTAATTTTTCTGCTATATCAAACACGGTTTAGATAGAAATTTTTTATCGAAAACAATATAAAAACGCTTGCACCAAAATAATCGAGAAGGTAATAAAGTCACTGACTTGTCAATTTGTTTGGTAAAAGTTTTAGCCCGACTTCTCTTAAAATATCTAACATTATTCATTTCAATGCTACCAATTATCCACCACAAAATACTAAGCGGTGACCACAACGATATATGAACATCCCCTCTCGTTAGTCAAATATAGAGCAGCAAAAAGTATCACACCAAAAGCTTCATTTCGATGCCGACTTTTCCAAGTAAAGCTGGGTGGCAAATTGCTGGCTGAATTCGTATCGTTGGTGGAACTAGGAGAACCAACCAGGGACACGAAGTAGTTAGCCACGGCGGAAGCGTGATGAGCTGGGCTAAGTGTCGGAATGGTTTTATGATCGCTGCGAGTTTGTCTATTTTCTTACAGTCATTCATTCTGTATATGTTGGTCGTGTGAGCCATCATTACCGTTGTTCTTCTTATGCGGCTCTTAAAAGGTTGTATAGTTCGCGTTTTATTGTATTTTGCTTCTATTCTGTTCCTAGCACGCGAATGTTGCACCTTTCATTTGAGACTAAGTTTGTCAAAATCGGTTCAGCCATCTCTGAGAAAAATGAGTGACATTTTTGGTCACATACACACACATACACACACATACATACATACACACATACATACACACACACAGACATTTGCCGAACTCGACGAACTGAATCGAATGGTATATGTCACTCGGCCCTCCGGGCCTCCGTTAAAAAGTCGGTTTTCAGAGCAATTGCAATACCTTTCTATTGAGAAAGGCAAAACTCGTATTTCCCATATGAAATTCCACTTTTATTGACCAATATTGAGAAAAGTTTCAAATGGCCATGAAAACAGTAATTTTTCATCATTTCTCCTCTAAAGGGCGAACACGAAATTATTGCGACACATTCAACAGGGCATAACTCTTTCACCATTGGGTAAAAATCAACCAAATTTTGCACACTTTCTCATTGACGTGTATTGTTTACATGCTGTCAAACTCGAAGTCGTGTTTTTCGATTCAACGAAAATGGAGGTAAACCAACGCAAGTCGAGAGAACAAATTCTTTCCAAACACCTGGAATTGCCTGACCTGTCGCACCGGCAGTTGGGAAAAATGTTGAACATTCACCATTCAACCGTCTCCAGAGTGTTGAAGCGGTTCCAGGAGCGGTTGACGTTGGACCACGGCAAAGGAGCTGGAAGAAACCCGGAACCGGAGAACAAAAAGACGGAGGGAAAGGTGAAGCGGACGATTAAAGCAAATCCCAACGTCTCAAGCCGTGATTTGGCTAAAAAGATCGGCATGTCGCAGAGCTACGTCCAGAATGCAAAGAAGAGAGCTGGACTACATACATACAAGGTACAGAACTTCCCAAACCGCGATGAGCGGCCACAATCGACGGCTAAAACTCGGGCACGGAAGCTCCACGAGAAGATGCTGACAAAATATGGCTGCTGTGTGATGGACGACGAAACGTATATAAAAGCCGATTTTTAGCAAATTCCGGGATTGGAGTTTTTCACCGGCAAGAGCAAGTTCTATGTGGACGACAAATTTAAGAAGAAGAAAATGTCGAAGTTCGCCTCCACATATCTCATTTGGCAGGCCATCTGCTCTTGCGGACTGAGGAGTGAGCCTTTCGTGACAAAGGGCACAGTAAATGGCGAGATCTACAAATTTGAGTGCCTCGAGAAGCGCCTTTTGCCGTTCTTGCAGCAGCACGACGAAGCTCCGCTATTTTGGCCAGATTTGGCATCATGCCACTATTCTAAAAGTGTCCTGGAGTGGTATGAGCCCAATTCTGTCCATTTTGTTCCAAAGGACATGAATCCGCCAAACTGTCCGGAGCTGCGCCCGGTGGAGCAGTACTGGGCAATGATGAAGCGGGAACTTCGGAAGAGCAAGAAGACAGTCAAAGACGAGAAGGACATGTTAAGAAAATGGAAAAAAAAACTGAGAAACTGGTACCGGATGACACTGTAAAGACTTTGATGGAGGGCATCAAGCAAAAATGCATTCTTTTGATTTTTGAAGTAAATATATGTATAAAACTACCCTAAAATTTTCGTTTGATTTTAAACATTATAAGAAAATTGGCATGACATTTTCGGTGTCGCAATAATTTCATGTTGACCCTTTAGAGGAGAAATGATGAAAAATTTACGCGGTTTTCATTTACGCAGATTTTGAAATTTACGCGGTTTTCATTTACGCGGATTTTGAAGTTTACGCCGTGTTCATTTACGCGGATTTTGAAATTTACGCGGTTTTCATTTACGCGGTTTTCATTTACGCGGCCTGTATCCCTCGCGTAAAAAACCTGAGTGTATACCCAAGTTTGTTTTGTGTCGTTGTACGCTTGCGACTTCATTTGAGAAATTGGCTTTTTTGCTTCAAAAGGGCGTATCTCAGGATACATTCAAATTACATTGAGGCTATACGTGTTTTTGATGTAAAAATGTTTAAGGATGACATTAAAATTTTCAAAATTAAGCTATGGGGCAACCCGGGGATATTCGGACCTACCTAAGCAAATTGCCCTTTTAGGTTCAAAGAATTGATATGTCAAAGGTCAGCTACATTTTGCAACCATAAAAATTCATTTGCTCCACTCCATGCCAGCGCTACGCGACGATTTTCAAAACTACATTTTCCCATCATTATACAATGAAGGGATGATTCGAACCTCTGCTGTCTAAAAGCGCATGATGTATTTGCATCGCTGTGGCGTGGCAATCATATGCACCGACGCAAACCGCTAAACAGTGGTTGATGAAAGTGGCGGTCCGAATAGCCAGAAAGTGCTACGATTTTCTGAGAAATCGAAGGGGTTTGAATTACCGCCACGGTCATAGTAGCCCCGAGTTCCCCTATATATTGTGAAAAAAAATAAAGTTTTAATTTTGTACTGAAAAAATCGCATACTTGGCAGCATTGCCGCTAAAAACTAATATTTTTCCTAGGCTCCTTCAACAATATCTTTAAAAAAAAATTACGGTTTGATAATAGAGTAAATGGAACCGGAGATATAATCCAATGAAAATCAAGGGTCCCCACAAAATTTGTGTTTTTGTACATTAGCCCCCCTTGCTCATCTCCAAAACTGGTTCAAATACATGAATGTTGATTACACGTGCCTTGATCACTTCGTGCGGAATGACCCATTTTTGATAACTAAAACAAACGGTTTCTGACCAAAGAACCATTAACGCCTTCAAGTGTGGCTGAATATAAAGTGCGAATAGCACAAAACTTTTTTCCACGTTTATTCTATCTCTCGAAAAATTCCTATTTATTCAAATGTCAACATGATTTACCGGTAGTATATATGACAATTTGCTTACATACTAGAATCTAATGCCGTTTTTGAGTTGTGCTTGCCGCAGTTTTTACTGCGATTTGGTTGGGATGGTTAATTTTTCTGCTATATCAAACACGGTTTAGATAGAAATTTTTTATCGAAAACAATATAAAAACGCTTGCACCAAAATAATCGAGAAGGTAATAAAGTCACTGACTTGTCAATTTGTTTGGTAAAAGTTTTAGCCCGACTTCTCTTAAAATATCTAACATTATTCATTTCAATGCTACCAATTATCCACCACAAAATACTAAGCGGTGACCACAACGATATATGAACATCCCCTCTCGTTAGTCAAATATAGAGCAGCAAAAAGTATCACACCAAAAGCTTCATTTCGATGCCGACTTTTCCAAGTAAAGCTGGGTGGCAAATTGCTGGCTGAATTCGTATCGTTGGTGGAACTAGGAGAACCAACCAGGGACACGAAGTAGTTAGCCACGGCGGAAGCGTGATGAGCTGGGCTAAGTGTCGGAATGGTTTTATGATCGCTGCGAGTTTGTCTATTTTCTTACAGTCATTCATTCTGTATATGTTGGTCGTGTGAGCCATCATTACCGTTGTTCTTCTTATGCGGCTCTTAAAAGGTTGTATAGTTCGCGTTTTATTGTATTTTGCTTCTATTCTGTTCCTAGCACGCGTCCCGTGCTTATGCCAGGCAATCGTACTTACTCACGGTTTACGACGTTGCGTGATATATTCCGTTTGTCTTTGCATCGACTACGAATCTAAGCTAGACTTTTCCGAGAAATTAGGGCCACAAGACCAGTACACACTTTTTGTTTATTTCATGACACATTAACCAACAATTCCGTCATAAGCGAGTTTAACACGTTAGTACAAAGTTCAAATTCGTGAAGAGCTATTGCAGTTGGGAAAAAACAATCATTTTAGGGGTTGGTCAACCCAAAAAACGTAAAATCTTTCCAACTCAGTCATTGACTGATTGTTATCTGTAGGTAATAACTGAGTTGGCCGAATCGTAAAAGATTTCAAAAGTTGTCCGAACGTGGCAATTAACGGTGCAGTGCTGCGGGAGAGACCCATCAAAATGGTTACCTTCCGATCAACCAGGTGAGCAGAGAACGTGGCGGCGCTGAAGATTGGCCCTAATTGCCAATTTGAATATGATAAAGAGCTTCTGATTTGTTAATAGGATTTCGAAAATCATAATTTATCGATCTACCCCAATCCGGCTGAGTCACTTTAGTGCTGACCTTAATTTTTAGCCATCGCTACCTGTCCAACAGTGTCTAGGAACAGAAATAAGGCGAGAGCATGGCGATCGATGATTATTATTGATGAAATTTGGTTTCAGAAAATTTGCCTTCCGATTTTATTTGGCACCAAATGACTGCTCTGGCAATCAGATAAAGCCAAAGTGTGCTGGGTGACAGCAGATTTGAAATCATTAAAATGAAAACGATTTGTCGATTAAAAGCAACATTTGAGATCCACAATCGAAACTTCTTGCAATTGGAAATTTAATGCAAATTAATATATATTGTAGTGTTTACGTACTGGAAACATAACTGAACACAATAGTACTCGACTGTACCAAAATAAAGCAAACGAAAACAGATCTGAAATAAAAAATCGTACATTCAACTCTTTGACGTTTGATGACGCTACTTAAATCGGACGTAGCGTTTAAGACAATTGAATTCCCAACCAAAAAAGATAGAGTAAGAATAATTAGTTATGGAATTTTCAGTTTCAACTTTGTCTCATCAGAACTCGACAACTAACTTAGTTAACGGACTATGCTAGCTCCAGATTGAGGCTAGCTCAAAAAACGGAGACACAATTAGTTTCAAACTCAAAATCTTTTCAAGCCAAATTTTATCACCAATACTGATTTTTACTAAATCAGGTTTTTACGTATTACGTATTGTACAATGTTCATTTTAGAATCGAATTTTCGAACCCCTTCCGATTTTTTTTCTGGATCCACATATGAGTTTAGATAAGATCGGCTCAGCCACTGCTTGAAAGTTTTCGCGAATTATAAAGAGGACCCGGGGCTATTTTGACCGTGGGGGTAATTCGGACACCCTTGATTTCTCAAAAAATCATAAGACTTTCTGACTGTCGTACATATTTGTTGTTCCGCTATTCTAAAACATTAATTTTGACAACTGAATCTCATTCCTTTGGTTTTTTAGAAAGGAGATACAACATGTTTAATTTTTTTTGTCATCATCAGAGCTTGAGGCTCCTATTTTATGAAATCATTTTTGTTTGGGTGAAAACACAGATACTTTTAAGACGCTCGCCACTTTTGTGTGAAATAAGCGTACGGGGTTATTCGGACCCCCTATTCCATCAAACACCGCTCAGCGGCTTGCGGCTACGCAAACGATTGAAAAAAATCGTGATGCGCCAATCGACGGCTGTTACTAATTAGGTTAAGTTTTTGCAGCGAAAATTTTTTTTAAGGAATTTTTCATTATAAATATTTCATAGGTAAACATAATTCCATTGCAAAAGAAAAAATTGAAATGAATTACCCCGTAAGGTGATCCGAATTACCTCTACATTGTGAAAGAATAGATAAACGTACAGTTTTGCAAAGTGTCGCCTAGCACTGCCATGGAGTGATACAAATGAACTTTTTTAATACCAAAATATAGCTGAACTTTCAAACTAACAATTAGAACCTTGGACCGATTAATTCTTTTACATCAATCCACCTAAAAGGGCCATTTGCTTAGGTAGGTCTGCATAGCCCTGGGTAAAAAATATGTCATCTGGAACAAAAACAAAGGCAGCTCCAACTTTTCATGTTAAGGACATATCTCTTTATTATTTATTCATAGTGTTCGTTTTGCTATGCTTTTTAGTTATTGATGTGATTCCAGCTCTAGTCTGCGCAGATAAAATCAGACGAGCATTTCCCTTCTCTTGGATTGAACAGTGTTCGTTCGGGACACTTGTGAACCTGTTGTAAGAAGCTGCCGTCGGCTGTTTCTACGCAAAGCACGTAGGTGTCGCAGGTCGTCGATTTCTGATCGGGGAATCGGCCCTTTGTAGTGCAACTTGATGGCTCAGTTACAGTAATCTGCGGCGTAACGGTTGCCGGGTGCGGGCACGTGTAGTTAAGGGCGCAACGCGATTCAGCTGGGTTGAACAATGTTCCTGCGGGACACATCCAAACAATCTCCAACAGTTCTCCACTTGTGCTCCGAAGACAGTACCTGTATGTGCGGCAATCAGTTTGATCTGGATTCAGATAACGTCCGGTAGCAAGGCATGAAGTGTTTACGGAAACTTCTGATGATGTCGTGTTAGACGATATAGATGTATTTGTATCGGTTGCAGTTGTTAATTCTGGAACTCGTGTTGTCGCTTGGTTCGGGCAAATAAAAGTTGAGTTTGTAACGCATTTTTTTGACTCCCAAGAGAACAAAGTGTTTATAGGACACACAGCTAATACTGAATAAAAGCTTCCATCTAATCCAATAGCGCATAGAAAATACGTTGTACAATCGGGTGAGTTTTCGTTTGGAAAGCGTCCTTTATCTATGCACTGATGTTCTATTTTGTGCTCACTTGTACTGTTTGAAGTTGTTTCCAAAATAAATGCCGTAGTTGGTTCTGTCGTAGTAGTTTTCACAGAATTGGGGCACGCGAAATTTAAGCTCACTACACATTTTTTAGTCAACCAAGAAAACACGGTCGAATCAGGACATTGCATCATTGTTGCAACATGTTCCTTATTTATCGTCGTGCACATATAGTATGTCTTGCAGTCCTTGGAATCCGTGTTTGGGAAACGGCCTTGCGTTGGACACGGAAATGATTTTGAAACTTCACTGGATTCGATGGTGCTCTCCGTAATACACTTTTGCCGCACATTTGAAAACTTTTCGCCAATAGGACAGTAGTATTGTATTGCGTAAAAGTCTCCGTATATACCTTTAGCACAATAAATAAATTCTGTTTGGCTTACCGATTGCATTGCAAAAAAGCCTTGATGGCGGCAGTCATGTTCGGTTGAAAGGCAATAAATGTTATTCACGGTCAAGGCGAAATATGTAAATATTACCAAGAGGTAAGCCATAATATTAACTTGACAATACCACTCACGGACAGGAACTTCAAAGTAGGTTTGTGACCTCGTTAACAAATTAAACCTAACTGTGCCCAGTTTTCCGCATTTGATCATCTTTTAAATAGCCGAAACAGGACGTGATAAGGTTATTGCTGCAAATAAAATCTACTATCAGCCTTCTTAGTCACACCACATGCAAATATATCGTTAGCACTTCACATCATTACAATGCGCGTATACAAGCACACATGGGATTCAAAGATGTAATAAATTAGAGACTTTTACTTACTTCGAAATGACGTGTAAGCATGTCGAGAGCAATCACAATCTTTCTATGAATCAACTAATCTTTACTCGTCACTTTTGGAGCTAAATAAAATAAGTCATTTAAGATGTCGATCAAACCACAGTTTTCATTCCACACAAAACTTTTTTAGCAGACTTGAAATTTACTTTTTCAGAGCATGATTATTATGCATTCATATCTCTGCATATGTGCTTTTAAGGGGAGATATGCATGCCGGAAAAAGGAATTTTTGGTGAACTTTTAATGGCTGTTTTACAAGCTCGATTATTGCTTAGATAAACTATCTAATAGTATTTTCGCTTTTTACATTGCACTACACCGGTACACTAATTCAAACCTGTGCAATCAGTCTATACCTTTTTTAAACTGCACCGGTGTAGCACCGTGCAAAAACGAAAATGCTACTGAACATATTACACAAATTTTTAAAATAAATTTAATCTATTTTAGAAGAAACAAAGCGGGACACAACCAAGTGCCGCACAGATATACCAATCGCACGGACGGATGTGGTCGCGGGGGACTTGTCCACCCGATGTATCGCGTATTCCACACATTTCACTTTTAATGTGGTGGGTTAATTATGAGTTTCAGCGTAAAAAAACATTTTTTGTGAAATTTTTATAAATTTGGGTGAAGCGAATCGATCAAAACCTTTGTACATTATAATGAATCATTTTAATAGCATTCTGTATTTTTTCTATGCAAAAATATCGACAATCGACTTCGGTGACGAAGCTTTTTGTAGAACGTCTCTAGAAAAAACACGATTTGCGGTGTGAACTGCCATTCAAAAATCGCTTAACCGATTTATTTCTAACTTTACATACATAATCTATGTATAAAATATCTAACCCCTACGTTGAAGTTTCTTTAACATTTTTTTCAAATAAGGGGGTTTTTACTCATATGCGGAATTTCTCGTGAAAAATAGCAATTCCGCCATTTTATGAGTGAAAAAACTCCTAAATTGTTAAAATATTTCGAAAACTCAACATAGGTTTGGTATAGAATGTGCATAAAAGTTTTAAATAAATCGGCTAGGAAGTTTCGCATTAGCACATGTAGCATGCAGATTTGTTACCACTGAATCGGTCCACGGTGTGTATATAAAATGACCTTATTACAAAAAAATAAGCATCGCTGAATCTTTCGATATTCGATAGCAGATCTTTTTACCTTTAATTTAAGACTTGTTTGAAAATAATCCACCGAGGGTCGACGAACATTTTTATTTTTTCAATTCAATTTGGCGAACTATCGCCAAAAGAAGAAGGATCAAGGAAAGAAATAACCACCACAACATTATGTATTCAATTTTACATAATTATTTATTTATTTTTATTTATAACATTTGTTTAAAACTATCTTCATGCATGCTATTTTGTATTCTTTCTGTACAAGGAAAATATTTTTGGTTCGTCTTCTGAATTACAATACCTTTTCGTCTCTACTTTGCTACCAGGAATATGCACAAAACTGTGGAATTTCTGAGTATCAGATATTGTTTTGGCGTTATTATACAATTCTTAGAGTTCTTCTGACATTTTGTAGTACTGTTCAATTAATATGTAGCAAAAAATTAATTTTTGATATTTTTATCACTTTGTTCAATTTCCCAGTTAGATAACTTTCGGGGAGTTGTTGTGGTATTTTCATAGTCGCGAGCAAGACTGGCTCCTTTTGCAATTCGCTTGAGAGTGCCACCAATAGCATCACAGGGTCCTTTTCATGGGATGTTGCAAAAAATGCCATTCTGCACTTATTTCGTACATTGACTGAAATCTACACAAGCTTGCGAAGTTTTCATTTTTGTATTGTGCTGCTGCTCCATCAGACATAAAATAAATTTTAGACAAGTTTGTCAATTGTTTCATAAAATTTATCAGTTTTGAGATGAAAAAATGAGCTGCAGTCTTTCAGTCTTCATTCAAGTTTGTTATGAATAAATACCAAATTCGTTACTGATACTTTTTGCATGTATAAGACAACTAGTATTTGGGAAAATGGATTCTGAGATGATTATTTCATTGGTTTAGTTTTCGATAAAAATACCTGAAGAAAAAAATTCAGTTTGGACAAGAAATAGTTTAATAACTTTTTTCCTTGAAAGTGTCTAACTTAAAATTATGGCGGTAGGTAGGGAACATAATCACCTATCTTGGAACAAAATGTCATCCATATCTAATATGATTTTTTTGTAAATCGACTTTAAATTTTTAAAATCGATTTTTTTTCAGTCGATGAAGATTTTTTCCAATATTTTTATTCAAACATTTGACTAGTTTTGTGAAAATCACTACAACAGTTTTTTGTAGGATTTGTCATTTTTAGACTAAAGTCATTTGAAAAAAATTGGTAAAAGAAGTTTGGCCTTTTTCAAAAGACAGCCTAGATCATTTTTGGAAAAACAAAGTATGCAAAGTGGCTTTTTGTGACAAATTTCTCATTTACAGAAAGTTTTATTAAAATCTGAGAGGGTGCTGCCAACATTTGTTCGAGTTGGCGCGAAATTCGTCTATAACATCTCATTTATTATTTTCCATAACTGTATAAAAATGAATAGTTTAAAAATTTCTATCACCAAATGTATTTCGCTGTTCAAATTAGACACTGTCCTTATTCCACCAGATCTAAAAAGAAACAGATTCCATTTTGAATCTAAATACCCAAAATAAATCAAATCGATTTTTAGAAATATTAGAATATGACTTTCAAATTCGAGCCATTTATTGATCTAGTATTTCCGACAACTTTCGGCATCGAATCAAAATCTCCCCTGACATCCAATTCTCTGGCAGAAGCCGTTCCGTCAGGTTTCTGTCAGAGCGGAACCAAGTAAAACTAGCGGAACCAAGTAAATGGACGTTTCCAGCAGAATTCTTGTTAACTGTTGTGTCCAACAAAAAACACCTCAGGCCGACGAGGGTACCCACAAATTGAAATGCTCATAACTATGGCTTCCTTCAACCGATTTGGACACTTTTAGGTGTTTTGGATTCAGGAACTCGTCTACTTTTCAATTCTGTAAAATTGAGCCGGATGAAGAGATCTAGTTCTTGGTAATCTGGATTTTCCGGAGTAATGTTCCAGGGTATGATTTATAAATTTTAATAATGTCCTAGCAATATGAGTAACTCTTCAAATTGTTTCGGAAGTCTGTTATTTGTTGTTACGGGACCCTACGGTAGTTTGAAAAATGGAATTGGAATGGAATGGCCACTCACGGTCCCACGGGTACCTGCTCCGGAATATCCGTTCCGAGGTCAAATCACCAAGTGGTTCCAAAACCACGAAATATAGCCTACTGATGCAATTCCAAGAATTTTGATACTCATATTGCTGGTATTCCATTCAAATTCACAAATAGTATCCCAGCACTGGAACATGCTTCCGGAAATCCGGATTCGCGGGAACCATTTTTACAAAGTCTAAAAGTGGATGAGTTCCTGAATCCAAAACACCAAAAAGTATCAAAATCGGTTGGAAATTACCTTAGTTATTGGTATGTCAGTTTTGCGGGTACCCAGGTACCCACGTCGGCCTATTACGTAGTAAAAAAAATTCAGGAGCCCCTCCTCACTCCCCCCTTACTACGTCAACAATATTATTAACCCAAAAGCTTGACTTAGTGAAGTTCTAATATGTCACAAAGTTGCAATTTCCGGCTATGGATAAAACCTGGGAATTTCATTAATTGAAAACTAAAAAGGTACCCGGGTACCGCGTCGGACACATAACGGTTGAACCCGAGCACTATCGATTTGCTGCCAGAATTCTTGTAAAATGTACAAAAATTCAATCCAAAGCATTTTTTTTTGTAGAAAATGCTACATATCTTCTTTGATTTCGCGACCATAGGTTGTCATTGGTTCACGAATTGTCATGTTTGTCATTTACTTTCGTTGACCAAAATGTTTTTCATTTATATAACTCGAGAAAGAAGGCACCAATGATTTACCTATTATACAGTATGGACAACAACAAAATAAAACGTTTCTAGGAAGAAAGAGTAGGTTTCTAAAAACAACGTCCAGATAAATTTGTAATAAGATTTATATGACTTTACTGACTTTTTTCAGTTAGTGATAATTTTATTCTCGAATAATTGTTTTCTTTATCCACAATTTGAAATATGCTTTTTTTCTAAACTGCTTTAACAAGAGCTAGTAAGCCTTTGGAGCTTACGGCAATGTATGCTATTTTGAAGAATAGTTGTAAAATTTACCCGCAGACCACAAGCTATAATTTTGCAATTATTTCAGAAAGTGGCTTGTTGCATTTAGCAATGTTGCTCGCGAACTTAACCCTCTAGTGCCCAATTTTAACTTGAAAAAACTTTTGTATGTGGGCTTCATGATAAGAAAAAATAAAATAATGTTGATAATTCTTGTAAGCAATGGATTTTTCATTAAAGCTCTAAAATAAGTAAGCCGCCTAGAGGCGATGTTGGGCACCTGAGCGAATAAAAAACAAAAACTTTTTTTGTTCTAGTTACTTCAACATAAGCGGATACAGATGCATAGTGTTTTAAAACGTCGTTTTCGTGCTCAAAATTAATAGCGTCTAAACCGTTAACTTTACAAGTATCATCTATTCGGAAAAGTTGCTGTTCTTATCCACAGGAGTATACCGTTCAGTGATTAATTCACCTATAAGTGATATACGAAATTTATTTTCCGAACTAATTAAGATAAAGACTTTGTCCCTTCTGCAAAGTCGTAGCTAAAGTAACTACAAAATAAATTGCTGAAGACATCATATATCTATCTTTAATATATTACAAGTTATGGAACATATTATACGGAAGACCCCTTAAAATTAGTTTTTTCATTATAACTTTTTTAGACATTCTCCTATATTTTTGGAATCTTCCACAAAATTGTTTGCTGTATTGAAACACATATTATTGCCGAACATAGTTACTTCCTATCTGTTGAATTTAAAAAGATATTGCAAATTTAACGATATTTTTAGGGTAATTTTCACTTTAAATAACTTGTTAAGGAGCAAAAAGGAGCAATCAACGTCATAACATACTGAAAGTACTAGCTTTTAACTTTTATATAGTCGCCCGATTGTTAATCGACGCGATTCTTCCCGAGTGTTATGTTCAAAACAATATCCCATCGCAGTGGTTTAAAATGAAATATTCAAGCGCACTGCGACAAACAACTTCATGTTTTTATGGTAAATTGCATAGAACACGTTTGCCTTCACACAAAAAAAAAAATGAATTTTATCGTTGACGTAATTGCAAACATGACACAATTCAACAAACCGTAATTTACGAAATGACGGAACATTGCCGTGTTCCGTTTACTTTACATGCGCAATGACATACAATTACACTTTCTACCAGTCAGAACAAAAGCTGTATGAGGAGTAAAATTACATGATTTACGAAATAAAACGTCATGTAAAATTAAAATCAAACGTAAAACTAAGTCTTTTTTGATGCTCGTGTATGTCAGGCTCAGGAGACGTAAATTTACACTATTTTTTCTTGGTGTGTATATAGTATGAATATAGTATTCGTCGAACAATTGCTCCGATGCAAATGGGAATACCTTTACGTGCTACTGCGTGGTTTTGTCCTTCCAAGATTGACATTGAATTCCATTTTCTTCATGTTACAATTCAATAATATAACATACAATAACATTCATTAATTTATCATTAAAAACCCTAAAATTTGAGTAATATCTGTACTAAATCACCCAAAAACATAGGCGGTCGGGTTACCCCACCATTTTCGAAAACAGAAAAAATGAATGTTTTCGTAAAACGCTTGTATCTCAAAGTTTTTTTTTCCAAGATACGAATAAAATGCGAAAGTTGCCCAGAAGTCTTACCTTTTGATTTGGTGTATAAAATGACTCCGATGTAAAATGAGCATTTTACAGCCAAAACCATTTACTGGGTCGGATTTGCCCCACCTTACCCTACAAATCGCTATTTCGCATGATTTTAATGCAGGGAACAACACATTGGAACCATGAATCTCTGTATTAGTTGGTTTGGGTAGAGATATGCTAATGCTACACTATATAATTCTAGACGCGGGCTCATCAAATTATAATATTATATAGGGGATCTCGGGGCTATTAAGACAGTGGGGGTAATTCGGACCCCCTCGATTTCTCAGAAAATAGCAGGTCTTTCTAACTATCGTACATATTCTTGGAACCGCTATCCTGAAACATTAATTTTGAGAGCTGATATTGCTTCTTTGTTCGTTGTAGAAAGGAGATACATTGTGTTTCGTTGTTTTGCCATTCTCAAAACAAAAATCATTATAATGGAGAAAAATCGTGATTAAACCAACAAATAAAAGTGAAAAAATAAAAGGTAAGTGTTTTGGAAAGCTTGAGACTTCTATTTTATCGAATGATTTTTGTTTGGGTGAAAATAGAGATATTTTCGAGGCGCTCAGCACTTTTGTACGATATGAGCATACGGGGCTATTCGGACCCCCTATTCCATCAACCACCGTTCAGCGGCTTGCGGCTGCGCACACCATTGCACACGCCCCAGCAAAGAAAATACATTGGCCGCCAATCGACAGCTGTGACATACCAGATTAAGTTTTTGTAAAGTATTCTATTTATATTTTTGCTTCTTAAGGAGTGTCTCTTGTAACTAATTCATAGGTAAGCATAATTCCAAAATTAAAGAAAAATGACGGTCTGAATTGCCCCGTAGGGAGGTCCTAATTACCCCTACATTGTAAAAGGCTGGAAAAAAGTAGAGGTTTGCAAATCGTCGCCTAGCGCTGCCATTGAGAGGTGCAAATGAGCTTTTATGGCACCAAAATGTAGCTGAGGTTTCAAACTAACAATTAGGACTTTTGACCGGTAACTTTTTTCACATCTATCTACCTAAAAGGGCGATCTGCTTAAGTAGGTCCGAATAGCCCCGGGTTCCCCTACATATTATGTTTCATATACATATTGTATAATGCATGCAACAGTACATCAACAATTTAAGTAAAGGTCAGCATTTTTTTCGGATACCCAATGATAGCACAAAACCAAAAGCAACATTTTCGATTTTTCGCTCAAAATGTAGGCTAGCTGATCCGGACACCGAGCGCTGTTAAGGGAGCGTAAAATTTTATACGACCCATTACCGAAAAACTTCGCAGGCGTGATACAACAATAGCTTTGATCCAGTCGCTAGCTGGACAGAACTTCAACACAGATTGTGCTACATTGCCGGGATGTGGCCAGTGTTCGTATTTGGCTTCTCTGAACTGACTCGGATACGAGGATGTGACTGGAATAAAACACCAGCACCAGTTCGAGCTCGAAAATGCCCCGGTCGTTTGAAGGATCATCCCATTAATAAACTGTTATTTGGGGGTTTGTTCTATACATTTTTTTATATTCTTTTCCATTATGCCAAGTCATCGCACCATGAATGAGCCGCAGCCTGTCGATGATGTTAGACTGCAGCAGTTAGAGAGCAGAAGTGGAAAACTTTATTGCGAGGTCATGTTTAGCTGTCCATTGGCATTCCAGTCATTGGCTCTTGGTTTGTGACTTCTGATCGGGGAAACTGACTACCGATTGGTCGACGACGTGTGAATGAGGGGGGCAAATGGGTGTCAGCAAATTTCGAGCTCGTCTAGCTAAACTGAAAGGGTGAAACGAGTGAGAGTATTTTGTCGAATCAAGATTTCATAATTGTTTTAACGGATTTTCGGTTTACGGATGATGTGGCCCTGATTGAACTCAAAATCGCTAGAGTCGATTTCTACACTTGTCTATAGGCCTACGTTTTGAATACTAAAAATTACAAAATATAGTTATTAGGAGAACTGCTTGTGACGAGCCTAATAACCGTGGCCGCACCAATTCAAACTGGGTCACACTAACAAACAATAATCGTATAGGGAACGGCCAAACCTTTTCCCATCGAGTGGGGCGTCAATTTCGATTTGAAACGGTGACTTGCAGTACCAAATTCAGCCGAGCCGGATCTGTACACATGCCGTCGTTCAGAAGACCAGCCAGGGATCAATTCCTAAAACGTGTCTTTCGTTTGATGTTTCGGCACCTTATAGGCATGTTTTTCTATCGTGTTATCTGCAACGCCCCACTAGCACTCTAATCTGGCCATTGGAAACGGGCGGGTGCCCATTTTTGGAAGTACATTTCTTCGCTGACTGTCGTGCCCTGCCCAAGCAATTTTTGGGCTGCAAGGTCGGTTGAGTTTACTAGCAAATGATATTGATTTCATGATGTTCGCTTTTCAATATCGATTTCAAAGTGATTGATGTAATGCTTTCTTTTCAAATCAAAACTGGCAGCTTGAAAAGAAAGCATTAGAACGATCACTTTTATCCCCACTACCCCCTTCAGCATCTTTTTTAAATTTTAGAATTTAAAGCTGGGAAGTAATGGTAAGCATATGCCAGTAATATTTCATCCCACACGTCAGGAGCGAAGAGTTAAGTTAACTTAAGTTTCTTGATCCATTAAAAAATATTGCAAAATCAATCGAGGGATGATTAGTGTAGTTCCATTTTTTTTCGATTTATTTTATTAACATATGCGTTTTTATAATAAGTAACGACGATCTTTCAATCGGAACAAAAATACATCCAAGCAGTCGAAAATAAATGTACCGCATTAGGGAGCGGAAAAATGTGACATTACGTATCATGCTAAATCACACTTTCAAGTGCTGATTTATATCATATTTGTAAATTTTGTGCAGTTAAAAGTTAAGTACTTTGTTTTCTAGAAATCCAGAAATGGTTAATAGCCATTTAGATATCTTTGAATCAGCCTTCTCGCACGTGAAATTCAGCAAGACTCCCACAATATGCTGACTGTACTATTCGTGTGCCATTTGTCTAATTCTAGATTGAACCTACATACGCTTTGTAGTATATTCTTATCTAATGTAAAAATGTATCAGATTGAAAATTGTGTATATTTTATCACATTAATGTCAAACTTACTACACATATGTAGTAGGCAGTGAGAATAACTCGCAACTACTCAAGTAATACGAGGGACCGTTGCACAGAGGAGTAACTAGAACGAATTCCTGACCAATAGGGGATACTGAAGAGACTTGATCCTCCTTTCTATTTTTCAATTCAACTCCGGAAATGATAAAAACTTCAAATAGTTTTTGTTGTTTTATATAGTTTTTAAGGATGACTGATATTCATCAAAAATGCATAGAAAGATTACACTGGACAAGAACTATGAGCATTTCTGGAACACAACAGACAAATGCAAAATACTTAGATCAATGGAGACTCGATCCCTAATTTGAGGACACTTAAATTCTCTTTAAAAACATGTTTAAAAGGTATGGTAATGAATCTATATTTGCCCTGTTTTCATTATCACTTGCAATAATTCGGACACTTTCACCATTCTCAAGATGGTTGCAAAAAATCCTACTGATAAAGACTGTATTGAATAAGATAACATTATTACAAACGTAGTTGAACACAACCGTTTGTGAAAATTCAGCTTAAAATTATTTAAAAACAGTAGTGTTTCTGTGTATTGCACCAACCTGTAAATGACCCTTTTTAAACATTTTACTTCATCTTTTATTTTTTGGATGATAAAAAAGTTACATTATACGGCGAGACCCGTCAGTTTCTAAAGCAGTATTACCAAACAAGTTTCCAGCTATCCAAATAATTGTCCAAATCCAGTGGCCAGGGGGAGGTTCTTGGGGGTCCGGACCCCCCCAAAATGTTCTAGCTTCTTGAAAAGATTTAAAATATTTTAAATTCGTATTAAATTCAAAATCATTTCAAACCAGATTCAACCACAAAAACTGATTTTTATTGAATGAGGGTATTACATATTACGTATTGTACAATTAACATTTCAAAATAGAAATTTTAAACCCCCTCCGAAATTTTTTTCTGGATCCGCTCCTGTCCAAACCCAAATGATTGTCCAATTCACAAATTCCAAGCGATTTGAAAATATTGCAATTTTTGCCAATTTAAAGCTTATCGAAATGTAAAGCCAAACGAAATGCTTGAAAAAAAAAATTAAATGACACGACCACGGTGACGTTGAAAATTTGGCATTTTTCAAGAGCGTGCAGGCATTGTAATTCTCTCTCACTCACGCGAGAAGAGGCTTATCCGATGTCCATCTTTTTCGAGATAAGATGAGTCGCAAAATTCTCCCTCTCCACAAATAGCGTGAGAATAATTTTCCGGATAAAATTTATTTAACTTTCTCCTTCTCAACGGAGAAAGTGATAATATTTCAATTTCTTGGAAATTAATGAAAGCGTCAAAATGTACACTTAATTTCAAAGAAAAGCGGCAAAGAAGTACGACAGACTTGTTTTTTCGTGTTTTGGAATAACTATAGCAAATCAGCGAGCGCAAAATGGATACCGCGATAAACTCATTCGCTCATTCTCCGGAGGTTTTATTTATCCGGAGAAATAAAACGTTGCATTTATCCGGAGAAGTTGTGTGAGTGCCAATTACTTTTCGTGTGAAAATGTGAGTTTTCATTGTCGCAGTAGCAAATTCACACAAACAAGTAAGACTAATAAATGTGAATATTGTCTTTCATTTGAGTATTAACAGTAACAAGGATCAGCTCTAGAACAGAAGTTATTGCAATTAGTCTGATTGGATTTCGATGGTGCAGTGCTTTCAGGGACAGTTTACGTTGACGACGGAGAATTAATTTTTCATATATTTTCGTTCTATTGCAATATTGTTGAATACTGACAAAACTTGTCAATTTAGACTGTGTTTGGCTACGTTTTACACACAATTGGACTATTGTAAATATTCTAGGAGACTAGTATAGAGCATTGGAAGGTAAAAATAGAGTAGCTTCTAACGCTGCGAGAGAAGCACATATCGTTATGGAAAAAGGTTTTTTGTGTTTTTGACCCCACTGTTTGCAAGGAAAAATAGTTTTGAATCCCTACATGCCCTATAAAAAAGGTGGGCATGTAAGGGTTTACAGTAATAAAATACTAAACCGAAGTACAACATAATGCTGTCTGCTGTACTTTTAAACTTATCGCTTATTTCAATTAATAAATTATCTCGTGGTAGGAATCGAGTCCAATAAGTAACCATGTAAAAATAATTTTGACTATTAATCAATCAACCGAAAAAATAACATTAGTGGGCTGATCCATCTAGCAACCCATATTGAAAACGGTGATGAGAAAGGCAACGCTCACCAAAGGAAATATTCAGTTCTTCCACGTAAAATTTCAATTTTCAATTAAATTTTCAATATTGTACTATTGAACAAAGGTAAACAATATTTGTATTTCTTAATTGGTTAATGGCTAAACAAATAACAATATTTACTAAATTGTAGTCTTAATACAATTGGACTATTTTAGAATTAAACTGGATCCATTTTGAAGCCAAAACAATGAAGTTAGTGCATGTTCTGCTGCGTTATATTTTATATAAGTGCATCATATTTAACTAGAGCTGAAACACGGTATAACGTTTTTTATATTTTCGAACAATTTTGTTTTAAAATTTATATTGGTACACAATATCGCTCTATTTGTTGTTTTAGGGGGCATCTGGTGTGAAGTGCTCAAACCAAAACTTATTGTGTTTTACAATTTTGAAGGCAAGGCAACAATGTATCCTTTGTGCAATGTTAAGATTTATTTATACGTTCATTGAGCGCAAAAAAAATATTTTCAGTCACGCAGAGTCAAACATACGAGCGTTCCGAGAGTAGACGTGTAACCATTTGAAATTCAATAAGATATGTAAAGCTTTGACTTGTAGTTACTCAGTGAACCAAAAAAAAGTAGGAGAAAGTTCCAGTTTCGAATTTTATATTTTACTGTTAACATTTCTTCATAATAATAGGTAGATTTTTTCTTTTTTTTTCAGTTTTCTGCGGTTCATCGACAGGCTACACATATTGTGCATTCTCGTAGAAAAAAATCAAGTCAATTCGTTGATTAGTTTTTGAGTTAAAGTTTTTCGCCAATTTGAAAAACGCGGTTTCGAGAAAAACGCTCCTAAAGGGTGTACCTCATCAAATTGCATTCGCAAGGTAACTTGCAATACTTCAATATGTTTCTGTTCAGATGAATTCAACAACGCTAATAATAATAATGTTTGCGATTTAGCACTATAGCTGTCAAATGTTTGCATATGTTAAAAGATAATCATGTACTACCAGTCATTATTTTCTGCTTCTTTAGCGCAACAGGGTTATCTTCTGTATTCCGAGATTTTTTAATAGAAAAGAAGCTGGAATGTTGTGCTTTGCTCCACTTCAATGGTAAGAGCATGTCATTTGTATCTTTTACGTACAGATCGAGTATACAACAGTAAATGATAGGGGAACATGGGGAGACTTGACCAAGCGCAAAATTTTATTTTCGGCTATTGCGTCTTCTATTCGATTCTTAATTTTTTTTCAAAAATATTTTTATACTTGTTTCGATCCCTTAAGGTAATTTTGAAAGTTTGGAGTAAAAAATCCTTTCCTTGCAGAAAATATTACGTGATTAATAAATTTGCATTAAATGATGTAATTTTTTATCAAACTTTGTATGGACATATCTACTCAACTACTAATTACTATTAAAGGACTAATATACCATCTTAATCCTTGTGAAGCAGTGAAATGATTTTACATAAACTGGAACATTGGAATAGTTATTACTAGAATTTGCATGACATTAAACGCAATAACTAATGTTGGGGAGACTTGACCAAGATTTTATGGGGAGACTTGACCAAGTGGCAATTAGCTGAAGAAAGATACAAAATTCCTGATATTTATTATGCTTTGGTATCTACTGTTAATGTTAATCACGCCATAAAAAATCCCACCTCAAACAAAAGTCTTGATATTTTAGTATTAGTATACAAAGTTAGCAATAGTAGGACGGATTTTGTGACGTGTGAACACGCAATGCAAGCAGTGCAGTTAATCCTTAAAAAGAAATTCATTAAAAAAATAGAAATTTATCAAATGCAACCCTTTTATATTTTTTACTGCTACCTAAGGATCTCGACAATACGGAAAAAAATAATTACAGTATGTTTTATGTCATTATTTTTTGTTATGATTTTTCAAAATTCTCTTGGTCAAGTCTCCCCACGCCTTGGTCAAGTCTCCCCGCAATGGGGAGACTTGACCAGAAAAAACGATCACAGAAAAACTTTTGTAAGTCTCCCCATGTTCCCCTACTGTTTGATACATGTTTGTTTGCCATCTCAAATATATGTAAGATAACTATTCAACTATGTTAATTACCGATGTGGGGTAACTTGCAACAGTATTTTGTGTTATTACTTATGCCTTGAGCCAGCTGGCTGATTGAGCGTTTAAAATAACAGTCTGTAGGGTAATTTCGGGAGAGATGCCGCGTCAGGAGAGATGCTGTACTCTCTATATCTCCTATATGGGGACACTTTTATACGGTAATATGATATTGTGAGTTTGTCTTTCGAAGAATTATAACTCTAGAGATGTAAAATAATCCTTTTTAATTACTCACGAAAATTTTATTAATGATTTTGTGCGTTCAATTGCACCACGGAATGCCAAAAATTTGTCAGCACCACATTAAAATTTCATTTTTTGAATCGTTCGATTTTTTTTGGTAAATCATGTATTGGTTGAATAGCTGGGACCTTTTAGAAGGCATTCTGATCATGAGCATGATCATCCATAATTTTAGAGGAAAATGTCGTCGTGCGGCATCTCTCCCCAACAATTGGGAGAGATGCCGCATCAAAATGGCGGGTGAGATGCCGCACTCAATGGAAGAGGATGCATAGCTAAAATGTATTTTTTTCACCTCGGAATGTCATTAAATGATCATTTGCGTCAGGTATAGGTTCTTAATAAGGTATATCCACAAACTAACGAACCTAACACAGTGACATATAGGATTATGAGTCTATTTATCTATATATTTAAGCGGGCGATATGTATCTAAGTATTAGTTACTTCGGTTTATTCTTTAAAGTTTCAGGCACTAATTTTCGTGAACGGATTGATTTGTAGTGATGTCAATATTGAGATAAAAGCGAAAATTGGAACGAATTGATGCTTTTTCAAAATGAATCTTTCAAGAACAAACCTAATTTGTATAAATTCATTGGGAGAAACAGCCAAACAGTGCTTTTAAGGAACTGCTACCAACACATAGATGTGTATCGCTCGTACAAACAAATAGATAAATAGTGCCCTCAATTAAGTTACTCCAACTTAACCGTTACATAAGGTTGCGAAAGAAAAATATTTTTAAAATATTGAATAAAAAATGTTTCTGGAAGTGGTAGTACCCCCTTAAGAAAAGTGAAGGTACTGGACGATTTATAGGTGTAATCAAATTGAATGAAACTCAGCTGAAGACACTTAATCTCAAAAACATCAATGAGAGCCAAAAAATACTTTTGCTCACCATTTTTCAGTTTGTGACCACGGTGCGGCGTCTCACCCGCACATGCGGCATCTCTCCCGCAATGACCTTTTTTTGTAAAATGTTCATGGAAATTTGATGATTTTTTTCCGTGAAAAAAAAAAACCATTTCACAGTATTTTAGAAACTTGTCGCAATTGATAAAAATGATTTCATCAATTATTGAATGGTTTACTTTGATGCAGGATCATTTTTAGAAATGTGCGGTATCTCTCCCCAAATTACCTTATAGTATCTTAAAACACATTTTAAAGGTTTAACCTACAACAAGAATATGCAAATTCTCCTTAAATACAGAACAGTACCTGGAAGTCGTCATTACGCGAACTTACTTCTCTAACAGTAATAGAAAATGCTCAATTTTTATTTTCCTAAACTCAACTGTACGAAAAATGTCAAGAAAGTTTGAACTCATGTAAAGGCATAAAGCTATGATTTGATTACATCAAACTCAAAGTATTTCGGTAGTACTTTTTTCAGTGAAATAAACAAGCATAAGTTTTATTCCCCGGAACCCTTTTCTATTTAAGAGGTTTGTGATGAATACGATTGAAGACCAATGGATCAACTAAAATACCAAAACTCAAAAAAATTCATTAGTAGGGTGGGTGCTGCTATAGTTGAGGTGTACCAATAGTTGCAGTAGTGGGTTATACGCCTAACTAAGATACCAACCATCAACAAATATTTTTTTATCGATTCATCGCACTAAAATTATGCGACAATAAAACTGTTATCCTTGAAATTTGCTCAAATAACTATTGAAACAAATTATTTTCTTAGAATTTTGAGCTTCCTTGCACCTATAATTGATGTAGTGTACCTATAGTTGCAAGTCCCATAAGAAAGCAATGGGATTTGCAACAATAGGAACCGAAATTAGCGATTGCACCACTATTGGTACATGTGTTCCTATAGTGGTACAAGCGGTTTTGAATACATAAATTGGTTACTAGGCCATCTTTATATTTTTCCTATGAAGTAGAGACTGAAAGCTTTCGTTTAATTGTATTAACATTGCCCATAGGTCTATTAATCGATTTTTTATCAATAGTTTTCCTTAAGCATGCGACTATTGGTACATCCACCCTATATGAGTATTTCTCGTACCTTAATGATTAGTTGAATAAATAATAATTTTTTCCTGCATTCGGGAACGTTTTTCCTAAAAAATCGCTGTTTGAGGCTCTAAAAATTGTATTAAAAAACTCTCATCTGCAAACCAAAAATTTATGCATAATAAAGGAATCGTTAAAGTACAAGAAAAAATAATTACGATCAATTGAAAAAAAATGAAGAAAATCGGTTGAATGGTTTTTGGCAATCGTGACCACGGAAAAACCATTTTTGGAAAAATGACATTTCGAGATAATCGAGTTTAAAATTTAAAGCTGCCATTGCTCTTGGCAGACAAAGCAAATTTGGAAGCGCTGTAACTTTTTATCTATTTCTCAGATATCTATAAAAATTTGGGATAATATTCTCAAGGAGTTGTATTTTCAGATGAAGTAATATTTTTTTTCGATTTTTTTTAATAATTTGGGAATCCCTTAAATGATAAGTGGATCGAAAAATGATGATGATATCATGTCAAAAATTAAATGTAGAACATATTGGGAAGCTTTACTCTGTTAAATAAAGTTGTGGGATTAGTTTTTCATTTTGCAAAAAAATAGCAAAAACGCTTTTGATAACTCTAACTTTAAGCCATTTTAGTTCGAAACGGTTACTTAATCGAATTAAGTCAAAGAGATTAAGAAACTGTTTGGTACGAAATCCTCTTAGCTTTCCAATTAATGGAAAATAAGGTAAATTTGAGTTACAGTCAGTGTAAGACAAAGACAAATGCAAAATTCTATGAAAGAAAGAATAATTATAATGTCAAGTATATTGAATGTTTTGACCAGCAATTGATTAAACTTATTGGAAAACATGATTTCAAGGACTCAAAAAGTAAAATGATATAAACTGTGCTATCTTTTTCATTAGGGGATTAAATTCAGGTAAAAACTATTTTTCTCCATTCAGGAGAAAATAGTTTTAAAACCATTAGCGCATTAAGGGCAGTGACTGCGTGGAATGCTCAGATACAAATGGTTTAGTTCTGTCGCTCAGTTAATGTGGGATTCTGATGGAACAAAATCGCAACGCAAATTCCATAACTAATATAATAATAAGAGCATTGTATTCACTAAAAAAATATTCTTGCAAATATAATATGATCATATGTACATCTAGTAAGAGACTAACCGAAGTACACATAAATAACTCATTCTTTCATCCCATTAGGAATTAGTTTTTCCAAATGAAATTAAACTTTATTCGTTTTGTTTTTTTTTCGAACATTGCTTGTTCATATTTTACAATCAACGCTCTATGCACGATGAATCATTGATGTCACGGTAACGTTCTCCCTCAGCACTTTAATTGTTTCAGCAACTATTCTCATGGCTTGTCAGCCTCTTCCTGCGAGTTCTAACAGGATTAAATCGACAGTACTTGCGTGGAAGACGACCGTGAGGTCAAACTGTGCCCGATAAATTTGAAGAAATTTCGTACACCACCTTGAGCTCACATAAGGCAATAGCATGCATACAGCAGCTTGCCTGCATCGGTTTCTGTAGCTTGCCGGGCACAGAAACTTTTCCCGCTGCAAATTATTTAGGATTTATCAGTAATCATAATTTCACGCCTTATTCGTATAAACGGTTCTCTTTTCCTCGCGCTCGCCAACAGCGGCATAAAACGAATCATTACGGACTCTTCATTATGAATATGGGGTAGGTTTCACTTCAGCACTTCAGATATAATTAAGTAATCGAGTTCATAAATGCAGCCTATAATAATATTTTTGAGAACAATTACTACCATGGGAAGTGTTTGCTACCACAACGCTTGATGTGGTCGAACCTAGAACTTCACACTGAACATGAATCGAATAGCCCCATCATCATGACGGTCTCGATGCAAACCAGGAAAAATATTACGGCGAACTTCTGATTGTCTGTCCGTCCCATAAGGCCATTGTCAGAATCAGCGTATCCGACTTCGGTCGTCGCGGATCCAAGTCACAAAGAAATGAATTGTAGATTACCTAAGACTGACTGTTCAACTCGAAGAAAGAATGGGCGCTTTTTTCCCATACTAGTCCAGCCGGTCGGTGGCAAAGCCAGTCAGTGCACTGAGAAAGGATGGACGGAAAACGAATGGTTTCCTTTTAGCCTTATTTCAAACCAATTCTTTCATATACTCCGCCGGTCGCAAGCGCTGCAGCAGTCGCGGTCTTTTTGGCGCGTGATCTCCGGAAATATGAACGTGAGCTTGTGAAAGCGTACCGACCGACGCGCGGTGTAGCAACACAGCAAAGGTGGCAACAGCAGCCAGTCGTAACGAGAGAATCTTCTACATCGCTAAAAGGTCTGCGTGGAAGAAACGAGCAGCGACTTCGGGCATCGCGTATCATTTAGAAACATGAAAAATTAATTCCGTACGTAGATATTTTATGCCTCGGCGCATAAATACGCAACTTTATGCTCCATTATGAAAAAAGGTCTTTTGATATGTTTCCAATTTATTTGTGTTCTTTTTGCTCGCGCTTGGATGCATTCTTGACGGGCGGTTCTGTGGGATTGTTTTGGAAAAAAATGACATTAAGTCGTTGTGGCTAATGGAAACGTGATATTTTGATGGTTGTAGAGTGTGTTACGACTTTTTCATCAAAGGCCGCTTTGAAATCAAGTTTATTAGTCTATTTACTAGAAAAAATATTCTTGCAAATTCTTTGAAATCTTTTCAAAATTTAATGGCTAGGTTCTGTAATGAATTTGGTACCAAAAAGATACAGGTTCATACCCAAAAGAGTAACAACGCAGCTCCATAAAGAATATTTCATGCGGATCTTTGGGCTGTTCCGAAATTTTATATTCGAATGGCAGACATATAGAGAAGATCTCTAATTACCAGTACATCCCTAACCGGGACGTTGGGTGATCTTCCTTGAACCCGAAGGGAATTAAATAGTTGAGATCTGGCAGAACCACGCTCGGTGCATTCTCAACCAATATTCTCGATATCGTGATAACCGCCGCCACATACGTAGATACCGCCATGTGCGAGCCCAATGCATCTGAAATGAGTGTCTATAGTGTAGTGATTGGACATGACCCGAAACATCACACCAATGAAATCTTGACCCACATCCATTCCGCTGAATCAAGGTTTCGTTTATGCCTTCGGTATAATAGAATGTAGCGATTGTTTTAATTTTTCATTGTACCAAGATGTCCGCCAACTTTCTAGTGTCCTCTGATAAAAGATAATAAAAAATTCATTGAAGCCTATTGGTCTTTCGTAGATGTCACTTTTTAAAGCGCCCGCTTTAGCTAGAGTCCGCATATTCATACCTGGAATAGAGCAATGCTAGGGAACCCAAACTAAGGTAATCTTGTACGATCTTGCAATGCACGCAAAGGCTCCCATATTTTCCCCAGAAAATATGAAATGTACTTTTTAGGTTTAATTGAAAAGAGAGCCTCTATTGGGCTGAGGCTGTCCAAAACAATAAAGTAATGAGGCCAGTGGAGCCATTCAAACTTGACCTGTCGGTGTAAAACACCTTGTTTCAGTCGACCTCTCGAAATTTACTATGAAAGATGTTTGGGATCACTTGCGGACGTATGTAATTCGAGATTCCACGAATTTCATCTTCCATGGATGTTTCGAAAAATATAGTTAAATGAGCATGGCAGCAGTAGCGGATCCAGAGGGACGGTCATGGAGGTCCGGACCCCTCTGAAATTTTCTTACTTCTTGAGAAAATTTAAAATAATTTTTATTTTAAATTCGTATTAAATTCAAAAACATCTCAAACCAGATTCGACCACCAAAACTGATTTAAATTGAATAATGGTAATGATAATGATAGTTCTAATAAATTTTGGACCGCATCCGAATTTTTTTCCTGGATCCGCTCCTGCATAGTAGAGATTAGCACGGTTGAGATAATATGAAGAAGAATTTATATTTTGTGTCATGTAATCGAAGTACTGTAAGTTGTGGTTTGCCCGCTACTTGGGTTCTTATTTGCCCGGCGTACCCTTCTTTTCAGGGCGGCCTAGGTGCCTCTACAGAATTTCGGATTTTCGTAACAACAAAAAAAGGTAAACAAAACAAATAAATTTAATTTTACCGTGTTTATTTCCTCCAACTCTCTCCACTGCTGCTGCTGCTGATCTGCTACTGCTGGGCGGAAAGGCGGGTGGTCTCGTCCGACCGGCCGGGACGGCAACGGCCGAGTTCTCCCGATTTGGGTTGACTGCTCCGGCAGCGGTCCTTGACAATTAGCTTGGGAGGTGAGCTTAGCTCCTTTGTTGGAACCTCCCTAGATTCCTGATTCCTGGAACCTCCCTAGCGACGATGGCAAATTATCGCCGGATCTACTCGCTCCCCGCGGTCTTCTGGGTCCTTTATGGTTAGCCGGGAAAGCGAGTGGCTCCTTAACGATTGGCTTCCCTAATCGGCGACCCGACACCAGACCAGAGTTCTCGAACCACGAGCCGGTACTTTTGCGGGAATTTACTTCCGCACACACGCGTTATTTGGCGGGTTGGATTTTCCAACAACAAACCGGTCACTACCGAAAACAAACCGAACTGCAACGTGGTCCGAAACTAACTAACCTTTTCACAATAGCCGCCTTCTGCACGACCAAAACAAAACGACACACCGCCTCGATGCCCAGCTGTCATCTCCCTTGCAGCATAATCAGCAACTAATTCAACAGCAAGAGGAGATCTACCTAAGCCCTATGTTATTTATACATGAAATAAGAAACACAATTTTCTACACCTATCTAGACCAACAAAATCGTTCACAAAAGCTAAAACAAACAAAATTTATGAGAAAAAGTGAACGATCATAAGAAACAGCGGTGAGCAGTATGTTACATAAACAATGAACTCTACGGAGAGAGTGCGTACAAATAGGTATATTTCAACCCAGTGCTAAATTGTTACCCTGACGGATTACAGTACATGGACAAAAATCGGGTATGGGAATTAAGCTCGACAAGCCTCTCGAATTTTACAATTACTAACGGGTTCAAGATATTGCATGGGATGAACAATCGACATGAGAAATCCCAAAATAAGTAACAATTTGTAACAATTTGAAGAGATTGCAAAAGACACGATGTCTGTTACTATATTTTTGAAGCAATAATTCTCCGCAACTACTCCAAGAAGAATTAATTAATTAATTAATGCAATAGTTAACCATTTCCGGTAACGAAGTTTCGAATAAACGCTTATTCTGAGGAAATCACAGTTTGTTGCGTTCACTTTGTTCTGGATCGTGGAAGAGGCATTGGCTGTTCGGCCATCTATGGGAGCTGTCCATCAATGCCAGCTTCTTTCTCCGAACAGCCTAGATAAGCCGTGTAGTGTCGGTAGTGGTTGTTTCAACCGGCTAAGAATTACACTACGGACTACCTGTTCCGGTGGTAACACCAAACAGGGAACCCCAATTCCATAGTGTCATGCGACCCGTGCTATGGGTAAAATTGTTGAGGGGGTTTAAAATATTCTCAATGGCGAACGGAGCCTGGGAAGAGCCGGGCGAACTCCCCAGTAACTGGCTGTGGTCCACTAGGAGGTTGATAACTCTATTATCTTTCTCCGGACAAAACCAGCCTAGAGTCCGCGTGGCATTCGGCGGGTTGAAGTATGTCAGTTATGGAAATAACTGTCAAATTCATTCCCAAAGGTGGCCGCGTCACTTATGAGGAGGCTGAGAGCTTTAGACCGATCAGTCTGACCTCCTTCCTTCTCAAATCAGTGGAACGTTTAATCGACCACTACATTCGGGATGGTAGCTTGGGCGAGCACCCGCTGCATGCAATGCAACATGGATATCAGCGGGGAAGTCTACTACCACCCTGTTACACAATGTTGTCTACAACATTGAAAAAGCTTTTTCACAAAAGCAATCAAGTTTAGGAGTTTTTCTCGATATTGAAGGGGCTTTTGACAACGTGTCTTTCGAATACATTTTGGAAGCAGCACGAGATCATGGAGTACCTTCATATATCACGAACTGGATACACGCAATGCTTAGCAACCGACATCTGTGCTCATCGTTAAGACAAGTAGAGATGAGGAAACTGAGTGTCTGCGGATGTCCTCAAGGTGGTGTGCTGTCACCACTTCTATGGAACCTTGTCGCCGATATCTTGTTGAGAAAACTAAATGAGCTTGGGTTTCCGACACACTTTTTGATTTGATGCAACAAGCCTTATGTGTTGTTGAGCGGTGGTGTCTTCATGTTGGACTATCAGTTAATCCAAATAAAACCTCAATGGTGCTTTTCACGCAACGAGGGATTACAACCGGAGCTCGTCCATTGCAGTTATTTGACTCTGAAATTATTGTCGAATATCAAGTTAAGTACGTTGGGGTAATTCTCGATTCAAAACTTAATTGGACAGCTCACATCGATTTCAGGATCAAGAAAGCTTGCATGGCCTTTGGCCAATGTAGACGGGCTTTCGGCAAATCTTGGGGACTCAAACCCAAGTACATTCAGTGGATCTACACAACAATTGTTAGACCAATACTGGCATACGGGTGGCCTTGTTTGGTGGCAGAAGGGAGAAGTCATGACAATCCAATCAAAGTTAAACCATCTTCAGAGGATGGTCTTGATGGCGATGACTGGTGCGTTCTCGACAACACCTACTGCTGCTCTAGAGGCACTCTTGAACATAAAACCACTACATGTGTTTCTGAAACAAGAAGCACTTTCTTGTGCATACCGTCTTAAGGTTACTGGGCTCTGGAACAGTAACCCAATAGATCGTGTAACTAGCCACACAAGACTGTGGCCCCAAATGGTTACTTGGGATGAATATACACTTGCTCCCAGTGACCTTACACTCACATGTAGTTTTCCTTCTAAAACTTTCAATGTGAGAATTCCTCTTTGTGAGGAATGGCTGTCTGGCTGGATGGAGCGACAACTTGAAGAATACGTAGTTTGTTATACGGACGGTTCTTTGTTGGAGGGCCGAGCCGGTGCTGGTGTCTATTGTCATGAGAACCAATCTCATTCGCTGTACCATATTCCAAGCAGAAATCTTTGCGATTCTGTGTGGCGTACAATCCATACTTCAACAGGGAATTTGCGGTAAAAGAATCTATTTTTGCTCTGACAGTCAGGCTGCCCTGAAAGCACTTAGTTCGGCAGATTCGAGATCGAAATTAGTAATCGCATGTCGAACTCAAATCGAAGAACTTAGCATTTCAAATGCTATCTACCTTCTATGGGTACCCGGTCATTCCGGTATTACTGGAAATAAATGGGCGGACGAATTGGCTAGAGCTGGCGCTGCGACTGATTTCGTTGGTCCAGAACCAGTTCTACCACTGTCAATAAGTTGGATAAAGCACAAGATTCGCTCTAGGGCTGCATTCGAACATGCCAACCATTGGCGTAGCTTGCAAACTTGCGTTCAAACAAAGGCGTTTTTGCCGGATGTGAGTCCGAAAATGTCAAGAAATTTGATGCATTTTTCCAAGCACAACTGCAGTATTCTGGTCAGGGCACTGACTGGACATTGCAAACTCAATTATTACATGGCTACTATTCAGCGTGCTGAGTATTATTCATGTGATCTTTGTGAATCCGATTACGGAACATCATATCATTTGATATACAATTGCCCTGTATTAATGCAATTGCGCATCCGGATTTTTGGTTCTCCATACATAGATGAACCTATGTACAGAGAGCTGAAATTTAAGGATATGCTTTTGTTCCTAACCCAGTGTGGTAAAAAGCTATAGTTTTTTAGCCGTATTTGAATGACAATATCTCTTCGGGGGTGTTGTCGTTCTGTTATCTCAATATCCCCTCGGGGGTGTTGATATATCCGCTCACTGTTTGAGTAGAGGTTCTAAATCCCTCCGGGGGTTGGAAGTTTTATTCCTGCTGTTGTAGCACCTGCAGATCGTTCAGCATCACTCCGGGGTTGCAGAATGCTCTGTTTTAATTGTTATGTGTCGTTGTTTTCCTTACCCCTAACCTTACCACTTCCCCAATCCTTCCCATCAGGAAAATGATGAAAAGACGATTCTTGGCAAGGCACAAATCTCCGATCAATATGGGGAACGTGCCATTTGAGCCAGACGCTACTGATTCCTGATTCCTGATTAATAAAAATTTAAAACAGAAAACACCGCCAACTTGCGCCGGTCTCTCCTACTTAACTTGTAAATGTAACGGTATCCATGCGGTTTATAAGAAAATAGCTCTGTATGCTCCCTACATGTAGTATGTGCGTCCAACAAAGTTGTTTTAAGTAACAATTTGAAGAGATTGCAAAAGACACGATGTCTGTTACTATATTTTTGAAGCAATAATTCTCCGCAACTACTCCAAGAAGAATTAATTAATTAATTAATGCAATAGTTAACCATTTCCGGTAACGAAGTTTCGAATAAACGCTTATTCTGAGGAAATCACAGTTTGTTGCGTTCACTTTGTTTTGGATCGTGGAAGAAGCAGGAGTTGTCTAGTTAGTTGTGCCGCGGTGTGATGTTTCAGGTAATTTGTTTAAACAGCGTGAAATTGCTTAATTAGTTGCACTAAGAAATATCCCCTTTTCCGTGCAGTTTTAGCTAGGTCGAAAGTAAGTGCGCAGCCAGTTTCATTCGCACGATTTCGAAGCGCTCGAAAGAGATCGTTGGAGTAAGGTAAATTCCCTTATCTTTGGCTTTTTGTGTGCAGTGCGTATTCTCATACCAACCGAATGTTGGCAGTATTTTCAAATATGGCAAATTGGGATCAAGATCCCGCCACACCGCATTCGTAGTCAGAGACGCTTTTGGTCCCACCATCCAGCTTCAAAGAACCCGGCAGCTCGATCCACGTCCCGGACGAGCAGCGAGGCTGCTAAGCAGGGAAGCCATACACGCGTCGTCTACATCACGACACGCAATCTTCGATTCAGAATCGCCATCCGACCGTTAGCATCATCAGCACTCAGCTTTAGCATCGTCAGCATTCCGCTGAGCAGCGTCATCGTTCCGGCCAGTATCAGTGCCGGTCCCCAAAAACCGCCAACCACCACGCCTCACATAAATCAATGTTGTAAGTACGTTCCATATTTTTATTACATGCGCATGTTAGGGAACAGTACACAACACACGCTAAGACCCTAGCGCCACGAAATGTGAAAAGGGAATACGCACACAAAAGCTACTCACAAAATGAACTCCGTTTAGTTGCACATAGTAGAGCTATTTTGAAATCGCCGAAACGACCAAGGAAATTAGCAGAGACCGCAAAGGCGGTGATGAGTATTTAGTTATATATAGATATAGATATAGATATAGAAGATGGGTTCGAATCCCGAATTGAAAAATATTTGAATTATTTTTTTTTTGTTGTAATAAATTTATCTGAAGTAATATGAAGACTATTGGAACATCCTAGCAAAGGTGTATTTTTTAGTGGTTCTGGTGAAGGTTTTCTCACGCTGTTCGGGTTGCTATAGTTTTCCTTTTTCTTGCGGGTTAGGTTGACCGTTATGTTACAGCCTCCTTTCCCCCCTCTGAAGCGGACAGCGCGAAGGATACGCATAGAATTGTGCCAGTGATGATAATTGAGCGGGATGCTCTTCTTACCAACCCGATCAGAATGAAATAACAAGATTATAACATAACACAATTTTTGTAACATATTGTGGTATAAACTAGGTCTCGTTAGTAGTTAAAATAACAGAAATTTATAACAAGTAACAATGCGAGATATAGTTTTGGAATATTCCTGTTATGTATTTCTGATCGGGAACCGAAGTCATCTTGAAGTTTTGGGTATGAACTTTCTGGCGATCCTTTTGAAAGTATTGGTGGCCTCCTGAAATTGTTTGGGGAAAGTCGGATTGATTTGGAACCGTTTCAGAAACAACCAAAACCCGCCTTTGGTTAGGGTGTCTAGCAGGGCAAGCGACCAAGGTGAATGGTCTCCTAAGGGAGTGGCGCGAAAATCATTCACTTGTTAAATGAAGGTTCCGGTCCCGACTCCCCCAGATTACAAATGTTTATTATTCAATGCGTCCCACATTATTATATCCCATTTTACGAGGATTTTGTTTCTATAGTATAGAGCTACACTAAACATTTGGTAGTTTTTAAGAAGTTGATTATCGACTTCTTCCAAAATTTGACGAAACTATTCCCATTCATGCGCTGCTATGATAGTTTGTTAGAAAGGTATCCTAAATTAATTAATACACTTAACGGTTTATATATGAAGCGAATCGAGAAAGTGTTGGAACTTTTATCATTTCATTCATCTCTATTAAATATTACAAAAATGTATTAAGCAAACTTTCCATACTAACGTTGTAAATATTATAAATTATTTAAAAATGTTAATTGAATTATATTTAATAATCATAGTAGTGACCTTTGCCCTACAATGCAGATTATTTTGCATGGATTGCGGTCAAAATGATGTTTCGCGAATCGCTAAACTGACAAAAATTCTTCCACTAATAATAATGATTTTCCTTAACGGCTTTTGAGAATTTTTAAATTTGTTCTGTGGTTTTGGATGAACAATAATGGTTCAAATCAAAAATACTACTGGAAAGTTTCAGATCGATTGGTTTAACAGTATTCGAAATATTTTTTATTTCGATTATAGAGGTTTTAACCTTAAGGTCATTCGCCTTTTCGGGTTAGAAGAAATCTCGTATGAAAAATTTCCAACCCTATGTGCGGGGTCGGGACTCGAACCCACGTGCGCTGCATACAAGGCAATCGATTTACCAACTACGCTACGCCCACCCCTAATATTCGAAATATGTTGATCACTGTGACGTCACTTTTCGAAAAAGTCGATATCTAAATAAAGTTCGAAATCTGAACGCACGCTCTTCAAAGGTAGCACGATATTAAGAGCTGAAATTTCAGTTCTTAGTTTTTTGTCGTGTTGAAAAGCTTAGTAAATACTGTGGAGAGTATTCACTTCAGATACATGCAACAAAGTTTTTTTTCAGTTTTTTGGCCCAGACCAACATATATTGCCTTATTATAAAAATTCAGTTTTACCTACATAATGCATTGGTTGAAGAACTTAGACATATTACGTGTTATCAAAAACATCGCGAAACATCTTGTTCTAGATGTTCTCAATAGATATAATATCCGAAGAGAGTGGCTAGAGCTACAAGAAATACCTCATCACACTGTTCGGTGGATTTAAAGCGTTTTTGCTATAAATCAAGATTTTGAGGCAATATTATCCGTTCAAATGTCGTCTCGTGTTGTGTTTAACTAAACCTACAACACATACTAAATCTAATTTTCGTTTTTGTAGCACCGTTTTGCCTTTCTCATATAGAAAGGTTATGCAATCACTCTGAAAAACGTCAACCTAATCCCGGCCCGGAGGGCCGAGTGTCATATCCCATTCGACTCAGTTCGTCGAGATCGGAAAAAGTCTGTATGTGTGTGTGTATGTGTGTATGTATGTGTGTGTATGTGTGTGTGTGTGTGTATGTATGTGCGTATGTGTCAAATAATGTCACTCATTTTTCTCAGAGATGGCTGGATCGATTTGTCCAAACTTAGTCTCAAATGAAAGGTGTAACCTTCCCATCAGCTGCTATTGAATTTTGGATCGATCGGAATTCTAGTTCCGGAATTACGGGTTTCAGAGTGCGGCCACACAGAAATTTCTCATATAAACTATAGGA